>NC_082726.1:2238860-2560022 GCF_030144855.1 Hypanus sabinus | reverse complement strand
TTACACTAGAATCCCTCAGCCCCAGGTCATTACCCTACAATCCCACACCCGCAGGTCATTACCCTACAGTCCCTCACCCCCAGGTTTTTATCATACAGTCCCACAGTCCCAGGTCATTACCCTATAATCCCTCAGCCTCAGGTCATTACCCTACAACCTCACACCCCCAGGTCATTACCATACATTCCCTCACCCCCAGGTCATTATCCTACAATCCCTCAGCCCCAGGTCATTACCCTACAATCCCACACCCCCAGGTCATTACCCTACAATCCCTCAGCCCCAGGTCATTATCCTACAATCCCACACCACCAGGTCATCACCCTACAATCCCTCAGCCCCAGGTCATTACCCTACAATCCCACACCACCAGGTCATTACCCTACAGTTCCTCAGCCCCAGGTCATTACCCTACAATCCCACACCACCAGGTCATTACCCTACAATCCCTCAGCCCCAGGTCATTACCCTACAATCCCACACCACCAGGTCATTACCTTACAAACCTACACCACCAGGTCATTACCCTACAATCCCTCAGCCCCAGGTCATTTCCCTACAATCCCACACCCCCAGGTCATTACCCTACAATCCCTCAGCCCCAGGTCATTACCCTACAATCCCACACCCCTAGGTCGTTACCTTACAGTCTCTCAGTCCCAGGTCATTACCCTACAATCCCACACCACCAGGTCATTACCCTACAGTCCCTCAACCCCAGGTCATTACCGTACAATCCCACACCACCAGGTCATTACCCTACAGTCCCTCACCCCCAGGTCATTACCCTACAATCCCTCAGCCCCAGGTCATTACCCTACAATCCCACACCACTAGGTCATTACCCTACAATCTCTCAGCCAAAGGTCATTACCCTACAATCCCACACCACCAGGTCATTACCCTACAATCCCACACCCCCAGGTCATTACCCTACAATCCCTCAGCCCCAGGTCATTACCCTACAATCCCACACCACCAGGTCATCACCGTACAATCCCTCAGCCCCAGGTCATTACCCTACAATCCCACACCACCAGGTCATTACCCTACAGTCCCTCAGCCCCAGGTCATTACCCTACAATCCCACACCACCAGGTCATTACCCTACAATCCCTCAGCCCCAGGTCATTACCCTACAATCCCACACCCCCAGGTCATTACCCTACAGTCCCTCACCCCCAGGTCATTACCTTACAGTCTCTCAGTCCCAGGTCATTACCCCACAATCCCACACCACCAGGTCATTACCCTACAATCCCACACCACCAGGTCATTACCCTACAGTCCCTCACCCCCAGGTCATTACCCTACAATCCCTCAGACCCGGGTCATTACCCTACAATCCCACACCCCCAGGTCATTACCCTACAATACCTCCGCCCCAGGTCATTACCCTTCAATCCCTGAGCCTCAGGTCATTACCCTACAGTCCCTCAGCCCCAGGTCATTACCCTACAATCCCACACCACCAGGTCATTACCCTACAGTCCCTCAGCCCCAGGTCATTACCCTACAATCCCACACCACCAGGTCATTACCATACAATCCCACACCCCCAGGTCATTACACTACAATCCCTCAGCACCAGGTCATTACCCTACAATCCCACACCACCAGGTCATCACCCTACAATCCTTCAGCGCCAAGTCATTACCCTACAATCCCACACCACCAGGTCATCACCCTACAATCCTTCAGCGCCAGGTCATTACCCTACAATCCCACACCGCCAGGTCATTACCCTACAGTCCCTCAGCCCCAGGCCATTACTCTACAATCCCTCACCCCCAGGTCATTACCCTACAATCCCACACCGCCAGGTCATCACCCTACAATCCTTCAGCGCCAGGTCATTACCCTACAATCCCACACCACCAGGTCATCACCCTACAATCCTTCAGCGCCAGGTCATTACCCTACAATCCCACACCGCCAGGTCATTACCCTACAGTCCCTCAGCCCCAGGCCATTACTCTACAATCCCACACCACCAGGTCATTACCCTACAATCCTTCAGCGCCAGGTCATTACCCTACAATCCCACACCCCCAGGTCATTACCCTACAATCCCACACCGCCAGGTCATTACCCTACAGTCCCTCAGCCCCAGGTCATTACCCTACAATCCCACACCACCAGGTCATTACCCTACAGTCCCTCACCACCAGGTCATTACCCTACAATCCCACACCACCAGGTCATTACCCTACAATCCCACACCACCAGGTCATCACCCTACAATCCTTCAGCGCCAGGTCATTACCCTACAATCCCACACCGCCAGGTCATTACCCTACAGTCCATCAGCCCCAGGTCATTACTCTACAGTCCCTCAGCCCCAGGTCATTACCCTACAATCCCTGAGCCCCATGTCATTACCCTACAATCCCACACCCCCAGGTCATTACCCTACAGTCCCTCACCCCCAGGTCTTTAACTTACAGTCCCTCAGTCCCAGGTCATTACCCTACAATCCCTCAGCCTCAGGTCAGTACCCTACAACCTCACACCCCCAGGTCATTACCCTACATTCCCTCACCCCCAGGTCATTATACTACAATCCCTCAGCCCCAGGTCATTACCCTACATTCCCTCACCCCCAGGTCATTACCCTACAATCCCACACCCCCAGGTCACTACCCTACAATCCCTCAGCCCCAGATCATTACCCTACAATCCCACACCACCAGGTCATCACCCTACAATCCCTCAGCCCCAGGTCATTAACCTACAATCCCACACCACCAGGTCATTACCCTACATTCCCTCACCCCCAGGTCATTATCCTACAATCCCTCAGCCCCAGGTCATTACCCTACATTCCCTCACCCCCAGGTCATTACCCTACAATCCCACACCCCCAGGTCATTACCCTACAATCCCTCAGCCCAGGTCATTACCCTACAATCCCAGACCACCAGGTCATCACCCTACAATCCCTCAGCCCCAGGTCATTACCCTACAATCCCACACCACCAGGTCATTACCCTACAGTCCCTCAGCCCCAGGTCATTACCCTACAATCCCACACCACCAGGTCATTACCCTACAATCCCTCAGCCCCAGGTCATTACCCTACAATCCCACACCACCAGGTCATTACCCTACAAACCTACACCACCAGGTCATTACCCTACAATCCCTCAGCCCCAGGTTATGACCCTACAATCCCACACCCCCAGGTCATTACCCTACAATCCCTCAGCCCCAGGTCATTACCCTACAATCCCACACCCCCAGGTCATTACCTTACAGTCTCTCAGTCCCAGGTCATTACCCCACAATCCCTCACCACCAGGTCATTACCCTACAATCCCACACCACCAGGTCATTACCCTACAGTCCCTCACCCCCAGGTCATTACCCTACAATCCCTCAGACCCGGGTCATTACCCTACAATCCCACACCCCCAGGTCATTACCCTACAATACCTCCGCCCCAGGTCATTACCCTTCAATCCCTGAGCCTCAGGTCATTACCCTACAGTCCCTCAGCCCCAGGTCATTACCCTACAATCCCACACCACCAGGTCATTACCCTACAATCTCTCAGCCCCAGGTCATTACCCTACAATCCCACACCACCAGGTCATTACCATACAATCCCACACCCCCAGGTCATTACCCTACAATCCCTCAGCCCCAGGTCATTACCCTACAATCCCACACCCCCAGGTCATTACCCTACAGTCCCTCACCCCCAGGTCTTTACCTTACAGTCCCTCAGTCCCAGGTCATTACCCTACAATCCCTCAGCCTCAGGTCATTACCCTACAGTCCCTCACCCCCAGGTCATTACCTTACAGTCCCTCAGTCCCAGGTCATTACCCTACAATCCCTCAGCCTCAGGTCATTACCCTACAATCCCACACCCCCAGGTCATTACCCTACAATCCCTCAGCCTCAGGTCATTACCCTACAACCTGACACCCCCAGGTCATTACCCTACATTCCCTCACCACCAGGTCATTACCCTACAGTCCCTCAGCCCCAGGTCATTACCCTACAATCCCACACCACCAGGTCATTACCCTACAAACCTACACCACCAGGTCATTACCCTACAAACCTACACCACCAGGTCATTACCCTACAATCCCTCAGCCCCAGGTCATTACCCTACAATCCCACACCCCCAGGTCATTACCCTACAATCCCTCAGCCCCAGGTCATTACCCTACAATCCCACACCACCAGGTCATTACCCTACAGTCCCTCACCCCCAGGTCATTACCCTACAATCCCTCAGACCTGGGTCATTACACTACAATCCCACACCCCCAGGTCATTACCCTACAATCCCTCCGCCCCAGGTCATTACCCTACAATCCCACACCACCAGGTCATCACCCTACAATCCCACACCCCCAGGTCATTACCCTTCAATCCCTGAGCCTCAGGTCATTACCCTACAGTCCCTCAGCCCCAGGTCATTACCCTACAATCCCACACCACCAGGTCATTACCCTACAATCCCACACACCCAGGTCGTTACCCTACAATCCCTCAGCCCCAGGTCATTACCCTACAATCCCACACCACCAGGTCATCACCCTACAATCCCACACCCCCAGGTCATTACCCTACAGTCCCTCACCCCCAGGTCTTTAACTTACAGTCCCTCAGTCCCAGGTCATTACCCTACAATCCCTCAGCCTCAGGTCATTACCCTACAACCTCACACCCCTAGGTCATTACCCTACATTCCCTCACCCCCAGGTCATTATCCTACAATCCCTCAGCCCCAGGTCATTACCCTACATTCCCTCACCCCCAGGTCATTACCCTACAATCCCTCAGCCTCAGGTCATTACCCTACAACCTCACACCCCTAGGTCATTACCCTACATTCCCTCACCCCCAGGTCATTATCCTACAATCCCTCAGCCCCAGGTCATTACCCTACATTCCCTCACCCCCAGGTCATTACCCTACAATCCCACACCCCCAGGTCATTACCCTACAATCCCTCAGCCTCAGGTCATTACCCTACAATCCCTCAGCCTCAGGTCATTACCCTACAACCTCACACCCCTAGGTCATTACCCTACATTCCCTCACCCCCAGGTCATTATCCTACAATCCCTCAGCCCCAGGTCATTACCCTACATTCCCTCACCCCCAGGTCATTACCCTACAATCCCACACCCCCAGGTCATTACCCTACAATCCCTCAGCCCCAGGTCATTACCCTACATTCCCTCACCCCCAGGTCATTACCCTACAATCCCACACCACCAGGTCATTACCCTACAGTCCCTCAGCCCCAGGTCATTACCCTACAATCCCACACCACCAGGTCATTACCCTACAATCCCTCAGCCCCAGGTCATTACCCTACAATCCCACACCACCAGGTCATTACCCTACAAACCTACACCACCAGGTCATTACCCTACAATCCCACACCCCCAGGTCATTACCCTACAATCCCATACCCCCCAGGCCATTACTCTACAGTCCCTCACCCCCAGGTCATTACTCTACAGTCCCTCAGCCCCAGGTCATTACCCTACAATCCCTCAGCCCCAGGTCATTACCCTACAATCCCACACCCCCAGGTCATTACCTTACAGTCTCTGAGTCCCAGGTCATTACCCTACAATCCCACACCACCAGGTCATTACCCTACAGTCCCTCACCACCAGGTCATTACCCTACAATCCCACACCCCCAGGTCATTACCCTACAATCCCTCACCCCCAGGTCATTACCCTACAATCCGTCAGACCCGGGTCATTACCCTACAATCCCACACCCCCAGGTCATTACCCTACAATACCTCCGCCCCAGGTCATTACCCTTCAATCCCTGAGCCTCAGGTCATTACCCTACAGTCCCTCAGCCCCAGGTCATTACCCTACAATCCCACACCACCAGGTCATTACCCTACAGTCCCTCAGCCCCAGGTCATTACCCTACAGTCCCTCACCACCAGGTCATTACCCTACAGTCCCTCAGCCCCAGGTCATTACCCTACATTCCCTCACCCCCAGGTCATTATCCTACAATCCCTCAGCCCCAGGTCATTACCCTACATTCCCTCACCCCCAGGTCATTACCCTACAATCCCACACCCCCAGGTCACTACCCTACAATCCCTCAGCCCCAGGTCATTACCCTACAATCCCACACCACCAGGTCATCACCCTACAATCCCTCAGCCCCAGGTCATTACCCTACAATCCCACACCACCAGGTCATTACCCTACAATCCCTCAGCCCCAGGTCATTACCCTACAATCCCACACCACCAGGTCATTACCCTACAAACCTACACCACCAGGTCATTACCCTACAAACCTACACCACCATGTCATTACCCTACAATCCCTCAGCCCCAGGTCATTACCCTACAATCCGACACCTCCAGGTCATTACCCTACAATCCGTCAGCCCCAGGTCATTACCCTACAATCCCACACCCCCAGGTCATTACTGTACAGTCTCTCAGTCCCAGGTCATTACCCTACAATCCCACACCACCATGTCATTACCCTAAAGTCACTCACCCCCAGGTCATTACCCTACAATCCCACACCACCAGGTCATTACCCTACAGTCACTCACCCCCAGGTCATTACCCTACAATCCCTCAGACCCGGGTCATTACCCTACAATCCCACACCCCCAGGTCATTACCCTACAATCCCTCCGCCCCAGGTCATTACCCTTCAATCCCTGAGCCTCAGGTCATTACCCTACAGTCCCTCAGCCCCAGGTCATTACCCTACAATCCCACACCACCAGGTCATTACCCAACAAACCTACACCACCAGGTCATTACCCTACAATCCCTCAGCCACAGGTCATTACCCTACAATCCCACACCCCCAGGTCATTACCCTACAATCCCTCAGCCCCAGGTCATTACCCTACAATCCCACACCACCAGGTCATTACCCTACAATCCCTCAGCCCCAGGTCATTACCCTACAATCCCACACCACCAGGTCATTACCCTACAGTCCCTCACCCCCAGGTCATTACCCTACAATCCCTCAGACCCGTGTTATTACCCTACAATCCCACACCCCCAGGTCATTACCCTACAATCCCTCCGCCCCAGGTCATTACCCTTCAATCCCTAAGCCTCAAGTCATTACCCTACAGTCCCTCAGCCCCAGGTCATTACCCTACAATCCGACACCACCGGGTCATTACCCTACAATCCCTCAGCCCCAGGTCATTACCCTACAATCCCTCAGCCCCAGGTCATTACCCTATATTCCCTCACCCCCAGGTCATTACCCTACAATCCCACACCCCCAGGTCATTACCCTACAATCCCTCAGCCCCAGGTCATTACCCTACCATCCCACACCACCAGGTCATCACCCTACAATCCCTCAGCCCCAGGTCATTACCCTACAATCCCACACCACCAGGTCATTACCCTACAAACCTACACCACCAGGTCATTACCCTACAATCCCTCAGCCCCAGGTCATTACCCTACAATCCCTCAGCCCCAGGTCATTACCCTACAATCCCACACACCCAGGTTATTACCCTACAATCCCTCAGCCCCAGGTCATTACCCTACAATCCCTCAGCCCCAGGTCATTACCCTACAATCCCACACCACCAGGTCATTACCCTACAGTCCCTCACCACCAGGTCATTACCCTACAATCCCTCAGACCCGGGTCATTACCCTACAATCCCACACCCCCAGGTCATTACCCTACAATCCCTCCGCCCCAGGTCATTACCCTTCAATCCCTGAGCCTCAGGTCATTACCCTACAGTCCCTCAGCCCCAGGTCATTACCCTACAATCCCACACCACCAGGTCATTACCCTACAATCCCACACCCCCAGGTCATTACCCTGCAATCCCTCAGCCCCAGGTCATTACCCTACAATCCCACACCACCAGGTCATCACCCTACAATCTCTCAGCGCCAGGTCATTACCCTACAATCCCACACCACCAGGTCATTACCCTACAGTCCCTCAGCCCCCAGGTCATTACCCTACAATCCCACACCACCTGGTCATTACCCTACAATCCCTCAGTCCCAGGTCATTACCCTACAATCCCACACCCCCAGGTCATTACCTTACAGTCCCTCAGTCCCAGGTCAGTGCCCTACAATCCCTCAGCCTCAGGTCATTACCCTACAACCTCACACCCCCAGGTCATTACCCTACATTCCCTCACCCCCAGGTCATTACCCTACAATCCCTCAGCCCCAGGTCATTACCCTACAATCCCACACCCCCATGTCATTACCCTACAATTCCTCACCCCCAGGTCATTACCCTACAATCCCACACCACCAGGTCATTACCCTAGAATCCCACACCACCAGGTCATTACCCTACAATCCCTCAGCCCCAGGTCATTACCCTACAATCCCTCACCACCAGGTCATTACCCTACAATCCCTCAGCCCCAGGTCATTACCCTACAATCCCACACCACCAGGTCATTACCCTACAATCCCTCAGCCCCAGGTCATTGCCCTACAATCCCACACTCCCAGGTCATTACCCTACAATCCCACACCCCCAGGTCGTTACACTGCAATCCCTCAGCCCCAGGTCATTACCCTGCAAACCTACACCACCAGGTCATTACCCTACTGTCCCTCACCCCCAGGTCATTACCCTACAATCCCTCAGCCCCAGGTAATTACCCTACAATCCCTCAGCCCCAGGTCATTACCCTACAGTCCCACACCCCCAGGTCAATACCCTACAATCCCTCAGCCCCAGGTCATTACCCTACAATCTCTCAGCCCCAGGTCATTACCCTACAGTCCCACACCCCCAGGTCAATACCCTACAGTCCCTCACCACCAGGTCATTACCCTACAATCCCTCAGCCCCAGGTCATTACCCTACAAACCCACACCCCCAGGTCAATACCCTACAATCCCACACCCCCAGGTCATTACCCTACAATCCCACACCCCCAGGTCATTACCCTACAATCCCTCAGCCCCAGGTCATTACCCTACAATCCCTCAGCCCCAGGTGATTACCCTACAAACCTACACCACCAGGTCATTACCCTACAATCCCTCAGCCCCTGGTCATTACCCTACAATCGCTCAGCCCCAGGTCATTACCCTACAATCCCTTAGCCCCAGGTCATTACCCTACAATCCCTCAGCCCCAGGTCATTACCCTACAGCTCAGTATTCAATACTATCATCCTCATAATCAATAAGCTTCAAGACCTTGGCCTCAATACTTCTTTGTGCAGATGGATCCTTGATTTCTTCACTTGCAGACCCCAGTCAATTCATCTTGTCCACAATCTCCATCAGTACACGTGCACCACAAGGCCATGTGCTCTGCCCCTGCTCTACTCACTTTACACTTAAGACTCTGAGGCTGTACAGGTCCAATGCCATATTAGTATGCCGATAAGGGAAGATATGACTCATAAAATTTCGTTATACGCTGATGATATTTTACTTTTTATCTCTAACACTGAAACTTCATTACCTTTCGTTCTTTCTTTAATGTCCCAGTTTAGTTTTTTTTCAGGATATAAGCTGAACTTTCATAAAAGTGAGCTATTTCCTTTAAATGACCTAATGTCATCAAATGCCAAATTTCCGTTCCAAGTTGTTACAGGTCAATTTACATATCTAGGTGGAACAATTGCTAAAAACTTCAAGATTTTGAAAAAGACACTTTCTAAATGGTCTCCACTTTCTTTATCCCTAATTGGCCAAATTAATTCGATTAAAATGAAAATTCTTCCTAAATTTTGATATCTTTTTCAAGCTTTACCAATTTTTTTATTCCTAAGACCTACTTTGATTCTTTAGATCAATTTTAACATCTTATATTTGGAATAATAAACAAGCTCATTTAAGTAAAGTTTACCTACAAGGAATTAAGGAGATGGGTGGATTAGCCCTATCCAATTTTAGGTTTTACTATTGGGCTGCCAATATAAGAAATATTACCTTTTGGTCCTATTATATTTATCGTAAAGATTGCTCATCATGGGTCTCCTTAGAAGTTAATTCTGTAAAAAATTTCTCTATTGTCTCTCTTCTTGGATCATACTCTTCTTTTTCAGCAAATAAAACAACAGATAACATAACTGTTAAGCAAACTTTAAGGATCTGGTCTCAATTTAGAAAATTTTTTGGTTTAGCGAATTTTTCATTATCATCTCCCATTCTCCTTAATTGTTTTTTTTTATCCCTTCCATGACTGACAAAGTCTTTAAGGATTGGGATGAACTAGGTATTAAGTATTTTTGGGATCTGTTTATCTCAGGATCTCTTGCGTCATTTGACCAATTGTCAATTAAATTTGCACTGCCAAAAACACATTTTTACAGTGTTACGTATTCAGGCAACAATAAATATGAGTTCGGCAAGGGATTTTATAACAAACAACACTTCTATTAAACACTGAAAACAAACCCCCCAAAAGTAAACAAACACTAACGTAACTGGAAACAGCTGCTGTGCGGCAGCTTAAACAGTCCTTAAAGCGATGTTGCAAAAACAGTTCTTTAAAGTAGTATTGCCAAAAGTTCGAAATGCTCACAGTCCATTTAAGAGGAGAGACTTTATAAGACGATTTAAATTCTCTTTCAGGTCATTTTGCTTCGATCCCCGACGTCGAACTTTTCCCACAAAGAATTTACGAAATGAAACGGCTTAAAGGCACTGACCTTTCCTTTATCACACTGTCCTCAATCTTCTGCTATCCCGCAGAGATTAACACGAGAACAGTCAACGAATTTCTTTCGAATAAGGATTAAACAAGGTCGAACCTGTTTCACTGTCGAAATAGATTCTCCTCGATCTTTAACTCCCGAACTCCGATCTTCACTCTCCACTGATTTCTCCACTAGCAGTATTGTAAAGAACCTGCTGGCAATGACCTTTTAAACTTTAAACATTCAATAAAACTTCATCTTTCAACTAAACTGCTTCATCACATTAAATCACGCAGTGGCATGAAGACAACTTGGCAAATCCAGCCACGAACTGCCCCTCCTCACAGGGTGGGGTCTTCCTTTTATACCCTGTAAAAAAAACCTGTCACATGATCTCTACTGGTGGGAAAATGACGTCACTCCACCATCACAAGACCATTACCTCAAGTCCAGTATAGCTTCAACCCCAGTCATGTGACAAGGGTACCACTGTCATGTCACGAGTACGTAACAACAGATACCTTCAGATTAGAGATCTCTTACATTTCCAATTAACTACTTTTCCTATAGGTCCTGATAAAAATTTACTGGATGATCTTTTAAATTTAAAACCTTTTGTCAATGGTTCTATTACCAGTATCTATAACTTGTTGTTCTAGACAGGACTTCTTAGATAAAATAAAAAAAGCTTGGGAGGATGACCTAAATTGTCAGATTTCTGATGAAAGATGGAATAAAATTCTTAAACGGGTTAATAAATCATCTTTCTGTGCCCGTCATTCTCTTCTACAATCTAAAGTGGTTCATAGAGCTTACATTTCTAAACAGAAGCTGTCCAGTTTTTATCCGAACGTTTCTCCACTGTAATAAATGCAACTCTGCTGATGCCTCTTTAATTCATATGTTTTGGTTTTGCCCTAAAATTGAAAAGTTTTGGCAGGAAATATTCCATACCTTCTCACAACTTTTTAGGGTCCAGTTTGACCCAAATCCCCTTACTGCCTTGTTTGGTATTATTGCAAATGAAGATATAACTTTAAATACTCCTAACCTACAGGTTTTAGTTTTTGCCTCTCTTTTAGCAAGGAGAACAATCTTGCTTAAATGGAAGGAGTCTACCCCTCCTACACATCTTCAATGGCTATGTGATATTATGTCTTATTTAAACTTAGAGACGATCCACTGCTCAGTCTTAAATTCGAAACAATCTTTTTATGATATCTGGGGACCTTTCCTAAATTACTTCTCCAATTTATAAAGTTTAACAGTGCACAGACTTGTATGTATATTTCTAAAGCGAATTTTTTTTTCTAATTATCCATTATCATCCATCAGCTTTTTTCTTTGGTAGTTGGTAGGGGGTTGACTTTTTTTTATATAAGAAATTTCTTTTATTATGTATGACCTATCTTTAAATTTTTGATTACAGAGTGATATACCTTTATGATATCCTATAACATTTTGATCAATTTTATTACAATATATAAATGTACACAATTTATGTTGAGATGTATCTATGTGTTGCACTCTGTAAATCTTGTTTTTTCTTCTGAACAAAAATATTGTAAAAAGAAAGAAGTATGCCGATGACACCATTGTGTACCGAATCAAAGGTTGTGATGAATGAGCATATAGGAGTGCAATTGAAAATCTGGCTGAGTGGTGCCATAACAACAACCTCTCACTCATGTCAGCAAGACCAGGGAGCTGATAGTTGACGACAGGAGGAGAAAACCAGAGGTCCATGAACCAAACCTCATTAGAGGATCAGAGGTGGAGGGGGTTAGCAACTTTAAATTCCTCCAAGCTATCATTTCAGAGGATCTGTCCTGGGTCCAACACATTAATGCCATTATGAAGAAGGCCCAGCAGCCTCTATTTTCTTAGTTGCCACTCCAAAAACATAACACTAATTGGAAGAAAAACAAGGAGTCCTAGTACAAGTCTAACTTCGTTCCCACTTAAAGTAAGATGCACTTGTGATATGGTGACATAATGACATTTATATAACCCACAATGCATTATGTAAATAACAAAGAACGCTTAATCAAACAATATGTTTACAATATTACTCAAATATTAGCAGTAGGCAGCTGTCGATCGACAAACCAGGGGATCATGGTTTGTGCCTCTGGTGGACTGTGTCCTCTCCAAAGTGCAAGCCAGGGCAGGAAGATTTGTAGAACCAGCTGTTGCCCCTGTAGTGGATTCCCTCTCTCCATGTCACTGATGTAGTCCAAGGGAAGGGCAAGTGCCAATACACCTTGGCACCAGTGTCATTGCAGAGGTTGCCAAAGTGAAGTTGTAAACAACATCAAACAGCCTTAAGGACCCTGGCTCCGGATTTCTTTCTTGGGGTTTACTCCCGAGGCCTTTTCCTTGGGTGGGTATGGTCACAAGGCAGCGGGGGTTTAAAATTAGAGTTTTCTGTCTCCTACTCAAAAATTACTGAAATGTTAATGCACAGTTAGTAAGTTGTGAGCATGCTATGTTGGCAACAGAAGTGCGGTGACTCCTGTGGGCTGCCCCCAGCTCATCTCAGACAGTGCTCGTCATTGACACAAAACAACGTATTTCACTGTATGTTCTGATACAAATGTGACAAAAATAAACCTTTTGTAAACCTTTCATGCTGGCACTGTGCACAAATGGTTTAGAATGGAAAAAAATGATGAGTTCTGTTCTTTCAGTCTGTTGTGTTTGCATCATGTGTTTAAAACTTAGTTATTTGTACCTGTATAAAATTTGTTTCCATAAATTGAAATTGAACATTCAGGTTGCAACCTGAATGTTCCCAATCAATTGAAGGCTGTATCAAACTTCTGATTCACAAAATCTGAATTTTGTACAGTGTTGGGAGCTGCTATTTTGTGTTAGCCACTAAATTGATCTCTACAGCTAATATTACCAGTTAATGACTGTGAAAGAGTCTGCAGTCCAGTGTCATTGGGTAAATGTCTATTAATCCAGGCAGTGGAAAAAAAACATCAGTGTACTTCAACACCATAACTTGTAAACACTGTAATTGGCTTTTTATTTGCATTTTACACTATTGCAATTGAATTGCTTTGAACCATAAAGTGAAAGTCCGAGTTTTAAAGTGGTAGTTGCTGTGTTAGATTTTCTTTACTCCTCCACAATCTTCACCAGCACAGGTACAGCTCAAGGCTGTGTGCTTAGCCCTTTACTCTACTCACTTTATACTTATGACTGTGAGGCTAAGCATATCTCCAATACCAGATTTAATTATGCTGATGACACCATCAAAGGTGGTGACATCAGCATATGAGAGGAAGATTGAAAATCTGGCTGAGTGGTGCCACAGCAACAACCTCTCACTCAATGGCAGTAAGCCCAAGGAGCTGATTATTGACTTCAAGAGGAGGAATCCAGAGGTGAATGAGCCAGTTGTGGGAAACAGAGGTAATGTGGGTCAGCCAAATTTCAGAGGATCTGTCCTAGGTCCAGCACATTGATGCTGTTATGAGTGATGAACAGACCTGATGGACAATGGGGTGCAGAGTTAACCATTCCCAACCCCCCCCCCCCGAGAACTACGAACTATTGCTGTTGTTATGCTGCTCATGACAGAGAGAGATGAAACACAGGCACGAACATACGCTACAGATAAGAGAGAGAGAGAGACTGTTGATTTATTATGACTCTTCCTGGGTTATTTACTTACACTACAAGAACGTTACTTTGCTCGTTAACATTCCTCAGGAGACAGCAGGAGTGGCCTGATTTGATGGACACAGTCATTCAGAATTGATGGATAGCAGAGACCCCGTGAGTGGGGATAAAAAGACAGGTCTGGAGAGACACCCTTCAAGCCACACCAGTGGACACTGACTGAGTGTTGGAACCCACAGGAAAGGTGGGGGGCTTCGGAGACCGAACCAGGAGATCGGTCAGTAAAACTCACAGTGTTACAGCAGGGCCGGTGGGGACGGGTGTGTGTCCACTCATGCCAGAGTGACGAGTCCTCCACAGAAGAATGGTCTAGCAGAAGGACGGAGGGGTCATAGCTGAATGACCACCACAACAACGGTGCAATGGAATCAAAATGCAACAGGAAGGTTTGCTGACTGCAGCTGCTTAATCTCTCGCTCTCTGTCTCTCTCTCTCTCCAACGATTTCAACACAACAAAGCTTAACTACCTCAGCACTCATGAACTGAACTGAACTTTATACTTTTCTATGACAATTCATTTACCCCTAGACATCGATAGAGCTTGTTTATTATTGCTTAATATTATTCCTACACTTTTAGGTTTATTACTGCTAACTTGTGTTATATGTATATTTGCATTATTGGTATTGTTTTGCTTATTTTACTAATAAACACTTTTGAATATAGTACCACCAGACTCCAACAGATACTTCTACCTTTGCTGGTCTGACACCCAGTTACAGGGTATGTAACAAATTGGGGCCTCGTCTCGAGATTTGATACCAAATTGGGGGGGGGGGCAGTGAATCGAGATAATAGTCCCTTATCTGCTTTGGTTGTGTGGATAACCAGACGGGAAACCAGCAGAGATGGAAATAGACAAACTTCTAAAAAAACCGACTTCGGGGGCATTAGAGGATGCCAGGAAGATGGAATTGGTGAGCTTTGCGAGACCATTGAATCTCTCAGTGTGAAACCGGCGATGAGAAAATTGGAAATACAGAGAGCAATAGCTGAGTATTATGTATCCCAAGGTGTGTTTCCGTCGGGGGCATTGGACCTGTTCCCTGAGAGGAAACCAGTCGAGGGTGAGGTTCAGTTACAGATGGAAAGATTAAGGTTGGCTGCGGAGAAGGAGAAAAGGAAGCATGAGTTCCAGATAAAGGAGTTGGAGGCTGCAAGGCAGAGAGAAGAAGCTGAAAGGCAGAGGGAGGAAAGAGAGAAAGAGAGGCAGCATGAGCTGGAAATGGAGAAGTTAAAGGCATCGCAGGGAACAGACCGGGAAGCTGACCCAAATGAGGGGTTCAAGATTGGTCAGGAGATCCAGTTGGTACCTCCATTCGAGGAGATGGATAAGTTCTTCCTTCATTTTGAGAAAGTGGCTGTGAATCAGAACTGGCCTGAGAGAAAATGAGCTGTTCTGTTACAGAGCGTACTTAGGGGGAAGACTCAGCAAGCGTATTTGGCATTGTCCATGGATGAGTCTGGGGATTATGAGGAAGTAAAAAGGGCTGTACTGAGGATTTACGAGTTGGTGCCAGAGGCATACCGGCAGAAGTTCCGGAACTTGAGAAAGCCGTGGAACCACATGTATTTAGAGTTTGCCCGTGAGATGCAAATGTATTGTGAGCGTTGGTGCGCCTCAAAAGGGGTTGTTGGAGATTATGATAAACTATTACAGTTAATACTGACGGAGCAGTTCAAAGGTTGTATCCCTGAGAGTATGAAGACGTACTTGGATGAGAAGGAGACAGAGACTCTGCCTGTGACTGCCAAGTTAGCAGAAGAGTATGCTTTAACCCACAAGTCAAAGTTTTCCTCAAACAAGAGCTACCAGAGAGGCAGTAGGGACGGTAGAGAAAGCCCATCGGCTAAGACAGAGAATAAGTCGGGAGATAGTGGAAAAGGTAAGGAGGAGGGAAAACAGGCTGGCAGGAAGGTTCCCAACTTTACGTGTTATAATTGTGGGAAAGCTGGTCATATAGCATCTAAGTACTTTGCTCTGAAGAAGGAGACGGGAAAAGGGAAAACAGCAATCCCTACAGGTTGCATTGAGTCGGTCAGCAGATCGATGGAGAAGGCAAAGGTAGATAGAGCACAAGATGGGTGTGAGAAGTTTATCTCGGAAGGAATGGTGTCTGTGAAGGAGGGAGAAACCCCAGTTCCAGTGAGGATCTGGAGGGATACTGGGGCTGATCAGTCATTGATTCTAAGGAAAATGGTAGATTTTGGTCCTGAGACTGAGACTGGGGAGGTTGTGTTAAGAGGTATCGGAAAAGGGACCGAGGCTGTACCTTTGCACAGGATATTTCTGAAATGTGACCTGGTATCTGGACCAGTCGAAATAGGGGAGCAGTCGAAACTACTGATGGACGGCGTGGGCGTCCTACTTGGTAATGATTTGGCAGGTGGTGACGTGCATTCAGCAGTGAAGCTGACAAGTAAGCCTGTAAATGCTGAGGACCCGCCCATAGATTCCAAGATTTATCCTGCATGCGCAATCACTTGCAGCATATCTAGAAACGCGGCTGAGAAAGGAACCAGTTTAAATGAGTCCAGTGTTGATTTAGTGGAGACATTTTTGCCGACCTTATATGGAAAGGGGTTATCGGATGAGAAGGAAAAGGATAGTGGATCTAAGGAGAGTAAAGGAGAGGAGGTAGATCTACCATTAGCAAGGAGGGACTTCATAATTATGACTTTGTAATGCCATTACAAAGAAAGCATTCCTCTGCTTTTTTAGAAATTGGCAAAGATTCGGCATGACATCTAAAGTTTTGACAAACTTCTATAGATTTGTGGTGGAGGGTATATTGACTGGCTGCATCATGGTCTGGTACAGAAGTACCGATGCTCTTGAACTTAAAATCCTACAAAAAGTAGTAAATACAGCCCAGTCCATCATGGGGTAAAGCAGCATCCATCATCAGAGACCCCCACCATCCAGGCCGTGCTCTCTTCTCGCTGCTGCCATTAGGGAGGAGGTACAGGAGCCTCAGGTCCCACACCACCAGGTTCAGGAACAGTTATTACCCCTCAAACATCAGGCTGATACCACAGCCTGTTGATTCACTTTCAAGGACTCTTCATCTCATGCTCTTGATGTTTATTGCTTATTTATTTATTATTGTTTTTTCTGTTTCTGTATTTTCATATTGGTCGATTGTCTTTCTTTGTTGTGTGTAGTTTTTCATTGATTCTCTCGTGTTTCTGGAGAGAAGGAAACACAGCAAAAACCTACTGATTCTTTGGTTCAGCAAACAGCTCTAGATGTTAAATATAGATTACAAATGGCCAACTGATAAACAGTCCGATCACACAGGCAAAAAGGATGTGTACCTGTAAAAGACCATGTTAGCATTGCTCACTCATGGAAACAGGGCCTTTGGTCCATCATGTCCAACACTGATCCCAATACACAAGTCCCTTTTACCGGCACTTGTTCCATAGCCTTGTAACCACTGGTGATTTTTAACTGCTTTTCCAGATACCATTTAATTGTAGTGAGATTACCTGCCTTCACCGTCTCCTCAGTCCATGCACTCAACTCTGCATTCAGCCTTCGGGTGACAGATCGCTTTGAAACCTTGTACAACCTCTGATCTTCCACATCTGTCATGCATCCATCTACCCTATCTATACTTCAGAATTTTGTAAACTTCTGTCAAGTTCCTCCTCAGTCCCTCCTCCTTGACAGAAAACAAATGCTCCTATCAAGTCTCTCCCCATAACTGAAACACGACATCCCAGGCGATATTCTGATGAATCTTCTGTAGTGTAATCATGTCGTCCCTCTCATGTGGTGACAAGAACTACAAGAATGTTCCTGCTGTGGACTAACTAGAATTCTACCAGGACCCAGTTATGAAAGGAAGACACCCAAGTTACTGTCCAGTCATTTTCAATGATCACAAATTAGCAAACAGCTTGTGTTTCACCTGTACACTCATTACTTGCACTTCTTAAAGTTAAAACCCAGTCCAGGACCTGAGCTTTGAGCTGCTAAAGATTTTTTTGAACATTGATGTTCAAGCTGGGGGCTCTCTGCCTCTCCATGTTCAAAGTTCAAAGTAAATTTATTAACAGATACATGCATGTACAGCAAGTTACCATATTCTACCTTGAGATTCATATTCTTGCAGGCATTTATTGGAAAATAAAGATATACAATAGAATCCTACAAAAAATTTACACATAAAGAGACAAAGACTGGAAACAAGCAATGTGCAAGGCAAACTGTGGAAGTTTAAAAAAAACTGAGAACATGAGTTGTAGGGTCCTTGGACATGAGTCTGTAGGTTGTGGAATTGGTTCAGTGCTGAGATGGGTGAGTTTATCCATGCTGGCTGGGGAGCCTGATGATTGTAGGGTAATAACCATTCCTGAACCTGGTGGTGAGCAACCTGATGGTTTTAGGGTAATAACTGTTCCTGAATCTGGTAGTGTGGGGCCTGATGGTTTTAGGGTAGTAACTGTTCCTGAACATGGTCATGTGGGACCTGATGGTTTTAGGGTAGTAACTGTTCCTGAATCTGGTAGTGTGGCGCCTGATGGTTTTAGGGTAGTAACTGTTCCTGAATCTGGCAGTGTGGGGCCTGATGGTTTTAGGGTAGTAACTGTTCCTGAATCTGGTAGTGTGGGGCCTGATGGTTTTAGGGTAGTAACTGTTCCTGAACATGGTCATGTGGGACCTGATGGTTTGAGGGTAGTAACTGTTCCTGAACATGGTCATGTGGGACCTAACACTTCCTGATGGCAGCAGTGAGAAGAGACCCATCCGCCGCTGACTCTAACCCTGACTGGAACCACGGCCTCCTGGACATGGGTTTCAGCCCCCAGTGCGCCACGGACTCACTCGCTTCAGACTTGGACCTCAGTTCTGGCACCCTGCAGGCCACAGACTCCGACACCCCCAGCTCTAGATCCAGCTCGGACCGAGATCCTGACCCTATCCAGACCGGGACCGTTATTACTGCCACTGGGTCCTACCGCTCGTCTTATTCCTCTGCCACCCCTATTCTCCCTGCGACTCCCAACCCTTCCTCCACCCCTCATCTCCCCTCCATTCCTCTGATCCCTCATCCTCCCCTCAGCCCGCTCTCCCTGAACATCCCAACTCTCCTCTCCCTCCTGAGATCTCCCACTCTTTACCCTCCTCTGACCCCAGCCCCAAACCTTGCTATGGCTTCACCATCCCCTCTGACCTTCCCCTGTCTGAGGCAGAGCATTCTGTGCTTAGCAAGGACCTCACCTCACTAATGTGTCCACACCTCAGTGAGTTCCGTGCCCGGCATGACGCTGAACTCTTCTTCTGTCGCTTACGTCTCCGAGCCTACTACTTTAACAAGGATTCCCCTCCCCCTATTGATGACCCCTTCTCCCGTCTTTAACCCTCCTCCTCCTGATGGGCTTTCTACCTGCAGTCGATCTTTTCATCCCCAACTGTCGCCGAGACATCAACCGTCTCAACTTCACCACTCCTCTCTCCTGTTCCAACCTCACTCCCTCTAAACGCACTGCCCTCCACTCTCTCCGCACTAATCCTAACCTCACCAGACAAAGGTGTTGCTGTGGTGGTCTGGCAGACAGACCTCTACCTCACTGAGGCCAAACGGCAGCTCTCTGACACCTCCTCTTACTTACCCCTGGAACATGACCCCACCAGAAAACATCAAACCATTGTCTCCCGTACCATCACTGCCCTTATCAACTCCGGAGACCTTCCATCCTCAGCCAACAAACTCAAAATTCCCACACCCAACACTGCTCGCTTTTACCTCCTCCCCAAGATCCATAAGCCTGACTGTCCTGGTAGGCCTATAGTTTCAGCCTGCTTCTGTCCCACCGAACTTGTATCTGCCAACCTCGACTCCATTTTGTCACCCATAGTTCAATCCCTCCCTACCTACATCCGGGATACATCCCATGCCCTCCACCTCTTTAATAACTTCCAGTTCCCCGGTCCCGACTGCTTCATTTTCACCATGGATGTCCAATCCTTATACACTTCAATCCCCCATCAAGAAGGCCTCAAAGCCCTCCGCTACTTTCTGAACAATAGACCTCACCAGTTCCCCAACACCACCACACTCCTCCAGTTGGCGGAACTGGTACTCACACTTAATAACTTCTCTTTCTGCTCTTCCCACTTTTTTCAAACCAAGGGTGTAGCTATGGGCACTTGCATGGGCCCTAGCTATGCCTGCCTCTTCATGGGTTATGTGGAACAGTCTATGCTCCAAACCTATATTGGTACTGCTCCCTAACTTTTCCTTCAATACATTGACAACTACATTGGTGCTGCTTCCTGCACCCATGCTGAGCTTGTCAATTTCATCGACTTTGCCTCTAACTTTCACCCAGCCTTCAAATTCACTTGGTCCATCTCGGACACTTCTCTCCCCTTTCTTGATCTCTCGGTCCCCATCTCTGGAGATAGACTGCCCACTGACATCTTTTATAAACCCACTGACTCCCATAACTACCTTGATTATACTTCTTACCACCCTGCCAAATGCAAAAATTCTATTCCCTATTCCCAGTTCCTCCGTCTCTGCTGCATCTGCTCCAAGGATGAGGCTTTCCATTCCAGGACATCTTGAATGTCCTCTTTTTTTAAGAATTGTGGTTTCCCTTCTGCCGTCATCAATGATGCCCTCACCCGCATCTCCTCCATTTCCCGCACTTCGGCCCTCACCCCATCCTCCCGCCACCACAACAGGGACCGTGTCCCCCTTGTCCTCACCTATCACCCCACCAGCCTCCAGATCCAGCATATTATCCTCCGCAACTTCCGCCACCTTCAACAGGACCCCACCACTAAGGACATCTTTCCCTCTCTACCCCTCTCTGCTTTTCGCAGGGATCGTTCCCTTCACGACTGCCTGGTCCACATGTCCCTCCCCACAGATCTCCCATCTGGCACTTATCCCTGCAAGCGTAAGTGCTACACCTGTCCCTACACCTCCTCTCTTACCACCATTCAGGACCCCAAACAGTCCTTCCAGGTGAGGAAACACTTCACTTGTGAGTCTCTTGCATCCGGTGCTCCCGGTGCGGCCTCCTCTACATCGGCGAGACCCAACGCAGATTGGGGGAATCGCTTCGTCGAGCACCTACGCTCCGTCCGTCACAATAGACAGGACTTCCCGGTTGCCACTCACTTCAACTCTCCTTCACATTCCCATTGGGATATTGGGATATGTCCTCTACTGCCATGATGAGGCCAAACTTCGGTTGGAGGAACAACATCTCATATATTGTCTGGGTAGTCTCCAGCCCCTTGGTATGAACATCGAATTCTCCAACTTCTGGTAATTTCCTCCCTCTCCCTTCCCCCATCCCACCTTCACTCTCTCCTCTTCTAGCTGCCTATCACCTCTCATGACTCTGCCTTCTTCCCCTTAGATTCCTTCTTCACCTCTCCTGCCTATCTCCTCCCCACCCCTTCATCTTTCCACTGATTGGTTTTTCACCCTCCCCCCACCTTCTTTATAGGGCTCCTGCCCCCCTTCTTTAGTCCTGACGAAGGGTCTCAACCCGAAACGTTGACTGCTCCTTTCAACGGATGCTGCCCGACCTGCTGAGTTCATCCAGCTTGTTTGTACGTCTTGATTTGACCACAGCATCTGCAGTGTACTTTGTGTTAAGTGAGAAGAGAGCATGGCCCACACCATGATGGTGGGGTCCCCGATAAGGGACTCTGTTTTCTTGTGTCAGTGCTCCAAGGTGGGTTAAACAGACTCATAATGGACATGGTTTTCTGGTGTTCTGGTCAATATCTCACCTTTAACCAAGAGTTGAGACCATTTCCTGTATTAATACCTTGATCTGCACAGATTGATTATGTCCCAAGTCAGTCATTAAATGTGAAGTGATGTAGGAAATCTGGGGATGTGAAAGGGGCTTTTTTTCTTTCTTGTGTAGTCTGGCACTGTGATCTAACCGAAGCACAGTGTTTGGTAGCAGTGTGGAAAGGTGATGGACAGGCTTTCAGAGACACTGGTGCCTGTCGAGGCTGATCACAGTGAGATGTTGCTGTGTGTTTCTGGAGATTATTCTGGAGGCCAATGGGTGTGACAATTGCAGCTGTGCTAGAAAACTTCTCCCGGCTTCCCCCACTTGAAGAACACAGTTCTAAATATTGCCAAAGGCATACAGAGCTTAAAAAAAAAAGGCAAAAGAGATATACCATTGAGCACATCTACACCGAATACTGCTGCAGGAAAGCAACAATGACCCCCACCACCCAGGCTATGCTCTCTTCTCACTGCTGCCATCAGGAACCCTCAGGACCCACACCACCAGGTTCAGGAACAGTTATTACCCTCAACCATCAGGAAGGAGGTACAGGAGCTACAGGAGCCTGAGGTCCCACACCACCAGGTTCAGGAACAGTTATTACCCCTCAACCATCAGGCTCCTGAGCTCAGTTTTGTCATCAGCATTCTGCAGAGGCTCTAGCTCTGTGTAATTGCTGTTATTTATTATTATTGTTATTATTATTTTGTTTCCTTTTTTATTATTAATATGCCTTTGTATCCTTTTTGAATTTGTGTTGTCTTACACGTTGATTGATTACATTGAACACAGAACAGTACAGCACAGGAACAGGCCATTCGGTCCACAGTGCTTTACTGAACCAGCTCAAAAGCAAATCAAAACCACCCAAACACTAATCCTTCGTACCTACACCATGTCTATATCCCTCCATCCTCCTTACGTCCATGCGTCTATCTAAATGTCTCTTAAAAGTCTATATTGCCAGGCAGCACATTCCAGGCATCCAACACTCTCTGAGTAAAGAACACACCCTTCACATCTCCCTTGAACCTACCCCTCTCACCTTCAATGCATGTCCTCTGGGTTTATATATTTCAGACATTTCAACCCCAGAAAACACATATTCTCTGTCCACTCTACCTTTGCCTCTCATAATCTTGTAAACCTCTATCAGATCTCCTCAGCCTGCAGCACTCCAGAGAAAACAACCCAAATTTATCCAGCCTCTCATGATAGCACAAGCCCTCAAAACCAGGCAGCATCCTGGTAAACCTCTTCTGCACTGTCTCCAAAGTCTCAACATCCTTCCTATAGTAGGGTGACCAGACCTGTATGCAATACTCCAGATGTGGCCTAACTAGTTTTATAAAGTTGAACTCAGTGCCTTGACTAATAAAAGCAAGCATTCCATAAGCCCACACGGTCGGCTTATTCAGAAAGTCAGAAGGCATGGAATCCAGTGAAGTTTGGCCAGGTGGATTCAGAATTGGCTTGCCTGCAGAAAGCACAGGGTCATGGTGGAGGGAGTACATTTGGATTGGAAGGTTGTGACTAGTGGTGTCCCACAAGGATTTGTTCTGGGACCCCTACTTTTCGTGATTTTTATTAATGACCTGGATGTGGGGGTAGAAGGATGGGTTGGCAAGTTTGCAGATGACACAAAGGTTGGTGGTGTTGTGGATAGTGTAGAGGATTGTCGAAGATTGCAGAGAGACATTGATGGGATGCAGAAGCGGGCTAAGAAGTGGCAGATGGAGTTCAACCCGGAGAAGTGTGAGGTGGTACACTTTGGAAGGACAAACTCCAAGGCAGAGTACAAAGTAATTGGCAGGATACTTGGCAGTGTTGAGGAACAGCGGGATCTGGGAGTACATGTCCACAGATCCCTGAAAGTTGCCTCACAGGTAGATAAGGTAGTTAAGAAAGCTTATGGGGTGTTAGCTTTCATAAGTCAAAGGATAGAGTTTAAGAGTCGTAAGGTAATGATGCAGCTCTATAAAATTCTGGTTGGGCCACAATTGGAGTACTGTATCCAGTTCTGGTCGCCTCACTATGGGAAGGATGGGGAAGCATTGGAAAGGGTACAAAGGAGATTTACCAGGATGCTGCTTGGTTTAGAGAGTATGCATTATGATCAGAGATTAAGGGAGCTATGGCTTTACTCTTTGGAGAGAAGGAGGATGAGAGGAGACATGATAGAGTTATACAAGCTATTAAGAGGAATAGATAGAGTGGACAGCCTAACCAGGGCATGCCTAACCATGCCTCTTCCCCAGGGCATCACTGCTCAGTACAAGAGGACATGGCTTTAAGGTAGGGGGTGGGAAGTTCAAGGGGGGTATTAGAAGAAGGTTTTTTATTCAGAGAGTGGTTGGTGCGTGGAATGCACTGCCTGAGTCTGGTGGTGGAGGCAGATACACTAGTGAAATTTAAGAGACTACTAGACAGGTATATGGAGGAATTTAAGGTGGAGTGATATGTGGGAGGCAGGGTTTAAGGGTTGGCTCAACATTGTGGGCTGAAGGGCCTGTACTGTGCTGTACTATTCTATGTTAACCACCTTACCGAGCCGTGTAGCCACTTTCATGGAGCTATGAGCTTGGATCCCAAGATCTCTCTGCTCAGCAACACTTTTAAGGACCTTGCCCCTAATAGTGTACTGTCTGCTTGCATTTGCCCTACTGAGGTGCAACACCTCACATTTATCTGGGTTAAACTCCATCTGTCATTTCTCTGCCCATATCTATAACGATCTGTATTGTGTTGTATTCTTTGCTGGTCTTCTAAACTGTCCACAGCTACACCAATCTTGGTATCATCGCAAATTTACTAACCCACCCATCTGCATTTTCATCCAGGTCATGTGACCAGCAGGGGTCCCAGCACAGATCCCTGTGAAACACACTAATCACAGACCTCCAGCTTGAATAAGTTCCTTCAGTCACTGTCCTCCTTCATGCACAATCCAGTTCTGGATCTAAACAGCTGACTCACCACAGATCCCATGCATCTTAAATTCTGGATTAGATTCCTGTGAGGGATATTGTCAAACACCTTACTAAAATCCACATAGACAACATCCACTGCCCCACCCTCATCATTCTCTCGTCACCTTGTCAAAAAACTCAGTGGGAAGTCTGTCCTCAAGAGAGAGGAATTGCACTCCATATCAGACATGTACATCAGCTATTTGAGAGTGAGGGAGGTTGCCAATCGAAGAATGCCACACACACAACCCAAGTGCCTGGATTCTTGGAAAAATAAAAAAATCATGAATGAATTTGAAAGAAACTTTAATAGTATTCTGACTTTAAACCAGTAATGAACAAACATTAAATCTCATTGAGATATAAACAATGTTCTAGTGATTATGTAATCTGAAAAATTGTTAGTGCATTACATCAATTAAACAGGCATATAAAAGTCAGAATAATGAATAGTATGTAAATTTCAACGCTTGATGTCAGTCTGGTAACTCACTGAATTCAAATTGAATATTTGATGAATTATTGAAATTATAAAACTTCATTCATAAAGCAGCAATTCTAGATTAATAGTTTCCTTTCTCACACCCCACAAAACAGAGAAACTTTCAGTACAGATCCACAACAAAACAGAGCAATTTGAAGCAAATTATGTCAAATTTTCAGAAGAAAAGCCAGAATCGTTTTTTTAAAATGTTACACAAACTGTCAATTGCAAATCTTTGGAGAAATTAACTGATATCTGAACACTAAACTGTGCATTTTATCAAAAATATACAGCATGTAGTAATGCCCAGATCTAATGCATATTAAGTGCCCAATGCACACTTAATGCACACTTGGCACACACCAGAATGGATCCACATCCAAGTAGCCAATCTACTGTAGCACAGTGTCCTACGTATTGCAATGTTAATGTGTGTGCTGCCTCCAATCGACTCACGATGAGGAATTCATGGCACATCTTTGGCATTAAAGTCTTGATGTGGTGAGTTGGCTATTTTAATAAACGTATCATTGGATAATATTTTACGTTTAACACAGCTGGTCTTGGGCATAGTTTTGCTGAGATTGTTAGATATTTGTTGCAAAGTAACAGTGGAAGATATATGGTGTTAAAGTTCAAAGCAGTGGAAGTCCAAATGTATAGCCAAATTGACCAAGGCTGCTGACCTATTTCATCCTGTGTGTCTGCAGTGGGACATGGCATTAACTATTGAAACATCAAATATTATCAAAGCTATGCATAATGTTTACATGGTTCCCTGTAGTAGTCTGATAAACACAAAAACAGCATTAGTCAATGAGATAAAGTGAATTTGGCAAAAATTCCACTGTAAACCCTTTCTTAAGTTAAGAGAACATTGTGGCAGCTGCCTACTAATATAACGAATGTGGAACACAGTTACTGTAAAATCAGACTGTTATTGGCGTCTCATCCAGTGCTGAGCCGTGGGAACAGGTAAAGCCATCATACAGACAGATAACAGATCCCACTGCGCTTACAGACAGCAATCCTGAAACAGGTGAAATACCCTCAGAGTTGCACAATGAGCCAGAAAAGGCTATGCTCCACTTGCCATTAAAACAGAATTAAAATACAATCTACTTTAAAACTGCTGTGGTATAATACTTCCAAGAAAGATTTTTAGAAAGATTCCCAGTGAGCTCCACATGAATGAGTAAACAGCGAATTGAAATTCACAGGTTGTGATCCTGGCTGCAAGTACTACATCATCCAAACACGCCGAGACATGTTACTAGAAGACCAAACATTCAGTTAGAACACTTGTGGCCGAAATCCACAAGAGATAATGTCATCAGGAGACACTAGCAGTGGAATACCTACATAGACAGTCTGTTTCGCCACACTGCTCTGCGTACCTGCAGTTAAAGGGGAAGACAGGTTACAGTGGTTCTGACTTCCTTTTCACTGGTGTGCACACTCTCTACAGGATTGCAGTTTCTTACAGATTGTGATTTGGTAATACTTGTTCCGATGAAGTGGAAATGCTGAAGAAACAACTCCATGGGCTTTGTAAATGGAGATGGAGTGATTCTGGTGCTGAGGGCTCTCAAATAGATGTTTAATTCTGAGCACAAGCTGCAGTGGAGTCATCTGTTCTGTTCATTTCTGCTCCATTATGTTCTTTAGGCACAGCTTCATATGTGAGTTTTTATTGCTCATCTGAATGACACAGTCTCGCACAAGTTCAATGAAAATCTGTGGCCACAGCTTGTGCAGGGATTCATTTTTAACATTGATCAGGGCAGCATCTTTAACTAGTCCCCGCACATATGTTTGGCAAAACATCTTCGTTTCCTGATATTAATTGAAAAAAAAGGCAAAGTTTATTGAATAAAATTATTGTACAGTTAAATGGAGACACGAGATTCTGCAGTTCCTGCAAATCTGAAGCAACGCAAACAAAATACTGGAGGAACTCAGCAGGTCAGGCAGTGTCTGTGGAGGGTTGATGAAGAATCTCAACCTAGAACGTTGATTGTCCATTTCCCTCCACACTGAGTACCTCCAGCATTTTGTTATTTTATGTTTCTATTGACTGCACAGTACAAATCTGTATTTTTGCTCTGACATGTCAATTCTGTTTTTCTCTCTCCACAAAAGTAGGCTGATTTGCTGAATATGGTCAGCAATTTTCCATCTTTGTTCTGATAGAATGGGTGAATCTTTGCCACCATATCCTAAGCAGATTCAGAGATGCCTGTTCAAAACTTACAGAAAAATGTACCTAATGATTTAAGCTGTCCAACTGATGTGACGTAGTTAAGTTCACTTTCCATTATTTGTCATTCAACTGTACACATGTATACCATCAAACGAAATGTTCCTCCTGTCCAAGGTGCACAACATACTACATAGAACTCACACACATAACACAAAGTAATATTATCAGATAAATTTACAAATAGTAAGGTGTATTTATGACACAAGTTAAAAAGTAACCAGTATAATGCTATTGGTGCTTCGTATGTGATGAGACCTGGGTGTTGGTAGGGAGTTCAATCCTCTCTTGACCTGGGGAAGAAGCTGTTACCATCCTAACAGATCTTGACCTGATGCTACAGTACCTCTTGCCTGATGGTAGGGGTAAAAGAAATTGTTGGATGGATGGCAGAGATTACTGACAACGCTAAGAGCCCTGATAAATATCGTATGTATAAATAATGCATTTGGACTTTCAGATATAGTGTTCAATTAGAGCTGCGTATGAGAAAAAATAATTCGAGAGCATGTATTGGGATAAAATACAAGCAGGAAGAGAAAAGAAAGGAGCAGGATTGAATGGGTCGTTGTTGAATTGGGAGGCTGTGACTAAAAGTTGTGCTGCAGGAAACAGTGCTAATACCTCAGTTTACAATCTATATTTAGATAAAGTCAAGTATATCTAAATCAAATATATCTAAATCTGCTGATGAAACAAAATTGAGGAGCAGTATGAGCTGTGAGGTGGACTTAGAGGAATAGAAGGCTGAATAGACAAGTCTAAAGGAATACAAAGTTGAGTCAACAAGTAGAAACCTATTGGTTTGAGAGTCCAGGCTGCACATACCTTTAATTGTTCTGTGGCGATGTCCTTATTGGAGTAATTCAGGACAGCACGACCTATGCTTTCAGCTCCAAGCTTTATGCTGTCCTTACACTCCTCCACTGTGATCCCAGGCTTCTTTCCTTTCCCCGCCAGTATGAAATTCAGCTGTTTCTTTCTTGGAAGAAAAAATTGTTACAGTTTAAGAAGCCCCTCTCCAGGTTTTTTGAACCAAACACCAATGACTGCATAGTTGAATAAAGCACCAAGTCTGAAAACATCAAAGTCATCCTGACAGGTGGAGTAGCAAGAACAAAGGCTGAATTCTCTAAAGGGAGATGGGAAAGAGGTGTCCTTTGTAATTTATGATTTTAGCAACTTGTCTCATTTCAAGTCTGGTCACACCTTCAGAAAGAACTCAACATCATCAACCATGTGTGTTTCATTCTTTGCATAATTAGTCCATTGGTCTGGACACACCCACAGAACCACTCAACACAAGTAGATGATGATAAGTGACAATGTGAATGGAGGAATAGACTAATTATGCTAAGAATGAAACTCAAGTGGTTGAAATATTACAAGCTTTTAACCTTAGCAAAGTTGATATGAAGTCATTATCACAAAGGCAGATGCTGGAAATCTAAATTAAAAACCAAAATGACCCAAACCCAAAAGCCTGCACTCAGCTGAGTAAGATGATTTTGAGTTTAGAATAAAAGTGACAGTCCAGAACAACTCAGGTGATGACTCAGATGAACACAAAGGTCCTGAAGTTCACAAGGGTCGTCACCACCAATCTTCTGACTGGTTCCTGCCATTTCCCTTTTTTTTGTAATTTATTTTTTATTGAAGTTCATCATCAAACAAACATTTCCATAGGATGTATTTCAGATATTGTACATATATATCATAGAGTCATATCTGCCACAAATCTGCACATAATATTTATCTGAGGTGTACACACTTATAGAAAAAAGAGGAAAGAAAGAACAAGTGAAAGGAGAAAACTACGTACAAGTAGGGAGTGATCTTTTTTTAAACAACATATTCAATGATTTGTGAGGATAAAATTAGGCCTATGAGGTGTTATGTAGTTAAACCATTTTTCCCAGTATGAATCAAATTGTTCCAACTTATGGTTAACAGATGCTGTTGTCTTCTCCATTTTGTAAATGTCCATTGTAATTTCCATCCATGCATTTAAGGTTGGGTGCTCCTGTGATAACCATTTCTAGTAAGAGTCTTTTTACCAGCCACCTGCACCATTGCATAATTATTTCTTTTCAACCATTCTTGAGGTATTTACCCAAAATATATGGTCTTACCCTCTAAGGGTATTTCACATTTAAAGATGTCTTTTAGGGCATTGTGTATCTCACTCCAATAGTCTTTGATAACAGGGCATTCCCAGAAAATATGATAATGGTTTGCATTTTGATTTCCACAATTTCTCCAGCAAACAGGGAGGTTACTATCATAATGGGATTTTTGAGAGGGTGTAACAAAATATCTTATCAAGTTTTTCCATCCAAATTCCCACCATTTCTGTGAACTGAATGGTACATTTCCATTGATACCTCCCTATTATTGTCCATTCTTCCTCAGATATAATTATCCCTCCTTCCTTCTCCCATTTTGTTTTAATGTATGAAGTTGAATGTGTTTTAAGATTTGACAAACACATTTGAAATTATTCTACTACTGTTATCTGGATTATATGCTTTTCTAAATAGCTCTATCAAACACGTCCTTGCCTTGGTTACATTTTTAACTGTCCTATTAACATATTGTCGCATCTGTAAATACCAATAAAAGTCTTGTTTTTCTAATAAGTGTTTCTCTTTAAGCATTTCAAAACTGAACAGTGTTCCTTCTCTCATTGTATTGCAAACAACTGCTACTCCTTTAGCTGTCCAGTCCTTAAAACTAGCATCTAGTTTATTCGGCGTAAAATCCAAGTCATATGCACACCATTTAAGAATTGCAATATCTCCCTCTAGTTAACATTCTTTTATAATAGTTTTCCATATTTTAAGAGTCCATTTCACCCATGGGTTATCAGTAGTATTTATGTACCTCTGTAGTTTGTTGTCAGCCAAAATTGCCTGTATGGGGATGGGAAGTATCCCCTCCTCAATGTTTTTCCATTGAGCGTCATATGATGGGTTGCACCAGCATATCACAGCTCTCTAACTCTGCTGCAAAATAATAATCTCTAAGAGAAGGTAGGCCCCAGCCCCCCTTTTCTGTGGCTAATTGCCAAGTTTTGAGACAAACTCTAGGCCTTTTACCTTGCCAAATATATCTTGATAATATCTTGTTCTATTCATTGAATTGATTTTGATTCATCTCTAGTGGTAGGGTCTGAAAGAGATATAATAGTTTGGGCAGTATATTCATTTTAATAGATTCAATCCTTGAACTGAGACTAAAAAGAGGAATTAGGTTCCATCTTGTTATATCTTCCTTAATTTTTTTAATATATAGGCTGATAATTGCATTCTGATAATTTTGCCAAATCTTTTGGCATGATGATGCCCAAATATTTGAAAGACTCTGCTTTCTACTTCTGATATCTACTTTCAATTTCTCTTAGTGGGCTATAGTTATATAATTGGGTTTTATCTATGTTGATCTTGTATCCTGATAATTGACCATATTGTTCAAAGGATTGCATCAATTTAGGTTAAGAGTATGTTGGTTGCCCTAGATAGATCAAAATGTCATCTGCGTAACAGGCCAATTTATGCTCTGTTCCCTTAATAGTAGTTCACCTGATACCTTCATCTTGTCTGATGTATTAAGCTAATGGTTCCAGATATAATGCGAAGAGTAGCAGTGACCATGCACAACCCTGTCTCATACCCCTTTCTAGGGTAAAACTATGATAAATATCCATTGATTTTAATCCTAGCAGTAGGGTTGTCATATAGTGCCTGTATAGTTTTAATAATTGTGTCATGGAAACCAAATCTATATAAAACTCTGTTAAGAAAATTCCAATTAACCAAATCAAATGCCTTTTCAGCGTCCATGCTTATCACTATTGCTTTGATTTTACTTTTTTTGTTTATGATCCATAATGTGAAGTGTCCTTCATATATTGTCTTGTATTTGGCGTTATTGTATAAAACCTGTCTGTTCGTTATGTATCAGTATGGGTAGAAACTCTTCTAATCGTTTGGCCATGATGGAGGTAAATAATCTATAATCTACATTAAGAAGAGATATTGGTCTAATTCCATTTTATCCTTGCCTTCTTTCGGTATAGCTGAGATTATCGCTTCCTTCCAGCTGGGTGGCATTTGTGCCTTTTTTAGAGCCCAGTTCAGTGTGGGGAGTAAGACAGGAATTGACTATTTTTTAAAATTCTTTGTACCACTCTGCCGTATATCCATCTGATCTTGGTGACTTGCTTAACATAGGCCTACTAATTGCAGCTTTTAGTTCAACTTCAGTTATGTCAGCAGTCATCGTTCTATTTTGTTCTTCGCTTAATAGACAATAGACAATAGGTGCAGAAGTAGACCATTCGGCCCCTCGAGTCTGCACCGCCATTCTGATCAAGGCTGATCATTCACTATCAATACCCAGTCCCTGCCTTGTCCCCATATCCCTTGATTCCCCTATCCATCAGATATCTATCCAGCTCCTTGAAAGCATCCAGAGAATTGGCCTCTACCGTCTTCCGAGGCAGTGCATTCCACACCTCCACAACTCTCTGGGAGAAGAAGCTCTTCCTCAACTCTGTTTTAAATAACTGACCTCTTATTCTTAATCCATGCCCTCTGGTACGGGACTCTCCCAACATCTGGAACATATTTCCTGCCTCAATCCTATCAAATCCTTTAATTATCTTAAACGTTTCAATCAGATCCCCTCTCAATCTCCTCAATTCCAGCGTGTACAAGCCCAATCTCTCCAATCTCTCTGCGTAAGACAGCCCTGCCATCCCAGGAATCAACCTAGTGAATCTACACTGCACTTCCTCAATTGCCAGAATGTCCTTCCTTAAACCTGGAGACCAAAACTGTACACAATATTCCAGGTGTGGTCTCACCAGGGCCCTGTACAAATGCAAAAGAACATCCTTGCTCTTGTATTCAATTCCCCTTGTAACAAAGGCCAACATTCCATTTGCCCTCTTCACTGCCTGTTACACTTGCTCATTCACCTTTATTGACTGGTGAACTAGGACTCCTAGGTCTCTTTGCATTTCTCCCTTACCTAACTCGACGCCATTCAGACAATACTCTGCCCTCTTGTTCCTGCTTCCAAAGTGGATAACTTCACATTTATTCACATTGAATGACATCTGCCAAGTATCTGCCCACTCACTCAGCCTATCCAAGTCTCCCTGTATTCTCCTAACGTCCTCTTCGCATGTCACACTGCCACCCAGTTTGGTATCGTCAGCAAACTTGCTGATATAGTTTTCAATGCCCTCATCTAAATCATTGACATAAATCGTAAAGAGCTGTGGTCCCAATACAGAGCCCTGTGGTACCCCACTAGTCACCTCCAGCCAGTCTGAGAAACACCCATTCACTGCTACCCTTTGCTTTCTATCTGCCAACCAGTTTTCTATCCATGTTGAAACCCTGCCCCCAATGCCATGAGCTCTGATTTTACTCACCAATCTCCTATGTGGCACCTTATCGAATGCCTTCTGAAAATCTAGGTACACAACATCCACTGGCTTACCCTCGTCTAACATCCTTGTTACACCCTCAAAAAACTCCAACAGATTAGTCAAGCATGATTTGCCCTTGGTAAATCCTTGCTGGCTCGGCCTAATCCTATTTCTGCCATCAAGATGTGCCACTATTTCGTCCTTAATAATGGACTCAAGCTAACAGGGCGATAGTTCTCCGTTTTCTCCTTCCCTCCCTTCTTGAAAAGTGGGACAACATTAGCCACTCTCCAATCTTCAGGAACTGATCCTGAATCTAAGGAACATTGGAAAATGATTACCAATGCATCCGCAATTTCCTGAGCCACCTCTTTTAGAACCCTCGGATGCAGACCATCTGGACCCGGGGATTTATTAGCCTTCAGTCCTACCAGTCTACTCATCACAGTTTCTTTCCTAATGTCAATCTGTCTCAATTCCTCTGATATCTTCTGACCCTTGCCCATCCATACATCTGGGAGATTGCTTGTGTCCTCCCTGGTGAAGACAGATCTAAAGTATGCATTAAATTCTGTTGCCATTTCCCTGTTTCCCATAACAATTTCTCCCAATTCATTCTTCAAGGGGCCAACATTGTTCTTAACTATCTTCTTTCTCTTCACATAGCTAAAAAAGCTTTTGCTATCCCCTTTTATATTCCTGGCTAGACTGAGCTCATACCTGATTTTTTCTCTCCGTATTGCTTTTTTAGTTAAGATCTGCTGTTCCTTAAAACTTTCCCAATCATCTGTATTCCCACTCATCTTAGCCCTGTCATACTTCTTTTTCTTTAATGCTATACAATCTCTGACTTCCTTTGTCAACCACTGTGGCCCCTTCCCCCTCTTTGAATCCTTCCTTCTCATTGGAATGAACTGCATTTGCATCTTTTGTATTATGCCCAAGAATATCTGCCACTGCTGATCCACTGTCTTTCCTGCCAGGGCATCCGCCCATTTAACTTTGGCCAGCTCTTCCCTCATGGCTCTGTAGTCTCCTTTATTTAATTGCAACACTGACACCTCTGATCTGCCCCTATCCCTCTCAAATTGTAGATAAAAACTTATCATGTTATGATCACTACTTCCTAATGGCTCCTTTACTTCAAGATCACTTATCAATTCCTGTTCATTACACATCACCAAGTCCAAAATAGCCTCGTTCCTGGTTGGCTCAAGCACAAGCTGTTCCAAAAATACATCCCTTAGACACTCCACAAACTCCCTATCCTGGGGTCCAGCACTACCCGATTCTCCCAGTCCACCTGCATGTTGAAATCTCCCATAACGACTGCATTACCTTTAGCACATGCCAATGTTAACTCCCTAATCAACTTGTACCCAATATCCACGCTACTGTTTGGGGGCCTGTACACAACACCCATTAGGGTCTTTTTACCCTTACTGTTCCTCAGCTCAATCCACACAGACTCTACTTCCCCTGTTCCCAAGTCACCTCTTGCTAAGGACTGAATCTCATTCCTCACCAACAGGGCCACCCCACCCCCTCTTCCCATATTTCTGTCTCTACGATAGCACGTATACCCTGGTACACTCAATTCCCAGGCCTGATCCCCTTGCAGCCATGTCTCCGTTATCCCAACAATATCGTAGTTCCCCATTTTCATCTGAGCTTCAAGCTCATCTGTCTTATTTCTGACACTACGCGCATTCAAGTATAGAATTCTTAGCCCATTCCTCCTCTCTTTGCTTAAAACACTGTCTACTGTACCTAACCCAGCTCCTTGAACTTCCATTGGGCAAATTGCACCCTGAATTTTGATGACCTTCTCAAGATCACCCAAACCTTGTACACATTTAACCCCATGCACCTTCTGACCAACCCTCTGGATCTGCATCCCTGCCCCCTGCACATCTAGTTTAAACCCCCCCCGAGCAGCACTGGCAAATACTCCTGCAAGAATGTTAGTACCCTTCCGGTTCAGATGTAGACCATCCCTTCGAAACAGATCCCAATGTCCCTGGAACAAAGACCAATTATCCAAAAACCTGAACCCTTCCTTCCTGCACCATGCTCTCAGCCTCGTATTAATGTGCATAATCATTCTATTCTTCGCCTCACTCGCACGTGGCACAGGTAGCAATCCCGAGATTGTCACCCTGGAGGTCCTGCCTTTCAGCTTCACTCCTAACTCCCTGAACTCTCTAAGCAGGACCCCCTCACTCACCTTACCTACATCGTTGGTCCCTACATGGACCACTACATCTGGGTTCAAGAATAGCCTGCACCCGATCTGAGATGTCCCGGACCCTGGCACCAGGGAGGCAACATACCATCCGAGACTCCCGATCTGCCCCACAAAATCTCCTATCTGCCCCCCTAACTATAGAGTCCCCTAAAACTATCGCTCTCTTCTCTTCCCTCCTCCCCTTTCTAGTTGAGGGTTCAACCTCTGTGCCAGAGGCAGGACCACTACAACTCATTCCTGGTAGGTCATCCCCATCAACAGTATCCAGTACGGTATACTTATTGTTAATGGGAATGGCCGCAGGGGTGCTCTGCTCTCTCTGCCTGCTCCCCCTGCCTCTCTGGACCGTCACCCATCTGCCTACTTCTTGGTTTTTTGGTGTGACTACCTCCTGATAACTCCTATCTATCCCTGCCTCCACCTCCCGAATGATCCGTAGTTCATCCAGCTCCTGCTCCAACTCCCTAACTCGGGCTGATAGGAGCTGCAGCTGGACGCACCTTTTACAGGTGTGGTCATCAGGGACAACTGTGTTGACCCTGACCTCCCACATACTGCATACGGAGCACACCACTGCTCTGACTGTCTCCCCCATACCTGAACTGGATTAATAGAATAAGTCTAAAAAGCACCTAGCGACCTTACCTTCTTCCCCTCAGCGAGCAATCACACAGGCTTACCGAAGTCCCCTTACGCTGAAGCCCACATAGCCAAGGCCCAGGACTCTGCTTCCATGGACTCACTTAGCCAAAGCCCAGGACTCTGCTTCCACGGACTCACTTAGCCAAAGCCCAGGACTCTGCTTCCACGGACCCCCACTTAGCCAAAGCCCAGGACTCTGCTTCCACGGACTCACTTAGCCAAAGCCCAGGACTCTTCTTCCACGGACTCACTTAGCCAAAGCCCAGGACTCTGCTTCCACAGACTCCGCTGCCCGCTCTGACAAGAAGTCCTGCCTTTTAAAGTGCGCGCTCGACGCTGACGTCACTCACGCCTGCGCAGTTCCCCCTCCTCCACAGGTATTGACCAGGTAGGCTTAAATCCTATCTACACGGTCGAATTCTCTGAGCTCCCAGCTGAATCACAAGCTGTAACTTGCTCCCGATTCAAAAAAGTGGATAAAGTGGGTAACTCCAGAGAATTCAGGAAGGTGTCAATTTGGGTTATGCTTCCCCCTGGAACTTTGGAATATAGAGCTTTGTAAAACATTTCAAAAGCTTCTTGAATTTCACTTAGCTTAATTTTTTATCATTTTTGTTCTTGGATCCTTAATTCTATGAATTGTATTTTCTGCTATCTTTTTTTTCAGCTTCCATGCCAGTCTTTTCATAGACTTAGATCCACTTTCATAATGTCTCTGTTTCAGAAACATTAAATTTTTCCTGATTTCTTGCATAGCCAAACTATTAATTTCATTCCTAATTTTAAAAATTTCCTCTAATGCATCCTGTGCTAAATTCAATTTGTGTTTTTTTTCTAGTTCCTTCAGCCTGTTTTGTAATTCCTCTAATGTTTTATTCTGTATTTTTTTCTTATATGAAGATATTGCTATAATTTTCCCTCTTAAAACAGCCTTCAGAGTATCCCATAGAATGGGAGGTGAAACCTCTCCATTATCACTGAATTCTAAGTAAAGACCAATTTCTTTTTTAGCTTGTTCCTTAAAGTAGGGATCATTGAGTAGACTTGAATTTAGTTTCCAAAGACTGTTCTTTGGTTATTGGTCAAAATCAACAGATAAATATATAGGTGCATGGTCACTTACATCTGTTGTCCCAATTCCACAGGTGTTTATTTTGTCTTTTTCTTTTCTAAATGTTATGACATCATTTATTCTTGTACATACAGAATGGGGGGGGCAGAATAATGAGCGTAATCCCTTCTGTTGGGGGAAAGGTCCCTCATATATCAAGTAGACCAACATCCTCAAAAAGTGTATTAACCTTATGTAAGGATTTCGTTTCATAGGTTTTTATACTGGAAGAATCTAACTTTGGTTGTAATTGTAAATTTAAGTCTCCCCCACATATCAGGAGACCTTCTGTTTCCGTTACCATAATATTAGTTCTTTTTCTTTTTAAATCTTTTTATTAATATCAACATGATAAGATTAGTACATAGATAATGGGATTACAAACTTACAAAATTAAAATGAACATAAAAGGATACACAAGCAATAAGTACAATATAGTTAAGTCTTCCCAAATCATGAATGATACAAATGTCATATAAATGAAACAAAAAAAACCTAGGTAAATCATGTTGAAAAAAAAACAGAAAAGAGAAGAAGAAAAAAAATATTAATACCCTAAGAAAAACTAATCTAACAAACTAACCACTGACTATTAAGGAAAAAAAAGAAGAAAAAAAATGGGCTGTTTATAGTATCTATAAAAAAAATACAAAATCATCAGTGTCCCCAACTCCAATCCTCTCAACATATATATATAAAATCAAAACCGGAAAAACAAATAGGATTGGAACAGGGTCAAATTACATCATGTGAAAATATTGAATAAATGGCCTCCAAATCTTTTCAAGTTTAATAGAAGGGTCATATACGATACTTCTAATTTTCTCCAAATTTAGACATAACATATTTTGAAAAAACCAATGAAATGCGGTAGGGGGATTAATTTCTTTCCAATTCAACAAAATAGATCTTCTAGCCATTATTGTAAGAAATGCAACCATCTGACAAGCAGAAGAAGATAAATGGATTGACATTGGTAAACCAAAGATTGCAGTAATAGGATGAGGTTGTAAATCAATGTTCAATACCGTGGAAATAATATCAAAAATATCTTTCCAATATTTTTTCAAAAGCGGACATGACCAAAACATATGAGTTAAAGAAGCTATCTCAGAATGACATCTATCACATATAGGATTTATATGGGAATAAAAACGAGCCAATTTATCCTTGGACATATGAGCCCTGTGCACAACTTTAAACTGTATCAATGAATGTTTAGCACATATAGAGGATAAATTAACTAATTGAAGAATTTTATCCCAATTCTCAATAGGGATAGTAAAGTTAAGTTCTCTTTCCCAATCATTTTTAATCTTATAAAAGGCCTCTGAACATATTTTCATAATTATATCGTAAACATTTGATATTACACCTTTCTGAAAAGGATTTAGTTCTAACAATTTCTCCAAAATACCCAAAGAATCAAGATTTGGAAAGGTAGGAAGTACAGTGTTCAAGAAATTCCTAATCTATAAATATCTAAAAAAATGAGATCTAGGCAAATTATATTTATTAGATAATTGTTCAAAAGACATAAAACAATTATCCAAAAATAAATCAGAAAATCATAGTATTCCTTTAGTCTTCCAAGCTGAATAAGCTTGGTCCATAATAGGATGAAAAAAGAAATAGGATACAATAGGAATAATTAAAACAAATTGATTCAACCCAAAAAATTTCCGAAATTGAAACCATATACATAAAGTGTGCTTGACTATCAGATTGTCAATTCGTTTATGCAATTTAGAAAGAGCAAAGGGAAGAGAAGTCCCTAAAATAGAACCCAATGAAAATCCTTATAGAGATTTAGTTTCCAGATTTTCCCAGTGAGGGCTAGGAGATAAATCCTAATCCCTTAACCAACATTTCAAATATCGAATATTAATTGCCCAAATAATAAAATCTAAAATTAGGCAATGCCAATCCACCTTCCTTCCTTGCCTTCTGTAAATATCTTTTACCTAATCCAGGATTTTTGTTCTGCCATATATATGAGGAAATTTTTGTATCAACATTGTCAAAAAAGGATTTCAGAATAAAAATTGGTACTGCTTGAAATATATATAAGAATTTGGGTAAAATAATCATCTTAATAGCATTAATCCGACCTATCAGAGATAAAGACAATGGTGACCATTTAGCGAACAAGCATTTAATCTGATCAATTAAGGGTAAAAAATTAACCTTGAATAACTCCTTATGATTTTTTTGTAATTTTAATCCCTAAGCATATAAAAAAGTCATTAACTAATTTAAAAGGTAAATTTCCATAAATTGGAACCTGTCTATTTAAGGGGAACAATTCACTCTTATTCAATTTATACCCGGAAAAATTACTAAACTGAGCCAACAATAATATAACTGCAGGAATGGATTTCTCAGGATCAGAAATATATAATAACAAGTCATCTGCGTATAATGATAACTTATGGGTATCCATCCCGCGAGTAATGCCAAAAATGTTAGGCGATTCTCTAATAGCAATTGCCAAAGGTTCTAAAGCAATATCAAATAATAATGGACTAAGAGGACAGCCTTGCCAGGTACCCCAAAATAAATGAAAAAAGGGAGATCTTTGATCGTCAGTAAAAACCGAGGCTACTGGAGTATGATATATCAATTTAATCCAGGATATAAATGTTGGACTAAAATTAAACTTCTCAAGCACAGTAAATAAATATGGCCATTCAACTCTATCAAATGCTTTCTCCGCATCTAATGAAATGACACATTCTGAGGTGCTGCGTGAAGGAGTATAAACAATATTCAATAATCTCCTAATATTGAAAAAAGAATAGCGATTGTTAATAAAACCAGTTTGATCCTCCAAGATAATTTGAGTTAATACCTTCTCCAGCTTGGTCGCCAGTAACTTGGAAAAGATCTTGGAATCTACATTCAATAAGGATATTGGTCTATAGAATGCACAGTCAGTAGGGTCTTTATCTTTTTTCAATCTTAAAGAAATAGAAGCTCTATAAAAAGATTGTGGCAATTTACCTAGTCTAATTGCTTCTTCAAAAACCTTGCATAACCAAGGAGAAAGAGTAGTGGAAAAACACTTTAAAAATTCCACTGTATACCCATCTGGACCTGGAGCTTTCCCAGAATTCATAGAGGAAATAACACCTTTAATTTCTGCATCCGTAATAGGAGTTTCTAATATTAAAAGTTCTTCTGATGATAATTTTGGAAAATTCAATTTCCCAAGAAAATCATGCATGGTATTATGATCATGAGGAAATTCAGAATGATACAGGGAGGTATAAAAATCTTGAAAAGATTTGTTAATCTCATCATGGTTAACTGTCAGTTCACCATTCTGTTGACGAATCTTAATAATTTGACATTTAACCGAAGCATTCTTTAATTGGTTAGCTAACAGTTTACCCGATTTATCACTATGTATATAAAAATCAGTTCTGGTTTTCATTAATTGATTTTCAATCGAAGATGGAAGTAATAAACTGTGTTCCATTTGAAGCTCAACCCTTTGTTTGTAAAGCTCCTTACTAGGAGCAATCGAATATTTCTTGTCAATTTCTTTAATCTTTCTTTCTTTCTAAATCTTTTTATTATTATTAGTAATATGGACAGAATACAAATGATATATTGATAAAGAAATTACCAACATACAAATTCCATTACATACAAAAAACATACATAATAGTTACAATATAAATGAGTTTACCAAAACATAAGCCATAAAATATATGTATGAACATGGTAAATCTAAATATTTCATAATATATGATATAAAGAAAACAGAAAAAAGAAAGAAAAAAATATATAATGCAAAACTAGCTAATCTACTAATCTAATAACTAATATAGAAGAAAAAAGAAACAAAAAAAAGAGAGAGAGAAAAAAGGGGGCTGTTTATAATATCTCACAAAAATAAGTATTCATCAATGCCGTCACTTCCGGTCCTCTCAACATACATAAGCTAAAAGCTGGGAAATCAAATGAACTTGGCACAGGGTCATGTTACATCATATGAAAATGTTGAATAAATGGTCTCCATAACTTTTCAAATTTAATAGAAGTCTCAAAAGTACCACTTCTAATTTTTTCTAAATTTAAACATAACATAGTTTGACAGAACCAATTAAATACAGTGGGAGGATTAATTTCCTTCCAATTCAACAATATAGATCTTCTAGCCATCAGAGTTAGAAATGCAATCATTCGACGGGCAGAAGAAGATAAATGCAGTGAGTCTAACATTGGTAAACCAAAAGTTGCGGTAATAGGATGAGGTTGTAAATCAATATTCAAAACCGCAGAAATAATATCAAAAATATCTTTCCAATATTTCTCCAAAAATGAACAAGACCAAAACATACAAGTTAAAGACGCAATTTCAGATTGACATCTATCACAAATAGGACTAATATGAGAGTAAAAATGAGCTAATTTATCCTTGGACATATGGGCCCTATGTACGACCTTAAATTGTATTAATGAATGTTTGGCACATAACGATGATGTATTAACTAATTGAAGAATTCTATCCCAATTCTCACTAGAAATAATAAGACTAAGCTCTCTTTCCCAATCCTTTTTAGTCTTATAAAGAGGCTCTGAACGTATCTTCATAATTATATTATAAAGTTTTGAAATAAGCCCTTTTTGAAAAGGGTCTAATTCAAATAAACTCTCCAAAATATCTGAAGGCACAAAATTTGGAAACGTAGGGAGTACAGAACTTAAAAAATGTCTAATTTGTAAATATCTAAAAAAATGAAATCTAGGCAAGTTATATTTGTTGAATAATTGCTCAAAAGACATGAAACAATTGTCTAAAAATAATTCAGAAAATCTTAGTAATCCCTTAGTTTTCCAAGCCGAATAAGCTTGATCTATAATGGAAGGGTGGAAAAAACAAATAGATACAATAGGACTATTTAAAACGAATTGAGTCAACCCAAAAAAATCTCCGAAATTGAAACCATATACGCAAAGTATGTTTAATTATCGGGTTGTCAATTTGTTTCGGCAATTTAGAAAGAGCAAAAGGGAGAGAAGTCCCTAAAATAGAACCCAGAGCATAAGCTGATACAGATTTAGTTTCTAAACTCACCCAACAAGGGCCGAAAGATCCACCCCCATCTTTCAACCAACATAACAAATATCTAATATTAACTGCCCAATAGTAAAATCTGAAATTAGGTAATGCTAACCCGCCTTCCTTTTTTGTCTTCTGTAAATATATTTTACTTAACCTGGGATTTTTATTCTGCCATATATATGAAGAAATTTTAGAGTCAACATTAAAAAAAAGATTTCGGGATAAAAATTGGTATCGCTTGAAAAATATATAAAAACTTAGGTAAAATAACCATCTTAATAGCATTAATCCTACCTATTAGGGATAAAGATAAAGGTGACCACTTAGTAAACAAACCTTTAATCTGATCAATTAAGGGTAAAAAATTAAATCTAAATAAATCTTTATGGTTTTTTTGTGATTTTGATCCCTAAATAAATAAAAGAATCATTAACTAATTTAAAAGGTAAATTTCCATAAATTGGGACCCGTTTATTCAAAGGAAACAATTCACTTTTATTAAGATTTAACTTATACCCAGAAAACTCACTAAATTGAGCCAAAAATGATAAAACTGCTGGGATGGATTTCTCCGGGTTAGAAATGAATAGTAATAAATCATCTGCATACAAAGATAACTTATGAATATCTGTCCCACAATTAATACCCAAAATATCCTGTGATTGTCTGATGGCAATTGCCAATGGTTCCAAGGCAATGTTAAATAGTAATGGACTAAGAGGACATCCTTGTCTAGTGCCCCGAAATAGGCGAAAAAAGGGAGATCTTTGATTATTGGTAAACACAGGCTACTGGAGTATGATAAATCAATTTAATCCATGATATAAATATTGGACTAAAATTAAACTTCTCCAACACATTAAATAAGTAAGGCCATTCAACTCTATCAAATGCTTTCTCCGCATCTAATGAAATCACGCATTCTTAAGTGTCATGTGAGGGAGTATAAACAATATTCAACAATCTCCTAATGTTAAAAAAAGAATAACGATTTTTAATAAAACCGGTTTGATCATCTGAAATAATTTTGGGTAATACCTTCTCCAATCTAGATGCCAGTAACTTGGAAAAAATCTTGGAGTCTACATTCAATAAAGATATAGGTCTATAGGAAGCACAGTTAGTAGGGTCTTTATCTTTCTTCAATATTAGAGAAATGGAAGCTCTATAAAAAGATTGTGGCAAATTCCCCAATCTAATGGCTTCCTCAAAAACCTTACCTAACCAAGGGGAAAGAGTAGCGGAAATTTTTTTTAAAAATTCAACTGTATAGCCATCTGGACCCGGTGCTTTCCCAGAATTCATTGAGGAAATAGCCCCTTTAATTTCTACATCCGTAATAGGAGTATCCAATATCAAAAGATCATCAGATGATAATCTTGGAAAATTTAATTTCCCAAGAAAATCAGACATGGTATTATGATCTTGAGGAAATTCAGATTGATACAGGGAGGTATAGAAGTCTTGAAATGCCTTATTTATCTCATCATGATTAACTGTCAGATTCCCATTCTGCTGACCAATCTTAGTGATTTGACGTTTAACCAAAGCATTCTTCAATTGGCTAGCTAACAGTTTACCAGATTTATCACTATGTATATAAAAATCAGATTTAGTTTTCATTAATTGATTTTCAATCGTGGATGTAAGTAATAAACTATGTTCCATTTGAAGTTCAACCCTTTGTTTGTAAAGCTCCTTACTAGGAGCAATCGAATATTTCTTATCAATCTCTTTAATTTTATCAACCAATAAAAGAGTTTCCATCTTAGTACATTTCCTCAAACCAACAGAATAAGAAATAATCTGTCCACGTATATACGCTTTAAAAGTGTCCCAAAGTGTTCCGCAGAAGATATCATCTGTAGAATTAGTTGAAAAGAAGAAGTCGATCTGCTCCTCCATAAATTTTATAAAGTCAGAGTCTTGCAACAAGGTAGAGTCAAATCGCCATTGTCTAGCATTAGAAGCTGTATCCGTAAATTTCATAGAAAGTAATAATGGAGCATGATCAGAGCTAGCTATAATATCATAGTTACAACCGATTACCAATGGAATAAAACAAGAGTCTACAAAAAAATAATCAATTCTCGAATAAGAGTGATAAACATGTGAGAAAAAAGAAAACTCTTTATCTTTAGGATGCCGGAATCTCCAAATATCAAAAACTCCATTGTCAGTCAAAAAAGAGTTAATACAAGTGGCCGACTTATTAGGTAAAGTGTGAATAGATAACGATTTATCCATCAGAGGATTTAAACAACAATTAAAGTCACCACCCATTATTAACTTATATTCGTTTAGATTGGGAAAAGAGGTAAATAAGGACTTAAAAAAGTCAGGACAATCCACATTTGGAGCATAAACATTAACCAAAGCAACCTTTTTATTACAAAGTAAACCCATAATTAACAAAAATCTACCATTCGGATCCGAAAAAATGTCATGTTGAACAAATGGAATAGAGGAGTCAATAAAAATGGAAACTCCTTTTACTTTAGCATTCGAATTTGCGTGATACTGTTGACCCCGCCAAAATCTAAAAAAACGAAATTTGTCCTCCTTCCTCACATGAGTTTCTTGTACAAAAATGATATGAGCATTAAGTCTTCGGAATACTTTGAAAATCTTCTTTCGTTTAATTGGATGATTTAAACCATTAGTATTCCAAGACACAAAATTAATGGTCTGAGCCATAATTCTAAAATCAACCCTTTGGTATAGAAAGGGTTAACCAACTTATAAACTCATGCACCCGGAAGAGGAACAAAAGTAGTGAGAAGACCCGGAAATGACGACAACACAGACATATTTGAAGTTCAAAAACAGCCCAAATAAAAAAACTAACACAAAATGGTGCAAAAAAAAATAGAATTAGAAAACAGACCATCCCCCCACCCCCCAAGAGAAAGAGAAAAAGCCAAAATATGACCTAAAAAGGGAAAAAGTAAGACTAATCCTACCCCCATGTCAGCTGAAGAACACTCCATATATAAAGGATATATATAAAAGAATCACCCCAACTTTAAAAATTAAAATCGCTGTAATAAAAACCATATTTCTAAGTATAGTTAGTTGTAAAAAAAATAAAAATATAATCACTTAAAAAAAACTTATAAATCGGGCTCTAGCCCAGACAAAACAAAAAATATTTAAGCTATGATAAGCGATGCATTGTAGGAAGAAGACGAAAGAAAGAAAAAAAATAACGCCATCTTAAGCAAAACCAAAAATCTTTTTCAAAAAACCACCATCTTAATCAAAGAAAAATTCACCTTCAAAGAATTAAAAATATACCTTCGAAGGAACAAAGTTAATGGACAAGTATGTAGTATAATAGTTAAAGTGTATAAGGCAGAACAATTAATATAGAAAACACACTTTAACTTAAGTATAAAGTATAGGATGAACCTACACCAATAACCAGATTTTAATTCTGGTTTAAGAGATCGAGAACCATCTTACACGATCAAAATCGTTCATTTATTAGAGACCGGTGTCTGTAATGTAGGGAAGTTCTCCTCCAGATATTTTCTCGCTTCTGAAGTTGAAAGGAAAACCTGTCGTGAAGCATTCGACAGAGAAATTCGGAGCTTCGCAGGGTATAGGAGCGCAGGTTTCAGATTTTTCTCATAACATTCAGCCATCAACGGTTTAAAAAGAAGCCTTCTTTTTAAAAAGTCAGGGCTAAAGTCTTCGACCAGGAGGAAGCAGAATTCTTTGAATTTAATCATTCCTGCCCGATGAGCTGCTCGTATAAGTTGTTCTTTGTCATGTACATAATGGAACCGGACAATTACCACCGAAGGTTTGTCTGTAACACTCGGTTATCGACGCCGAATTCTATGTGCCCGATCCAATAAAGGGGGGTTATTCGGGAAAATCGTCGGAAACGCTTCTTTTAAAAGTTGAGCAAAATATTTCGAAGGGTCATCTTTTTTCAATGCCGTCTGGAAGACCAAGTATACGTAAGTTCTGTCTTCTGGACCGATTCTCAAAATCGTCACTCTTGGCTTTAAGGGCTTCCATCAGCTTAATGGTCGAAATTAAATCCTGTTGCAGTTTTTCAATAGTCAAATCTCGCTTCCGAGCATCTTCTTGCAAAGACGCAATAAGAGCTTGTTGCTGCTTAATTACTAAATCCGTCTTAACCATGTACTCTTGAAAAGCCTTTATATCTTCTTTAAAAAATTGTTGTAGTTCAGCAAATTTTTTATCTAAAACCTCCATAAACACTTCAAAAGTTAATTGAGTTTGTTGTGGCGGAGCCTGTTTCTTTCCGTTACCGTTCTGATTGCGTCCGGGGTCCCATCCCTTAGACCTGAGAGACATTTCTGTTTGCATATCTTCAAAAGTTCACAACAAACTCTTGGCAGTAAATTTTAAAAAAAATGAACAAAGAAACTTCCGGTATAGGTAAAAATAAGCTGAATAAGGGTGATCAAAGGTTAAAAAAAAAGTAAAGGTTATGGAGTGAATCCAAAACAGTACTCACTCCATGAGCGTCTCCAGCTGACCTCGCAATAATTTCTTTAATCTTATCAACCAATAAAAGAGTTTCCTTCTTAATATGTTTTCTCAAACCAACAGAATAGGAGATAATCTGTCCACGTATATATGCTTTAAAAGTGTCCCAAAGTATTCCGCAGGAAATTTCATCAGTGGAATTAGTTGAAAAGAAGAAATCAATCTGTTCCTTCATAAATTTAATGAAATCTGGATCTTGCAGTAAGGTAGAATCAAATCACCATTGCTCAGTACTAGAAGCTGTATCCATTAATTTAATAGAAAGTTTAATTGGAGCATGATCAGAGATGGCGATAATGTCATAGTTACAACCAGTTACAGATGGAATAAAATGAGAGTCAATGAAAAAATAGTCAATTCTCGAGTAAGAATGATAAACATATGAGAAAAATGAAAACTCTTTGTCCTTAGGATGCAGAAATCTCCAAATATTGTAAATTCCATTATCAGTCAAAAGAGAATTGATGTAAGTGGCCGACTTATTTGGTAAAGTCTGAATAGATATAGATCTACCCAGCAAAGGATTTAAACAGCAGTTGAAGTCACCACCCATTATTAACATATATTCATTTAGATTAGGTAGTGAAGTAAATAAAGACTTAAAGAAATCAGGATAATCCACATTTGGAGCATAAACATTAACCATAGCAACCTTATTAAAAAGTAACCCAGTAATTAACAAAAATCTACCACTCGGATCCGAAATAATATCGTGTTGAATGAATGTAATAGAGGAGTCAATAAAAATTGAAACTGCTTTTACTTTGGCATTCGAATTCGAATGGTACTGTTGATCCCACCAAAACCTAAAAAAATGTTGATTATCCTCTTTCCTCACATGAGTTTCTTGTATAAAAATAATATGTGCATTCAGTCTTTGGAATACTTTAAAAATCTTTTTCCGTTTAATTGGATGGTTTAAGTCATTAGTATTCCAAGAGACAAAATTAATGGTCTGAGCCATATTTCTAAAACCACCAGAACCCCATTTCCTGCCATTTCCAGCACTTACTGAGTTAACTTAAACACATTTAGTTGTTTGAACAATTTTCAACTATGGTGCTTAATTATTTATAATTGCCTTCAAAACCTCAATTAGTTTAAATAATTCAGTATAGCTAATGATCAATAGTTTTACTTTTTAACTACTGTGTGTCAGAGGCATTCAAATGTCTCTGAACCTGGTGTAGAACAAGCATTTCTGCCAAGTGTAAGGGACTAAGGGACGATATTTTCAAAGAAGTTAATCAAGGTAGAGGTGAATCATTCTGATGAAATATTGACCTGAAACATCCATTCTGTATCTCTCCACACAAATGCTGCATGACCTGTAAAACATTTCTAGTACAAAAAGATGTCAGAAAAGATGCTGGCATTGGAGAAGCTTCAGAGGAGGTTCACAAGGATGATTTTGGGAATGAAATGATTATCATACGAGGAACATTTGACAGCTCTGGGCCTGTACTCAATGGAATTTAGAAGAATGGGGGGGGGATCTCATTGAAACCTTTAGAATGTTGAATGGCCAAGACAGAGTAGATGTGGAAAGGATGTTTCCCATGGTGGGAGAGTCTAGGACAAGAGAGCACAGCATCAGGATAGAGAAGCATCTATTTAAAATAAAGATGTCGATAAATTTCTTTAGCCAGGGGATGGTGAATTTGTGAAATTTATTACCTTAGGCAGCTGTAGAGGCCAGGTTATTAAGGCAGAGCTTGATAGGTTCTTGATTGAACACCGCATCAAAGGTTACAGAGAGAAGGCTGGGGAATGGGACTGAGGAGGGGAATAAAGGATCAGCCATGATTGAATGGCGGAGTAAACTCACTGGGCCAAATGGCCTAATTCTGCTCCAATGTCTTATGGTTTTATAGTCTATGGCTGTGAATTGAGCCACTCATGTAAACAATGCTCCAGTGGAAAGCCAGTTTAGGGTTGCTTTGGAGCAGTTTGAAACTAGCCAATAACACTTTATGTGGTGTGACTTTACTAAGATCAGCAATCAATTCCTCTGTCAGAATTGGTTTCCATAACATGTATGACCTGTAAGAGAATGCTTAACTTCTAAACTTCTAAACTACTAAAATGTCTAAACTTCTGAAGACTGGATGCCTCCAGACCCAATCACTTGGGTCTTCCCATATTGCTGCTCCTGGGCAAAGCAATTTATCCTCAGTCATTTTTAATGACCATACATATAAAGCAATTTTGTGCAACATTTACGTTAAACCTAGTTCCACTGATAAAGATCAGCTTTCTGTCACATGTACACCAAAACATACAGTGAAATGTGTCCTTTGCGTCGAAGACCAATGCAATCTGAGGATGATTAAGTGTCACCATTCTTCCAACATCAGCATAGCATAACCACAACTTACTAACTCTAACCTGTACATCTTTGGAATATGGGAGGAAACCAGAGCACCTGGAGGAAACCCATGCAGTCAAAGGGAGAATGTACAAACTCCTTGCTGACAGTGGCAAGCATTGAACTCCAATGATTGCGATCACTGGCACTGTAAAGTACTTAGCTAACTGCTACGCTACCATGTTGCCTAATGGAATCAGCTTTGGAAATAGGGTGCAACATGCCGTTGTTATTGTATTACTACACGTGCAGGATTAACAAAAGCTACTGCAGATAATTTCCAACATCAGGATTCATGATAATTTCCATTGTCTTAAATGATAAATACTGTAGGTAGTAAAAAAAAACACATCAATAATTCCAAAAATGAATGGCAAAAATAGCCTCAGAGATAGAGTAGAAACATCAGGCAATATTTAAAAGTGGTATTCATCTAAGGTAAGTTACAGGAGGTCAGAGAATGAAATGTAGAACATACACAGTAACCAACAATTTGGTGCCTGTGACATTACATATCAATGAGGTTTTTAATAGATCAGGATTCAACAGGAAGCCCCTCAGTATATAATATTCCCTTTCATCTGTGCTATGTCACCAATCATTTGAATTACCCAAGGAGCATCTCGACACACATGCTAGTAGCAAACATCCAGAGATGGGAAGAAGGAATAATTGCACCTTTCACAATATTCATAACATTCCAACAGGCCAAGGCCAAAAATGCTTTGAATGGAAGATAATGTTGTGTTGTAATGCGGACAATGCAAGAACAAATACATATTCACCAGAGAACAAGAAAGCTTGTGTTTTTTTTAATCAAATGGCTCCCTATGTTTTTGGGCCCACCAGTCAGGACAGAGTGGCACATTCAAAACAACAGCACCAAAAATGTACTGCTCCCTCACAAGTGAGACTTGAACTCTCATTTTCACATGCTTAGATTACTCCTAATCCTTTCCTGAATACATTCTTTGCAAATATCAATAAATGTGTTTATGGTATAGGAACTGAACTAACATTAAAGTGAATTCTTACTTGATTTCTCCAAGTAATGAAAGGAGTCGAGGCTGGGGTAGATGAGAGGCAGCCACACGTGATAAAATTCCAAAGAATCGTTCACCCATTACTATATCCATGGGAGTTACCTGTTACAAATGATAGAAGGGAGGATCTTAAGTCTTTGCTAACAAATACTTTCACATTATAATGGAACAAGTTGCTGGCAAAACTTGTGTGAGAAACTAATAGAGGGGCAAACAGTTGTACACATTCCTGTCAACCTTGTATCTACAGAAGCAGATGAAATACTTAGGGTATTAATTTGTCAGAAGAGACGAGTGTGGTAGAGGCATGAGAGTGTCTGTTCACTTTCTGAGATTACTTCAACAGAATGAAATGGAATGCAAACTTCTAAGGATGTAAAGGTGTTGTTGTGCCTTCATAGTAATGACATTTAAGTGATGGTCCCAGGATATATCCTCTGATATGTTAACGCCAAAGAATTTAAAGTTACCGACCCTCTCCATCTCTATTCTAATGTTCTCCAATAGTAACATAATTCATTAACACAAGAGATTCTACAGATGCTGGAAATCCACAGTAACACACACAAAATGCTGGAGGAACTCACCAGGTCAGGCAGCATCTATGGAGGGGAATAAACAGTTGATGTTTTGGGCCAAAATGTGAAAGACTCTAGCAGTATGCCAGAAGTTCAAGAGTTCAGGGGGGCAGAAGTAAGTGCAGCTGCTACTACGAGGGAGAAGGTGCTTGGGAAAACGAGAGGTCTGAAGGTAGATAAATCAACTTGACTATATGGACTACACTCCAGGGTTCTGAATGAGGTAGCTGAAGAGATTGTGAAGGTATTAGCATTTATCTTTCAAGAATCAATAGATTCTGGCATGTTTCCAGAGAGCCTCATGAAATCTTCTGGAACCATGCCATCTACACAAACCATTGATGCAGAAAAGTAGCATCCATCATCAGGGATCCCACACTATCAGGTCACGCTCTCTTCTCACTGTTGCCATCAGGAATAAGGTACAGGAGTCTCGGTACTCACACCACCAGGTTCAGGAACAGTTATTATCCCTCAACCATCAGGCTCCTGAACCAAAGTGTTCATTCAACTTCACAGGCCTCATCATTAAAATGCTCCCACAACCTATGAATTCACTTTCAAGTAATCTTCATCTCATGTTCTCAATATTTATTGCTTATTTATTTATTATTTTTATTATTTGTTCCTTTTTAGCATTTGCACAGTTTGTTGTCTTTTGTATACTGGTTGAATGCCTAAGTTGGTGTGGTTTTTCATTGATTGTAAAGGTAGTCCCTGAGTTACGAACGTCCAACTTACGGACAACTTGTATTTACAAACTGAGGAAGGAGAAACACTGCCACCTACAATTTAAATTCCCACGTGGAATATTGTGGAGGATCAAATACCCAAACCCAGCACTGCCCCCACTTAACCTGTCTCAGTGCAGTGGATTTTAGGAGCCGGGGAATTCAGTGCTGTGGTCCTTAGGATCTAGCAGACCTCGGGAGCCGGCGGAGGTCGGGACCTGCCACCCGCAGTGTTTCTGTTCTGTTGATGGGAAGTGATCGTGATTGACAATAAAGTGGAAATAATAAAGCGTTTGGAAAAAGGTGAAACGCCATCGGTCATTGGAAAAGCGTTAGGCTACAGTCAGTCAATGATCGGAACAATTTTAAAAGATAAAGGATAAAGTGAGAATAATGGAGCATGTGAAAGGCCCTGGCCCGATGAAAGCTATAATTATTACCGAGCAACGCAGTGGTTTAATTATTAGAATACATATGTTTCTTAAGTGTTTTATATGCATAGGAAGGTAAAATATATACTATATACTAAGACAAACGTTTGACTAACTGACGCTAAATAATACCGGATGTACTTGTTCCAACCTACATACAAATCCGACTTAAAGACGGACTCAGGAACGGAACTTGTTCATTACCCGGGGACTGCCGGTAATGGTTAATATTATGATGCAATTATTAAGTATGCTTGCAAGAAAATTAATCTCAGAGCTGTATATGGTGACATATATGTCCTTTGATAATAAATTTACTTTGATCTTTGACTGGAAAGTTGCAAATGTCACTCCACTCCAAGAAGGGAGGGAGGGAATATATGCAAATATATCTGTTATCAATTAAGCTGGCCGGTTGCATAGTGGTGTCAGCACCAGACTTCGAGGCAAATGAATCTGAGTTCAAATCCGACTAGCTGCTTGCACGCTTTCCACCTAAAACAGTTAAGTGCTAAGGAAATGGCAAAAAAGAAACAACAAAAACTGTTATTAACATAAAGGGAACCAGTGAATTTGTCATAAAGTTAGTTCAAAGTACATTTATTATCAAATTATGTTCGCTTTATACAACCTTGAGATTCATTTCCTTACAAGGAGCCACAAAACAAAGAAACTTGATAGAACCCATTCAAAAAAGACCATCAAACACTCAGAGTGCAGAAATTAAAAAAAAAAGCAATCAATGGAAGCAAATAACATTCAGAACTGAAGTTCATGAAAGTGAGTCCACAGCCAATCCAGGAGCTCATTAGTTTCAGGATACAGCCTCAGTTCAGCAAAGAGATGAGTAAACCTTGGGAGCAGCGAGCTGAACGCTGGCTCATCCCTCACCTCCAGCCTCAACACCCTGACCTTTTCAATCTGGCTGGGTGCTTAAATCGGCCAAATCTCAGATCCTTCCTTGCTCTAGGACCTGGGCCCTGCAGCTTTGATATGCTTTCGGGCCCGGGACCCGTTACCTCAATTTAGTCCGTACCCGACCTTCCCAGCACTTAAATCAGCCAAACATCAGCTTGTTCCTCACTTTTGGGTCCGGGCCTTGCAGCTTCAATTCAACCTGTACACACCATGCCACAAACATCCTGCACCTTCAAGACTTAACTTCTCACCACAAAAATGCCAGTTTGTACAGGCAGTTCAAAAGATGAACTCCAAAAGAGAAGTTACAGGCTATTGATTACAGGGATTGTTTTTGAGAGAATGTAGGGTTAATAAAATAGTTAGTAGTTTTCTTTGCTGCCAGCAAGTGTTTGCTGAGCCATCTTAAATGGGAAGACTGTGACTTGATATATGAGGTCAGTACACATTATTCTGACTCATGGAATTATTATATCTGTGTGGGTTAATGAATAGTCAGGAGGGAGAGAATATGAATTAACTGTATTTTACATGGTGGCACTCTGTGACCAGTAAGGTACTACAAAGATCAGTGCTTAGCCCCCTGCTCTACTCACCTATACCTATGACTGTGAGGCTAAGTACAGCTCCAATACTGTAGTTAAGTTTGCTGATGACACCACTATTGGCCAAATTAAAGGTGGTGATAAAACAGCATATAGGAGGGAGATTGAAATCTGGTTGAATGGTTTCCATAACAACAACCATTCACTCAATGTCAAAACAAAAGAGCTGATAATTGACTGCAGAAAGAAGAAGCTGGAGGTCCAGGAGTTTTGTGTGTTATTCCAAAGATTGGCAGGCTTACCTCAACACCATTTATTTTTTGAAGACCAAAATGATTAAGCCTGAAGAGAACGTAGTACTTCCAGAGAGTGAAGTTCACCACTGGGTTCCCCTGAGGACTGACGGTAAGCTGGTCCAGTCGGCGACCCAGTGCCAGCGCATTGAACTGCTGCAGTTTGTGCAGATTGGTGTCCTGGAACTTGAAGTGCTGTGAGGAAGTGACACAAGAAGTGGATTGGATGCAAAGCTCTTGCCTCAATTTTCTCATTAAGGTCACTGACAATGAACACTAACAATATAAAATCTGTATTAAAGAAATAAAAATGATTGTTATCACAGATAGACAGGACAAACAACAATAGACAACATTTCAAAGAAAACTATTGTCCTGATGTATAATTTCAGACATTGACACTAATAGCTACAAGAGTGGGCTGAAAACTCTGCTCAGGATGACCTGTGTTAGGATACAAATAAACATTCTGAAAACAGGCAGCAGGTGAGGGAAGGGTTAACGTGTAAACTTCCTGGTTATTTATTTAGAGATACAGCGCAGAACAGACCCTTCCAGCCCAATGAGTTACAACACCCAGCAAAACACTGATTTAGCCCCAGCCCAATCACAGGACAATATACAATGACCAATTAACCTGCTAACTGGTAAGTCTTTGGACTGTGGAGGAAACCAGAGCTCCTGGAGGAAATCCACGGGAGCATGGGAAAGAACGTTCAAACTTGCACTGGAATTGAATTCCAACACTCTGAGCTGTAGTAGTGTCACACTAACTGCCTCACCAGCATGGCACACTCAGATTCTGTCTGATTAGCTCAGTCTGCCCAATAGCTTTTGCTTATTATTTCATACCAGTATGTTCCTGTTTTAGCAGAGGATATGTAAAGGAGCAGAGAGATCCAGTCCCCCAGCCCTTGGAAGGGGTGAAGATTCCACACAAATAACTAAAACTGAATTCCTTCCTATTCTCTCTATTCCCTATTTACTAAGGATATCACCTTTCTTGTAATTTCTCCCTAGTCCCAGCCCATGTAATTTCACTGTTCAATCACTGAGAAACTTTGTAATCGCTCCCCAGTCCCGGCCCAACATAATCTCACTGTTCAATCAGTGATTCACTTTGTATTCTCTCACCAGTCCTGACCCCATGTAATCTCACTGTTCAATCACTGAGACACTTTCTAATCTCTCCCCAGTCCCAGCCCGACCTAATATCATTGTTCAATCACAGATACACTTGGTAATCTCTCCCCAATCCGTACCACATGTAATCTCACTGCTCAATCACAGACACTTTGCACTCTCTCCTCAGACGCAGCCCCAAGTAATCACTGAGACACTTTCTAATCTCTCCCCAGTCCTTCGCCCCATATAATCTCACTGTCCAATCACTGAGTTACATTGTAATCTCTCCCCAGTCCCAGCCCCATGTAATCTCACTGCTCAGTCACTGAGACAGTTTCTAATCACTCCCCAGTCCCAGCCCCATGTAATCTCACTGCTCAATCACTGAGACAGTTTCTAATCACTCCCCAGTCCCAGCCCCATGTAATCTCACTGCTCAATCACTGAGACAGTTTCTAATCACTCCCCAGTCCCAGCCCCATGTAATCTCACTGCTCAATCACTGAGACAGTTTCTTATCACTCCCCAGTCCCAGCCCCATGTAATCTCTCTGCTCAATCACTGAGACAGTTTCTTATCACTCCCCAGTCCCAGCCCCATGTAATCTCACCTATCAATCACTGAGACAGTTTCTAATCACTCCCCAGTCCCAGCCCCATGTAATCTCACCGATCAATCACTGAGACAGTTTCTTATCACTCCCCAGTCCCAGCCCCATGTAATCTCACCTATCAATCACTGAGACAGTTTCTTATCACTCCCCAGTCCTGTCCCCATGAAAGGTCACTGTTCAATCACATCAACACTTCCTCATCTCTCCTCAGTCCTGGCCCCACATAATCTCACTGTTTAATCACTGAGACACTTTGTAATCTCTCCCCATTCACGGCCCTTGAAATCTCACTGTTCAATCACTGAGGCACTTTCTAATCTCGTCCCAGTCCCAGCCCCTTATAATCTCACTGTTGAATCACAGAGGCCCTCTGAAATGTCTTCCGAGTCTAGACCCATTTAATCTCACTGTTCAATCACAGGGACAATCTTGGACAATGTCTCCCATCCACTCCATAATGTACTGGTTAGGCACAGGAGTACATTCAGCCAGAGACTCATTCCACGGAGATGCAATACTGAGCTTCATTGGAAGACATTCCTGCCTGTGGCCATCAAACTTTACAGCTCCTCCCTCGGAGTGTCAGACGCTCTGAGCCAATAGGCTGGTCCTGGACTTATTTCCACTTGGCATAATTTACTTATTATTATTTAATTATTTCTGGTTTTATTTTGCTATATTTCTACTCTGTTCTAGGTTGGTGCAACTGTAACAAAACCCAGTTTCCCTCGGGATCAATGAAGTATGTCTGTCTGTCTGACACTTTGGAAACTCACCCTAGTCCCCGCCCAATGTAATCTCAGTGTTCAATTACTGAGACACTTTCTAATGTCTCTTCAATTCCAGCCCGATGTAATCTCACTGTTCAGTCACTGAGATACTTTGTAACATCTCCGCAGTAGTGGCCGCACATAATCTCACTGTTCAAACACTGAGGCACTTTCTAATCTCTCCCCAGTCCCAGCCCCATGTAATCGCCCTATTCAATCACTGAGGCACTTTGTAATCTCCCCACTCCCGGCCCCATGAAATCTCACTGTTCAATTACAGAGACACTTTGTAATCTCTCTCCAGTTACGGCCCCATGTTATCTCATTATTTAATCTCAGAGACACTTTCTAATATCTTCCCAGTCCCAGTCCCATGTTATATCACTGTTCATTCACTGAGGCAATTTGTAATCATTCCCCATTAATGGCCCCACCCAATCTCACTGTTCAATCACAGCGACACTTTCTCATCTCTCCCCAGTCTCGGCCCCACATAATCTCACTGTTCAATCACAGCGACACTTTCTCATCTCTCCCCAGTCTCGGCCCCACATAATCTCACTGTTCAATCACAGCGACACTTTCTCATCTCTCCCCAGTCTCGGCCCCACATAATCTCACTGTTCAATCACAGCGACACTTTCTCATCTCTCCCCAGTCCCAGCCCGACGTAAACTCAGTGTTGAGTCACTGAGATACTTTGTAATCTCTCCCCAGTCACGGCCCATGAAATCTCACTGTTCATTCTCTGAGGCACTTTCTAATCTTGTCCCAGTCCCAGCCCCTTAATATCTCACTGTTCAACAATTGAGACACTTCGTAATCTCTCACTAGCCCTCGCCCCATGGAAACTCACTGTTGAATCACAGAGACACTTTCTAATCTTGTCCCAGTCCTGGCCCAATGTAATCTCATTGTTCAATTGGGGCACTTTGTCATCTTTCCCCAGTCTCAGCCCCAGCCCCATGTAATCTCACAGTTCAACCACTGAGGAATATTGTAATCTGTCCCTAGTCCTGTCCCCAGGTAATCTCACTGTTCAATCACTGAGACACTTTCTAATATCTCCCAAGTCCCAGTCCCATGTCATACCACTGTTCATTCACTGAGGCAATTTGTAATCACTCCCTATTACCAGCCCCACATAATCTCACTGTTCAATCGCTGACAAATTTTCTAATCTCTCCCCAGTGCTGTCCCCATGAAAGGTCACTGTTCAATCACAGTGACACTTTCTCATCTCTCCCCAGTCCTGGCCCCACATAATCTCACTGTTTAATCACTGAGACACTTTGCAATCTCTCCCCAGTCCCACCCCGATGTAAACTCAGTGTTGAATCACTGAGATACTTTGTAATCTCTCCCCAGTCATGGCCCATGAAATCTCACTGTTCAATCACTGAGGCACTTTCTAATCTCGTCCTAGCCCCAGCCTCATGTAATCTCACTGTTGAATCACTAAAACAGTTTCCAATCTCGTCCCAGTCCTAGCTGCATGTAATCTCACTCTTCATTCACTGAGGCACTTTTTAATCTGTCCCCAGTCCTGGCCCCATGTAATCTCACTGTTTTTTCACTGAGACATTTTCTAATCTCTCCCCAGTCCTGTCCCCATGAAAGGTCACTGTTCAATCACAGCAACACTTTCTCGTCTCTCCCCCGTTCTGGCCACACATAATCTCACTGTTTAATCACTAAGACACTTTGCAATCTCTCACCAGTCCTTGCCCCATGTAAACTCACTGTTGAATCACAGAGACATTTTGTAACTTCTCCGCAGTCTGGACTCATTTAAACTCCCTATTCAATCGCTGAGACTCTTTCTAATCTTTCCCCAATCCCAGTCCCATGTCATATCACTGTTCAATCACTAAGCAATGTAATCACTCTCTGGTACCAGCCCCACATAATCTCACTGTTCAATCACAGGGACACTTTGTAATCTCTCCCTAGTCCCCGCCCAATGTAATCTCAGTGCTCAATCACTGAGATACTTTGTAACATCTCCGCAGCAGTGGCCCCACGTAATCTCACTGTTCAATCACTGAGACTCCTTCTAATATATCCCCAGTCCCAGTCCTATGTTATATCACTGTTCAATCACTGAGGCAATTTGTAATTGCTCCCTGTTACTGGCCCCGCATAATCTCTCTGTTCAATCTCTGTTCTAATCTCTCCCCAGTCCTGGCCCCATGTGATCTCAGAGTTCAGCCACTGAAACACTTTGTGATTGCTCCCCAGTTACAGCCCAAGTAAACTCACTATTCAATCACTGAAACACTTTCTAATCTCTCCCGAGTCTCAACCCCATGTGATGTTACTGTTCAATCACTGAGACACTTTGTTTATTCCTCTGGCCCAGAGACCTTAATTTTCACTCTTACTCTTTCTCACAGGATCCTTTCAATCTGACTCCCACAGTTATCCCTGCCCTCTCTCAATTCCTTACCATCCAAAAATTCTTACCAAAATATTTGGGAATTTAATCCTTAACCGTGGTAATATGGGAATGATGTCATCAAAGTCAATAAACATGAAAGAGACCGTTGTGACGGCAGCGGCTGCCTGTACGCCCCAGCTGCGTTCCAGGGATTCCAGAGCACCAAACCCATACAGGTGTAATGTGTCTCTGTCCAGCTCGGCCAGGTGAGACTCTGCAATTGACAGCCCTGACACTCCAGAAGTCAGCATCCCGTCAGACCTGCATAAACACACACAACTACAATTTTAAATTTTGTCAATCACTTCTGTCTCTGAAGTGTGGAAAGGCAGTTTGTAAAATTTCTCTGAGACTTTGGGACCTGAAATTTTTGCACTATCACTAATGTTAAGTATTCCCTGTTTTCAGAGAAGTAACTTCAAATAGCATCACCTTTTTGTGGAAGGTGTTCCCTACTCTCTGACAAAATCTGGAAGCAGTTTCCTCCCTTTGGGAATACAGAACAATTTACAGCTGAATTTTCCAATCAGCATTGTTAGTCAGAGTACTCTTGTATTTGAAAAGAACATGCCATTTTATCATCACGTCAATGCTATGGAATTTTTGCTGGGTTTACACCAAACCCATAGCTTCCCAAAGAACATAACAGGCAGGTGGCCAAAACAGTTCTGTTTGACTATTTTCATTCTTTTCTTCAATGTTCACACCCTACTTTCAGTGCAAAACTCAGATCTTGGTAAGTTGTACTGACTTCCTCATCCTCAATAATAGCAGAGTTCAGTTCCTGAATGCAAAAGGAAAATGTGAAGCAATTGGAATCTCAAACTAGAAATGCCTTGTGAATAATGACCATTTTAGCTTATTCCTGAGGTAGTCTCAACCAATTTGATCAATCGCAGCTGTCATTCAGATTCGAAGCAAAAAAGCTGCCAGTGGAATGGCTAAGGATTTCCGGAGCAAAGGCATTTTACTACTCAGGGTAAAGAGAGGCAGGAATGTGCAGGTGTGTGACATTAGCCAGTACAGCGGGAAAAGTTTAAAAAGAAGACTGCCATATCCAGCAGTGAGTGGAGTGAGAGGTAGCAGAGTGATAGGGCTTTGGCTCAACGGGCTTAGGCAGTAACGGGATGAGGTGAGGTAGGTTTACCTGCGTTAATTGTGGAGAGGAAGAATATGTGTGAGGCTGGTGTTCTGTGCTCTGTGTCAGATGTGGGAAGTCCTGGAGTAGCCCAGCCTCCCGGATGGCCACATCTTCACCTGGTGTGTTGAGCTGCAGCTCCTAAGGGACTGCGTTAGGGAACTAGAGTTGCAGCTCGATGACTTTTGTCTGGTCAGGGAGAGCGAGGAGGTGATAGAAAGGAGTTATAGGCAGGTGGTCACTCTGGGGCTATGTGGACAAGTGGATAACAGTCAGGTGAGGGAAGGGGAAGAGTCAGGTACTAGAGAGTACCCCTGTGGCTGTCCACCTGAACAATAAGTACTTTGGTTTGAGTACTGTTGGGGGGGGGGGGAACAGCCTACCTGGGGGAAGCAACAGTGGCCATCCCTCTGGCACAGAGTCCGGCCTTGTAGCTCAGAAGGGTAGGGAAAGGAAGAGGAAGGCAGTAGTGATAGGGGACTCTATAGTTAGGGGGTCAGACAGGTGATTCTGTGGATGCATGAAAGAAACTCAGATGGCAGTTTGCCTCCCAATTGCCAGGGTCCAGGGATGTTTCAGATCATGTCCATGATATCCTGCTGTGGGAGGGAGAACAGCCAGAGGTCATGGTACATATTGGTACCAATGACATAGGTAGGAAAAGGGAAGAGGTCCTGAAAACAGACTACAGGGAGTTGGGAAGGAAGTTGAGAAGCAGGACCACAAAGGTAGTAATCTCAGGATTATTACCTGTGCCATGCGACAGTGAGTATAGGAATAGAGTGAGGTGGAGGATAAATGTGTGGCTGAGGGATTGGAGCAGGGGTCAGGGATTCAGATTTCTGGATCATTGGGACCTCTTTTTGGGCAGGTGTGACCTGTACAAAAAGGACGGGTTGCACTTGAATCCACGGGGGACCAATATCTTGGCAGGGAGGTTTACTAAGGCTACTGGGGAGAGTTTAAACAAGGACTGATGGGGAGTGGGAGCCAAACTGAAGAGACTGGGGAAGAGGCGGTTGGCTCATAAAATCTTGGAGACAGTGTGTAAGGGAGAATAGGCAGGTGATAGAAAGGGACACGCTCAGACTGACAGTTTCAGATGTGTCTTTTTTAATGCAAGGAGGATTACGAACAAAGCTGATGAGTTTAGAGTGTGGATTAATACTTGGAGCTATGATGAGGTGGCCATTACAGAGACTTGGATGGCTCAGGGACAGGAAAAGTTACTTCAAGTGCCGGGTTTAGATGATTCAGAAAGGACAGGGAGGGAGGCAAAAGAGGTGGGGGTGTGGCACTGTTGGTCAGACATAGCGTCACGTCTGCAGAAAAGGTGGTCGTCATGGAGGGATTGTCTACGGAGTCTCTGTGGGTGGAGGTTAGGAAAAGGAAGGGGTCAATAACTTTACTGTGTGTTTTTTATAGGCTGCCCAATAGTAACAGGGATATCGAGGAGCAGATAGGGAAACAGATCCTGGAAAGGTGTAATAATAAGAGTTATCATGATGGGAGATTTTAATTTCCCAAATATCGATTGGCATCTCCCTAGAGCAAGGGGTTTAGATGGGGTGGAATTTGTTAGGTGTGTTCAGCTAGGTTTCTTGACACAATAAGCCTACAAGAGGAGAGACTGTACTTGATTAGGTATTGGGAAATGAACCTGGTCAGGTGTCAGATCTCTCAGTGGGAGAGCATTTTGGAGATGGTGATCATAATTCTATCTCCTTTACAATAGCATTGGAGAGAGATAGGAACAGACAAGTTAGAAAAGTGTTTAATTGAAGTAAGGGGAATTATGAGGCTATCAGGCAGGAACTTGGAAGCTTAAACTGGGAACAGATGTTCTCAGGGAAATGTACGGAAGAAATGTGGCAAATGTTCAGGGGATATTTGTGTGGAATTCTTCATGTTCCAATGAGACAGGGAAGTTATGGTAGGGTACAGGAACTGTGGTGTACAAAGGCTGTAATAAATCTAGTCAAGAAGAAAAGAAAAGCTTACAAAAGGTTCAGAGAGCTAGGTAATATTAGAGATCTAGAAGATTATAAGGCTAACAGGAAGGAGCTTAAGAAGGAAACTAGGAGAGCCAGAAGGAGCCATGAGAAGACCTTGGCAGGCAGAGTTAAAGAAAACCACAAGGCATTTTACAAGTATGTGAAGAGCAAGAGGATAAGACGTGAAAGAATAGGACCTATCAAGTGTGGCAGTGGAAAGTGTGTATGGAACCGGAGGAAATAGCAGATGTACTTAATGAATACTTTGCTTCAGTATTCACTATAGAAAAGGATCTTGGTGATTGTAGTGATTGCAGCAGACTGAAAAGCTGGAGCATGCAGATATTAAGAAAGGGGATGTGTTGGAGCTTTTGGAAAGCATCAAGACCGGAGCGGATGAGATGTACCCCAGGCTACTATGGAAGGTGAGGGAGGAGATTGCTGAGCCTCTGGTGATGATCTTTGCATCATCAATGGGGATGGGAGAGTTTCTGGAGGATTGGAGGGTTGTGGATCTTGTTCCCTTATTCAAAAAAGGGAGTAGAGATAGCCCAGGAAATTATAGACCAGTGAGTCTTACTTCAGTGGTTGGTAAGTTGATGGAGAAGATCCTGAGAGGCAGGATTTATGAACATTTGGAGAGGTCTAATATGATTAAGAGTAGTCAGCATGGTTTTGTCAAGGGCAGGTTGTGCCTTATGAGCCTGATTGAATTTTTTGAGAATGTGACTAAACACATTGATGAAGGAAGAGCAGTAGATGTAGTGTATATGGATTTCAGCAAGGCATTTGATATGGTACCCCATGCAAGGCTTATTGAGAAAGTAAAGAGGCATGGGATCCAAGGGGACATTGCTCTGTAGATCCAGAACTGGCTTGCCCACAGAAGGCAAAGAGTCGTTGTAGATGGGTTATATTCTGCATGGAGGTTGGTGACCAGTGGTGTACCTTAGAGCTCTGTTCTGGAACACCTTACTCTTCGTGATTTTTATAAATGACCTGGATGAGGAAGTGGAGGGATGGGTTAGTAAGTTTGCAGATGACACAAAGGTTGGAGGTGTTGTGGATAGTGTGGAGGGCTGTCCGAGGTTACAGCAGGACATTGATAGGATGCAAAACTGGGCTGAGAAGTAGCAGATGGTGTTCAACCCAGATAAGTATGAAGTGATTCATTTTGGTAGGTCAAATATGATGCCAGAATATTGACTCTTGGCAGCGTGGATGATCAGGGGGATCTTGGGGTCCGAGTCCATAGGACGCTCAAAGCAGCTGCGGAGGTTGACTCTGTGGTTAAGAAGGCATATGGTGTATTGGCCTTCATCAATCGTGGAATTGAATTTAGGAGCCGAGAGGTAATGTTGCTGCTATATAGGATCCTGGTCAGATCCCACTTGGAGTACTGTGCTCAGTTCTGGTCGCCTCACTACATGAAGCATGTGGAAACCATAGAAAGGGTGCAGAGGAGATTAACAGTGTTGTTGCCTGGATTGTGGAGCATGCCTTATGAAAACAGGTTGAGTGAACTTTGCCTTTTCTCCTTGGAGCGACGGTAGATGAGAGGTGACCTGATAGAGGTGTATAAGATGATGAGAGGCATTGATCGTGTGGATAGTCAGAGACTTCTTCCCAGGGCTGAAATGGCTGCCATAAGAGGGCACAGATTTAAGTGCTTGGGAGCAGATACAGAGGAGATGTCAGAGGTAAGTTTTTTACGCAGAGAGTAGTGAGTGCATGGAACGGGCTGCTGGCAACAGTGGTGGAGGTGGATATGATAGGGTCTTTTAAGAGACTTTTGGATAGGTACATGGAGCTTAGAAAAATAGAGGGCTATGGGTAAGATTGGTAACTTCTAAGGTAGAAGTTCGGCATAATTTTGTGGGCTGAAGGGCCTGTATTGCCCTCTAGGTTTTCTATGTTTCTAGATATATTGAATATGACATCTGACAACATCCACTCAGTGCATTAGATGTGCTCCTGAGCTAGCGGTACCCACTGAACAATGTGCACAGTTACTCTGTCTAGTTACTAACCTATGTCTATGTCTAAGTCTATGCACACATTAGGAAACAGATGAGCCAAACCCCCACCATCATCAATCTCCTTTTTATTAAAAAATGAACTACTGTACCTCCACTTTAAATGCTTCTAATGATAAAGCCTCCACAAGTCTATGGGATTGAAAATTTCAGACCTCATTCTGCTCAGTGAGGAGAAATTTCTCTGTACTTTAGTTTTAAATTACTAGAGCTTACCTCCCTTCATTTGAAACTCTTAACATCTCATTTGGTTCCCTTTTTCTCCTCGTGGCACAGCAGGCAGCATCTTTGCTGTTTCCATAGCATTTGACAGTTTTTTACAACCAACACTCAACCCAGCACAGATGGAAAACATGCAAGGAGCCAATCGGATTTGTACTCAGGACCATTTGCCTTGGAGTCTGGTGTGGTCGCCACAACACCACTGGTGGCTTTAAGATCTCATAAACAAAAGAATTCTGCAGATGCTGGAAGTCCAGATGAATACATACAAAACTCTTTAATCCTCTCCATAGATGCTGCCTAAACTGCTGAGTTCCCAGTTTTTGTGTGTGCCACTTTGACATCTCCCCTGTCAAGCCCTCTCAGGATCTTACAAGCTTCAATAAGATCATCCCTTATCCTTCTTTTCTTTTTCAATCTTTTTATTAAATTTCATATATAAAAAAAACAACACATAATAATGAACAGATTACAAATTCAATAAACTTGAAATTACATTAGTAATAGGATAATAATATCCTATTAAACATCAATCGACAAAAGGTACATAAATCAATCAAGTCTATATAAATATATATGAAAAAAACCCAAAAATAATCATCGAAAAAAGAAAAAAAAAATTGAAATTATATATGAGAAAAAGTATATATTGAAAAAAAAATACTAAACTAAACTAACATGGACAATAATAGCACTTTATAAATATATAAAGGTGTCAAGAAAAGAACTCCGGAACTCCATACCTGAACAAGGATAAGTAGAGAAAAGGATCTGAAATAGGCCAAATTAATTCATATGAAAGTGTCGAATAAATGGTCCCCAGGTTTCTTCAAATTTAATTGAAGAATCAAAGATAGTGCTTCTGATTTTTTCCAAACTCAAATAAGAAATGGTGGGAAAAAATTTTACAAATGGTTAATTCCTCTTCTATTTGTGCTAAACACGCTTTAATACAATTTAAAATTGTACATAGAGCTTATATGTCTAAAGATAAGCTTGCCCGATTTTACTCGCATGTCAATCCTCAATGTGACAGATGTCACTTAGAAGTGGCTTCATTGACTCACATGTTTTGGACATGTCCCACTTTACATAACTATTGGAAGGATATTTTTGATGTCATTTCCTCAGTATGGAATATCGATTTACAACCCCATTTTATTACTGCAATTTTCGGTATACCAAATGAAGATGGCAATCAGCTTTCCCCTTCAATCAGACGAATGATTGCCTTTGTAACATTAATTGCCAGAAGGTCTATATTACAAAACTGGAAAGAAGTAAATCCTCCTACTACATTTCAGTGGTTCTCCCATCCCTTATCCTTCTAAACTCCAGGAAACAGCTTTGAGCAGCCCAGTGACGGGAATACTACCTCTATCCTGAACATATTCTTTCGGGTTTCTTGCTTTGTGGTTACCTGTGACCAAGTAAATCTCAAGGTTATATAATTTATACATTCTTTGATAATAAATGAACATTAAATATATCTGCACTCGCTCAGCAAGTGTGCAGCTAAATCCCAGCAGCTGTCTAAAGATTACCAACAAATGAATTGCAGAGATTTGATAATGAATCTCACTAATAACTTCTAACAGCAAACAGGGAGAAGATTAGTTCAAGTTTAATTGTCATCCAACCATATACATGGAGAGAGTTAAATGAAACACCGTTCCTCTGGAGCCAAGAACAAAATAGCTACAATCACACACAGCACTTATAGTCACAATAATATAGCCCAAGTCCCTGAGTGACATGGTCTGAAGAGTCATTGTGCATGGATCCACATTTCTGCAAGAACAAGTACTCAGCAGTTCCTCATTCAGCAGATAAAGGCAAATCAACCACAGGCAATCCAGTTAATCTTCCAGAAGGTGAACACTGAAGAACAGCACCAATGGGAAGGGCCAATTCCCAACCCAGCACAGATTCCAGTGTGCTCACTGCACCTCTGTTCTCTCCCACACCACCTATGGCACCCCTCCCCAAGGCAGCTGTGACAGGTGATGCCGTGGTATGAAGAACTGGTTCGCTCAACAACTGCCCCCCCCCCTTTTGGTCTCACCAGTGAACCGGATGTGCAGTATTATAGAAACATAGAAAACCTACAGCACAATGCAGCATGAGTGAATCTGGAGATACTGGAAACAAATAAAAACACAAAATGCTGGCAGAACTCAGCAGGCCAGACAGCATCTATGGGAGGAGGTAGTGATGACGTTTCGGGCCAAAACCCTTCGTCAGGAGAACAATGCAGGCCCTTTGGCCCACAATGCTGTGCCGAACATGAACTTACTTTAGAAATTACCTATAGCCCTCTATTTTTCTAAGCTCCATGTACCTATCTAGGAGTCTGTTTAAAAAATCCTAACATATCTGCCTCTACCACCATTGCTGGCAGCCCATTCCATGCACTCACCACTCAGCATAAAAAACTTACCCCTGACATCTCCTCTGTACCTACTTCCAAGCATCTTAAAATTGTGCCCTCTTGTGGCCTGGGAAAAAGCCTCTGACTATCCACACAGTCTTTTCTTTTGCAATCTTTTATTATTATTATTAATATCAACAAATTAAATTGATACATAGATAATGGGATTACAAACATACACATTTCAACTGAAAATGAAAGAATACATAAACAATAGTTACAGTATAAATGAGTATTCCCAAATTATGGATGATACAAGTAACAAATAAACAAGGCAAACCTGGATATATCATAATATATCTTAAAAAAAACAGAAAAAAGAAAAAGAAAAAAAATTATGCAAAAACTAATCTAATAACTAATAAGGAAAAAATGAAAAAGAAAAATGAGAAAAAGAAAAAATGGAAAAAAAAGGGCTGTTTATAATATCTCACAAAAATACAAAATCATCAGTGTCGTCAACTCTGATCCTCTCAACATATATAAAATCAAAACTGGAAAAACAAATAGGCTTGGAACAGGGTCATATTACATCATATGAAAATATTGAATAAATCGTCTCCATATCTTTTCAAATTTAATAGGTATTAAATACAACACTTCTAATTTTTTCTAAATTTAGACATAACATAGTTTGAGAAAACCAATGAAATATGGTAGGAGGACTAATTTCTTTCCAATTCAACAAAATAGATCTTCTAGCCATTAATGTAAGAAATGCAATCATTCGACAAGCAGAAGAGGATAAATGGAGTGAGTCCATCATTGGTAAACCAAAAATTGCAGTAATAGGATGAGGTTGTAAATCAATGTTCAATACCGTAGAAATAATATCAAAAATGTCTTTCCAATATTTTTTCAAAAGCTAACACGACCAGAACATATGAGTTAAAGACGCTATCTCAGAATGACATCTGTCACAAATAGGATTTATATAGGAATAAAAATGAGCCAATTTATCCTTGGACATATGAGCCCTTAAACTGTATTAATGAATGTTTAGCACATATAGATGATGTATTAACTAATTGAAGAATTTTATCCCAATTCTCAATAGGGATAGTAAGGTTAAGTTCTCTTTCCCAATCATTTTTAATCTTATAGAAGGGCTCTGAACGTATCTTCATAATTATATTGTAAAGTTTTGATATTAGCCCTTTCTGAGAAGGATTTAGTTCAAACAAATTCTCCAAAATACCTGAAGACAAAATTTGGAAAAGTAGGAAGTACAGTATTTAAAAAATTCCTAATCTGTAAATAACTAAAAAAAATGAAATCTAGGCAAATTATATTTATTAGATAATTGTTCAAAGACACAAACAATTATCCAAAAATAAATCGGAAAATCGTAGTAATCCTTTAGTCTTCCAAGCTGAATAAGCTTGGTCTATAATAGAAGGATAAAAAAAGCAATTAGATACAATAGGAATATTTAAAACAAACTGAGTCAACCCAAAAAATTTCCAAAATTGAAACCATATACGTAAAGTATGTTTAACTATCGGATTGTCAATTCGTTCCGGCAATTTAGAAAGAGCAAAGGGAAGAGAAGACCCTAAAATAGAACCCAATGAAAATCCTTGTACAGATTTAATTTCCAGGTTCACCCAATGAGGGCTAAAAGATAAATCCCAATCAACATATCAAATATCGGATATTAACTACCCAATAATAAAATCTAAAATTAGGCAATGCCAATCCACCTTCCTTCCTTGCCTTCTATAAATATTTTTTACCTAATCTAGGATTTTTATTCTGCCATATATATGAGGAAATTTTTGAATCAACATTAGCAAAAAAAGATTTCAGAATCAAAATTGGTACCGCTTGAAATATATATAAAAACTTGGGTAAAATAACCATCTTAATAGCATTAATCCGACCTATCAGAGATAAAGATACTGGTGACCATTTAGTAAACAAACATTTAATCTGATCGATTAGGGGTAAAAATTTAACCTTAACTAAGTCCTTATAGTTTTTTTTGTGATTTTAATCCCTAAGTAAATAAAAGAGTCATTAACTAATTTAAAAGGTAAATTTCCATAAATTGAAACCTGTCTATTTAAAGGAAACAATTCTTATTAAGATTTATTAATTCTTAATCTTATTAAGATTTAATTTATACCTGGAAAAATCACTAAATCGAGCCAACAATAATATAACTGCAGGAATGGATTTCTCAGGATCAGAAATAAATAATAATAAATCATCTGCATATAATGATAGCTTATGTATATCCGTCCCACGATTAATGCCAAAAATGTTCTGTGATTCTCTGACAGCAATTGCCAAGGGTTCTAAAGCTATATCAAATAATAATGGACTAAGAGGACAGCCTTGTCTAGTACCCTGAAATAAATGAAAAAAGGGAGATCTTTGATTGTTAGTAAGCACCGAGGCTACTGGAGTATGATATATCAGTTTAATCCAGGAAATGAATGTCGGACTAAAATGAAACTTCTCAAGCACAGTAAATAAGTATAGCCATTCAACTCTATCAAATGCTTTCTCCACATCTAATGAAATGACACATTCTGAAGTGCTATGTGAAGGAGTATAAACAATATTCAATAATCTCCTAACATTGAAAAAACAATAGCGATTTTTAATAAAACCAGTTTGATCTTCCAAAATAATTTGGGCTAATACCTTCTGCAGCCTGGATGCCAGTAACTTGGAAAAGATCTTGGAATCTACATTCAATAAAGATATTGGTCTATAGAATGCACAGTCAGTAGGGTCTTTATCTTTCTTCAATATTAAAGAAATGGAAGCTCTATAAAAAGATTGTGGCAGATTATCCAATCTAATTGCTTCTTCAAAATCCCTGCATAACCAAGGAGAAAGAGTAGCTGAAAAACATTTTAAAAATTCTACTGTATACCCATCTGGACCTGGTGCTTTCCCAGAATTCATAGAGGAAATAACCCCTTTAGTTTCTGCATCCGTTATAGGAGTTCCTAATATTGAAAGATCATCTGATGATAATTTTGGAAAATTCAATTTCCCAAGAAAATCACACATGGTATTATAATCATGAGGGAATTCAGAATGATACAGGGAGGTATAAAAATCTTGAAATGATTTGTTTGTCTCATCATGGTTAACTGTCAGATCCCCATTCTGCTGACAAATCTTACTAATTTGACGTTTAACCAAAGCATTCTTCAATTGACTAGCTAACAGTTTACCCGATTTATCACTATGTATATAAAAATCAGATCTGGTTTTCATTAATTGATTTTCAATCGAAGATGTAAGTAATAAACTATGTTCCATTTGAAGTTCAACCCTTTGTTTGTAAAGCTCCTTACTAGGAGTAGTTGAATATTTCTTGTCAATCTCTTTAATTTTATCAACCAATAAAAGAGTTTCCTTCTTAATGTGTTTTCTCAGACCAACGGAGTAGGAGATAATCTGTCCACGTATATATGCTTTAAAAGTGTCCAAAAGTGTCCTGCAAGAAATATCATCCGTGGAATTAGTTGAAACGAAGAAATCGATCTGTTCCTTCATAAATTTAATAAAATCCGGATCTTGCAGTAAGGTAGAATCAAATCGCCATTGTCTGGCACTAGAAGCTGTATCCGTAAATTTAATAGAAAGTTTTAATGGAGCATGGTCAGAGATGGCTATAATATCATAATTACAACCAATTACTGATGGAATAAAACAAGAGTCAATAAAAAAAAATCAATTCTCGAGTAGGAATGATAAACATGTGAGAAAAATGAAAACTCTTTGTCCTTAGAATGCTGAAATCTCCAAATATCAAAAATTCCATTATCAGTCAAAAAAGAGTTAATATAAGTGACCGACTTATTAGGTAAAGTCTGAGTAGATATAGATTTGTCCAACAAAGGATTTAAACAACAATTAAAGTCACTACCCATTATTAACTTATATTCATTTAGATTAGGTAGAGAAGTAAATAAGGACTTAAAAATCGGGATAACCCACATTTGGAGCATAAACATTAACCATAGCAACCTTTTTGTTAAAAAGTAAGCCAGTAATTAACAAAAATCTACCATTCGGATCCGAAAAGATATCGTGTTGGACAAATGCAATAGAGGAGTCAATAAAAATTGAAACTCCCTTTACTTTAGCATTCAAATTCGAATGGGTACAGTTGACCCCTCCAAAACCTAAAAAAAATGACAATTGTCCTCTATCCTCACATGAGTTTCTTGTACAAAAATAATATGTGCATTGATTCTTTGGAATACTTTGAAAATCTTTTTCTATTTAATCGGATGGTTTAAGCCATAAGTATTCCAAGAGACAAAATTAATGGTCTGAGCTATATTTCTGAAATCAACCCTTTGGTATATAAAGGGTTAACAAAATTATGAACTCATGCATTCGGAAGAGGAACAAAAATAAGGGGCGGACCCGGAAGTGACGACATCGCGGACATTTTAGTAGTTTAAAATCAGCCCAAACAAAGAAACTAAAAAAAAACTGGTGTAAAGAATATAAGTTTTAGAAAAAGACCCCCCACCCCCCACCCAAGAGGAGAAAAGACTTCCCCAGCCAGGAAAAGGCTGGGATAAAGGAGAAATGAAACTAAATTTACCCCCATATCAGCAGAAGGCAACTCTGTATATAAAGGATAAAAAAGATCCACCCAAACTCTAAAGAAATAATAATCACTGTACTTAAACCAAACTTCTTAATATAATTGGTAGTAAAAAAAAACAATAAGAATATAATCACTATTAACTTATAAATCGGGTTAAAACCCAAACAAACCAAAAAAAAATTTAAACTGTGATAAGAAATGCATTATAGGAAGAAGACAAGAGAAAAAAATGGTGAAATCAAAAAAAAAGCCAAAAACATTTTAGAGAAGAAACCGCGATCTTAGTAAAAAAAATTCACCTTCGAAGGATTAATAAAAATGGCCAAAGCTAAAGTACAGTGATTGAAGTAAGTAAAATAAAAAGATTAGTACATCAAAAAAAAACTTTATAACTAGAGTATAAAATATAGAGTAAACCTACACCAATAGCCAGAAACAAAATCTGGTTTTGGAAACAAAAACCATCTTGCAACGATCAAAATCACTCATTTATTAGAGATGAGAATCCATAGCAGTAGGGAAGTTCTCATTCAAGAAGCTTCTCGCTTCAGACGTAGAAAAGAAAACACGCCGTGATGCATTGGGAGGCGAAATTCTGAGCTTCGCAGGGTATAACAGCACAGGCTTTAGATTTTTCTCATAACATTCGGGCATCAGAGGTTTAAAAAGAAGCCTTGCCTTCATTATTTCTGGACTAAAATCTTCCACTAATCGAAAATTGAATTCTTGAAATCTGACCATTCCTGCACACCGAGCCATTCAAATAAGTTGCTCTTTAACATGCACATAATGAAATTGGACAATTACAACTGGTGGTTTAGCTGAAGCACTTGGTGATCGACGCATAATTCTGTGAGCGCAATCAAGTAACGGAGGACTGTCTGGGAATACAGAAGGGAACGCATCCTTTAAAAGTTGAGCAAAGTACTTTGAGGGGTCCCCTTGTTCAATACCTTCCGGGAGACCAAGTATGCGTAAGTTCTGTCTTCTGGACCGATTCTCAAAGTCGACACTCTTGGCTTTAAGTGTTTCCACCTGTTTAATCGTCGAAAGTAATTTCTGCTCCAGTTTTCCAATTATCAAGTCTCGCTTCCGAGTGTCCTCTTGCAAAGTTGCGATTAGAACTTGCTGCTGGTTAACTACTGAATCCATCTTATCCATATAATCTTGAAAAGCCTTTATATCTTGTTTGAAAATTTGTCATTGTTCTTCAAATTTTTCATTTAAAACCTCCAATAATATTTCATGTCAATTCAGTGCGTTTAAGGTCTTTTTCTTCTTCCCGTTCCCGTTAGGATCTTTCCCAGGTTCTCACCCTTTAGATCTAAGAGTCATTTCTGTATTCGTTTCTTCAAAATTCACAAGAAACGCTTAAAGATAAGTCCAAAAAAGTAGCAAGAATCTTTTGGTGTAGGTAAAAGTAAGTTAAATAAGGGTGATCATAGGTTAAAAAAAGTAAAGGTTATGGAGCAAATCTGAAACAATGCTCACTCCATGAGCGTCTCCTGCTGACTCCTATCCATACAATCAATGCCTCTCATCATCTAATACACCACTATCAGGTCACCTCGCATCTTCTGTTGCTCCAAGGAAAAATGTCTGAGTTCACTCAACCTGTTCTCAAAAGGCATGCCCCCCAATCCATGTAACATCCTTGTAAATCTCCTCTGCACCCTTTCTATAGTTTCCATATCCTTCCTGTAGCGAGGTGACCAGAATTGAGTGTAGTACTCCAAGTGGGGTCTGACCAGGGTCCTATATAGCTGTAACATTACCTCTCGGTTCTTAAACTCAATCCCACGGTTGATGAAGGCCAATGCACTGTATGCCTTCTTAATCACAGAGTCAACCTGTGTAGCAGCTTTGAGTGCACTATGGACTCAGACCCCAAGATCCCTCTGAACCTCCACACTGCCAAGAGTCTTACCATTAATACTATATACTGCCATCATATTTGACCTACCAAAATGAACCACCTCGCACTTGTCTGGGTTGAACTCCATTTGACACTTCTAAGCCCAGTTTCACATCCTCTCAATGTCTTGCTGTAACCTCTGACAGCCCTCCACACTATCCACAACATCCCCAACCTTTGTGTCATCAGCAAATTTATTAACCCATCTCTCCATTTCCTCATCCAGGTCATTAATAAAAATCACAAAGAGAAGGGGTCCCAGAACAGATCCCTGAGGCACACTTTTGGTAACCAACCTCCATGCGGAATATGACCTGTCTACAAGCACTTTTTGTTTTCCGTGAGCAAACCAATTCTGGATCTACAAGGTAAGGTCCCCTGGCAACTCATGCCTCCTTACTTTCTCAATAAGCCTTGTATGAAGTACCTTATCAAATGCCTTGCTAAAATCCATATGCACTACACCTACTGCTTGACCTTCATCAATGTGTTTAGTCATATCCTCAAAAAATTCAATCAGGATTGTAAGGCCTTTGACAAAGTGATTCCTAATCATATTATGCCTCTCCAAATGCTCATAAATCCTGCCTGTCAGACAGACAGACAGACATACTTTATTGATCCCGAGGGAAATTGGGTTTCGTTACAGCCGCAGCAACCAAGAATAGTGAAGAGATATAGCAATATAAAACCATAAATAATTAAATAATAACTTAATCATGCCAGGTGGAAATAAGTCCAGGAATGGCACTGACTCCTTGGACGCACTCTGTGAGCCCAGGATTTTTTCCTTCAACTTTTCCAGCAATTCTCCAATCCTCTGGAGCCTCTCCCGTCCCCATTGATGACGCAAAGATCATTGCCAGAGGATCAGCAATCTCCTCCCTCACCTCAAACAGTAGCCTGGGGTACATCTCATCCAGTCCCAGTGACTTATCCAACTTGATGCTTTCCAAAAGCTCCAGCACATCCTCTTTCTTAATGTCTATGTGCTCAAGCTTTTCAGTCTGCTGTAACTCATCCCTACAATTGACAAGACATTTTATAATACCAACGTCTAACAGGGTCTTGTGATCATAAGAAAAATGTTTAAGATGCACATCTGCACCATTTGTTGGAGCTGTAGAGACTTCTGTCATCTTAGCAGAATGAGCTAATTAATATCAAGAGCAACAGATAGAAGTAAAATCTGTGTGGTACAAAAGAGGGAAGATGCCTATAAGGGTGTTTGTTTTTTGGTTGTTTATTTGGTGGTAATGAAGACCCAAATTTGTATTTGCAACCAGGATTTTGAGAAAAGACCAGCATTTATTTTCTCTGAGAAGGTAGTGGAAGCCCGCTTCTTGAAAAACTGTGGTTCTGTTGTTTGCCGAAAGGACAGGCAGAAAGGCATAGCTGGTGGTGTGGTTCTTTTTGTAAGAGATGGAATTACATCTTTAGAAAGAGTTGATATAGGGTCAGAGAATGTTGTATCTTTGTGGGTGGAGTTAAGAAACTGCAAGGGTAAAAAAACCCATTATGGGAGCCACTATAGGCCTCCAAACAGCAGCCAAGGTGGGGGACTGAGGTTGCAAAGGGAACTGGAAAAGGTAAAGACACAATTGTATTGGGCAGCTTCGATATGTAAGGGGATTGGGAAAATCAGGTTGGTGTCAGATCGCAAAAGAGGTAGTTTGTGAATGCTTCCGATATGGCTTTTCAGAGCAACTTGCGCTTGAGCCTTCTCGGGGCAAGGCTATCTTAGATTGGGTGTTGTGTAATAATCCAGATCTTATTAGGGAGCTTAATGTAAAGGAACTCTTAGAAAACAGTGATCATAATATGATTGAATTCATACTGCAATTTGAGAGGGAGAAGCATAAGTCACATATATCTGTATTGCAATGGAACAAAGGGAATTACAAAGGCCTGAGAGAGGAGCCTACCCATGTGGATTGGAGGAGGATACTGGCAGGGATGATGGCACAGCAGAGGTGGCTGAAGATTCAGGGAATAATTCACAAGACGTAGGATAGCTATGTCCCACAGTGAAGCAATTCTCAAATGGCAGGGGTAGGCAACTGTGGCTGACAAAGGATGTTAAGAACTGCATAAAAGCCAAGGAAAGGGTATATGAGGTAGTAAAAGTGAGTGGGAAGTGGGAGGGGTTAAGGGGAGGGGAGATGGGTAATATACGTTTTTTTCATACTTTTATTTTGTAACTACTTGAAATACAATTAAAAAAAGTTTTAAAAAAGGGAAAAGATGAAATATGAAGGTAGACTAGCCAATAATATAGCCTGTGATCTCTGCCTCAGAGGCCGATGTTAGACTGTCTTTAAAGAGAGTGAAACCTCACAAGGCAGAAGATCCTGATGCAGTACCTGGTAAGGCTCTGAAAAACTGTGTTAACCAACTAGCAGGAGTATTCAAGGACATTTTCAACCTCTTATTGCTATGGGCAGAAGTTCCCACTTGCTTCAAAAAGGCAACAATATTACCAGTGCCAACGAAGAAAAACATGGTCTGCCTTAACGACTATCGCCCGGTAGCACTCATATCGACAGTGATGAAATGCTTTGAGAGGTTGGTTAAGACTAAACTGAACTCCTGCCTCAGCAAGGACATGGACCTATTGCAATTTGCCTATTGTCACAATAGGTCTACGGCAGACGCAATCTCCATGGCTTTTCACACTGCTTTAGACCACCAAGACAACACAAACACCTACATCAGGATGCTGTGCACCGACTATAGCTCAGCATTTAATACCATCATTCCCAGAATCCTGATAGAGAAGTTGTAGAACCTGGGCCTCTGTACCTCCCTCTGCAATTGGATCCTTGACTTCCTAACTGGAAGACCACAATCTGTGCAGATTGGTGATAACATATCCTCGTCACTGATGATCAACACTAGTGCACCTCAGTGCTTTGCCCACTGCTCTACTCTTTGTATACACATGACTGTGTGGCTAGGCATAGCTCAAATACCATCTACAAATTTGCTGACGATACAACCATTGTTTGTAGAATCTCAGGTGGTGACGAGAGGGCGTACAGGAGTGAGATATGCCAGCTAATGAAATGGTGCCACAGCAACAATCTGGCACTCAATATCACTAAGACGAAAGAGCTGATTGTGGACTTCAGGAAGGGTAAGACGAAGGAACATATCCCTATCCTCATAGAGGGATCAGAAGCGGAGAGAGTGAGCAGCTTCAAAGTCCTGGGTGTCAAGATCTCTGAGGATCTAACCTGGTCCCAACATAAAGAAATCAAGACAGAGACTATACTTTATTAGGAGTTTGAAATGATTTGGCATGTCAACAAATACACTCAAAAACTTCTATAGTTGTACCGCTGAGAGCATTCTGACAGGCTGCATCACTGTCTAGTATGGAGGGGCTACTGCACAGGACCGACAGAAGCTACAGAAGTTTGTAAATCTAGTCAGCTTCATCTTGGGCACTAGCCTACAAAGTACACAGGACATTTTTAGGGAGCGGTGTCTCAGAAAGCCACTGTCCATTATTAAAGACCTCCATCACCCAGGGCATGCCCTTTTCTCACTGTTACCATCTAGTAGGAGATACAGAAGCCTGAAGGCACACACTCAGCCATTCAGGAACAGCTTCTTCCCCTCTGCCATCCGATTCCTAAATGGACATTGAAACTTTGGACACTACCTCACTTTTTTAATATACAGTATTTCTGTTTTTGCACAGTTTTAATAATCTAGTCAATATACGTAATTTACTTGTTTATTTATTGTTTTATTTTATTTACTATTTATTATTTTCTCTCTCTCTGCTAGATTATGTATTGCATTGAACTGCTGCTGCTAAGTTAACAAATTTCACCTCACATCGAAGCAACAGGCGGAGAGTGAAGAAGTAAAGGCATCTCAGAGAGAAGCCATTTTTAAAAAACTAATCAGGGAAAAGAGACTAGACTGTGCAGGCATGTGACATAGCACGCCAAAAGTTTAAAAAGGAGAGGAATTTTTCAACGGCCTTTTAAATCGAAGCAAGAGGCGGGGAGTGAAGAAGTAAAGGCATCTCGGAGAGAAGCCATTTTTTTAAACTGATTGGGGAAAAGAGGCTAGACTGTGCAGGTGTGTGACATAGCGTGCCAAAGGTTTTAAAAAAAAGACCATCATATACAGCGGCCATCATCGGAGTGGTTACAATGAAAGTAGACGAAGGGAAGGTAGTGGATGTACTCTACTTGGACTTCAGTTTCTAGGTATACATGGTGAGGTAGTAAATTGAATTAGACATTGGCTCAATGGGAGAAGTCAGAGAGTGGTAGTGGAGGATTGCTTCTCTAAGTGGAAGCCTGTGATTAGTGGTGTGCCACAGGGATCAGTGCTGGGTCCATTGCTATTTGTCATCTATATCAATGATCTGGATGATAATGTGTTAAATTGGATCAGCAAATCTGCTGATGATACAAAGATTAGAGGTGTAATGGACCGTGAGGAAGGTTTTCAAAGCTTGCAGAGGGATCTGGACCAGCTGGAAAATTGGGCTGAAACATGGCAGATGGAGTTTAATATAGACAAGTGTGAGGTATTGCACTTCAGAAGGAAAAGCCAAGGTAGAACATATAAGGTAAATGGTAGGGCACCGAGGAGTGAAGTCGAACAGAGGGATCTAGGAATACAGATACAAAGTTCTCTAAAAATGGCGTCATAGGTAGATAAGGTCATAAAGAGAGCTTTTGGTACATTGGCCTTTATAAGTATTAAGAATTGGAATGTTATAGTGAGGTTGTATAAGGCATTGGTGAGGTCGAATCTGGAGTATTGTGAGCAGTTTTGGTCACCGAATTACAGGAAGGATATTAATAAGGTTGAAAGAATGCAGAGAAGCTTTACAAGGATGTTGCTGGGGCTTGAGAAACTGAGTTACAGAGAAAGGTTGAATAGATTAGGACTTTATTCCCTGCAGCGTAGAAGAATGAGGGGAGACTTGATATATAAAATTATGATGGGTATAGATAGAGTGAATGCAAGCAGGCTTTTTCCACTGAGGCTAGGGGAGAAAAAAACCCCAGAGGACATGGGTTAAGGGTGAAGGGGGAAAAGTACAAAGGGAACATTAGGGGGGGGGGGGCTTTTTCACACAGAGAGTGGTGGGAGTGTGGAATGAGCTGCCAGATGAGGTGGTAAATGCAGGCTCACTTTTAACATTTAAGAAAAACTTGGACAGGTACATGGATGAGAGGTGTATGTAGGGATATGGGCCGGGTGCAAGTCAGTGAGACAAGGCAGAAAAATGGTTCGGCACAGCCAAGAAGGGCCAAAAGGCCTGTTTCTGTGCTGTAATGTTCTATGGTTCTATGCCGGTGATAATAAACCTGATTCTGATTATAAAGCAGATAGTGAAAGTTTTTTCAGTTATATAAAGAGGAAAGGGAGGTGAGAGTTGATATTAGAAAATGATGCAGGTAAGGTAGTAATGGAGGACAAAGAAATGACAGATGAATTTAATAAGTACTTTGTATCTGTCTTCACTGTGGAAGACACTCTCAGTGTGCCAGAGGTCTGTGAGTGTCAGGGAGCAGGAGTAAGTGCCATTGCTATTGCAAAGGTAAAAGTGCCAAGCAAATTGAAGGGTCTTAGGTTGATAAGTCGTCTGGACCAGATAGACTACATCCCTGAGTCCCGAGAGAGGCTGCTGAAGAGATAACAGGAGCATTGGTTATGATCTTTCAAGAATCACTTGATTCTGGAATTGTCCAGGAGGACTGGAAGATTGCAAATGTCACTCCACTCTTTAAAAAGGGAGGAAGGCAAAAAGAAAGAAAATTATAGGCCAGTTTGCCTAACCTCGTGGTTGGGAAAGTGTTGGAGTCCATTATTAAGAATGAGGTTTTGGTTTCGGGTACTTGGAGACTAAGAATAAAATAAGTCAAGGTCAGCATGGAATCTGTAAAAGGAAATACTGCCTGACAAATCTGTTAGAGTTCTTTGAGGAAATAACAAGAAGGGTTGACAAAGAAGAGGCAGTGGATGTCATTTACTTGGATTTTCAGAAGGCACTTGATAAAGTGCTACACGAGGCTGCTTAACAAGATAAGATCCCATAGTGTGACAGGAAAGAGACTGGCATGGATAGAGGAATGACTGACAGGCAGGAGGCAGCGAGTGGGAATAAAGTGGGCCTTTTCTGGTTGGCAGCCAGTTACTAGTGGTGTTCCTCAGGGGTCAGTACTGAAACCGCTGTTTTTCACATTGTTTGTCAATGATTTGAATAATGGAATTGATGGCTTTGTGGCAAAGTTTGTGGATGATACAAGATAGATGGAGGGGTAGGTAGTGCTGAGGAAGCAAAGCAATTGCAGCAGGATCTGGACAAAGTGAAAGAATGGGCAAAAAAGTGGTAGATGGAATTATAGTGTTGGGAAATTCATGATAAAGCATCTTGGTAAAAGGAATAACAGTGTGGCCTATTATCTAAACGAGAAGGTTCAAACATCAGAGGTGCAGAGGGACTTCAGAGTCCTTGTTCAAGACTCCCAGAAGGAGATAGGATTAAATATATAGGTCCTCCGAAGATAAAGTTATTAGCCATCTAGGGAAAAAAAATATATATATTAAAGCTATTTTGAATTCCATGGAGCATGTGGGGATCTTCTGATATCCAGGCAATCTTTCTTTCTTCTTTCTTTCTTTTCCTCTTTTTTTCCTGTTTTTTTCAGGCAGGGATGTTAAGGGGGGAAGGGTCAAGGGGAGGGGAAAGGCTAATATTACACTACATTATCCTATCGTTCTATTCATTCTATGTAACTATCTTAAAAATTGAATAAAAAATATATTTAAAAAAAAGACTCTCAGAAGGTTACCGGTAAGTTACAGGTTAAATCTATGGTAAAGAAGGCAAATGCAATGTTGGCATTTATTTCAAAGGGAATAGAATATAAAAGCAAGAAGATAATGCGGAGGCTTTATAAGACACTAGTCAGGCTGCACTTGGAGTATTGTCAACAGTTTTGGGCCCCATATCTTAGAAAGGATATATTATCATTAGAGAGAGTCCAGAGGAGGTTCATAAGGATGATTCCAGGAATGAAAGGGTTAACATATGAGGACCATTTGGCAGTTTTGGGACTATACTCACTGAAATTTAGAAGAATGCATGGGAACCTACTGAATGTTGAAAGGACTGACAGGGTGGATGTTTCCTCTGGTGTGAGTATCCAGAACTAGAGGGCACTGCCTTAAAATTGAGGGGCGACCTTTCAGAAGGTAAGGAGGAATTTTTTTTAGCTAGAGAGTAGTGAATCTGTGTAATATTCTGCCACAGACTGTGGTGGAGGCCAAGTCCATAGGTATATTTAAGATGGAAGTTGATAGGCTCCTGATCAGTCAGAGCATCAAAGGAGAAGGTGAGAAGGCAGGTGCATGGGATCTGGGATCAGCATGATGGAATGATAGTATGCTGAAGCAGACTTGATGGGCTGAATGGCCTAATACTGCTCCTATATCTTATGGTCTTCTGGTCTTCCTCCCACAGTGCTGCTGAGTAGGGATTTCCAGGACTGAGACCCCTAAATGAATGAACAGCAAAATGTTTCCAAGTCAGGGTGATGTGCAGCTTGGAGGTGTTGGTACTCCCATAGTTGATGTTCCTGATGGAGGAGGTCATGGATGTGGGGGACATTATTACAGTCGCAAAGGTGGAGAACTTCATTGAATAGTCCTCAGTGGTACACACAACAACCTGTGATGCAGGGGATGAATGTATAATGCAGTGAATGGATACCAGTCAAGTGAGCTGCTTGCCTTGAATCAGGCTGAAAACCTGTATAGAATTGAAAAGTTGTAAGATAGCATTAACAATGCCATTGCAGTAGGGAGCCCAGTGATTAGACAATTCTACAATTGGAAGGCAGTGACAGTGACATGTTATTACCTCAAATTATGGGGCTTTTCAGCTTTACTGAATTCTTGTTTGTTGCTTTCTGCTCTTTCCTTTCTAATGCTGCTTTTGGGACTTGGTTGGCTGTTGAGAGACAACATACAGTTCAGCACTTGCCACTTTGAACATGAGTATGTCAAAGTCAAGACGTAGGTTCTGAAATAGAGATTAGCAGCATTTGTGACCAGGGGAATAAAGTTAATGCTACAGGTTGAAAACTCTGCACCAGATTTGGGAAAGAAAGAAAATAAGTACTATTTTAAATTGCAGAGAGAATGAAGGAATGATGAATAGGACCAGGTAAAATCTACAATGAATATGGTTGTGGTTTGTCGAGGACTAAGCTGTAAGAGCTAGCCAGCTGTTTGATAAGATAATAAAGGAGCTAGATAGAGAAGAATATGAATTAAGAACATGTAATAGCTGTGAAACGAGTTTCAAATAGAAAGAAAGAATAAAAGAAATGAACTATAAAAGCTGCACACAGCAGAACTGTAGGAAGTGCTCAACAGATCAGGTAAGAGGAAAAACTACGTAAATCCCTCAGATGAAGAGCAAACAGAACTGCCCTTCCCTCAGGCTCACTCCCTCAAATATTCCCCTTACCTACACATCAACAATTGTTCTGAAAACTGGCAAGTAATATCAAAACAACCTGCAGGAGCTTCTATAGAAATATAAAAAGGGGATAGCTAAGTAATTGCAAGACTCCAAGAGAGTCAGACTGGGGAATTAATTACAGGAAACAAAGAAACAGCTGTCACAATGGAGGACATTATAAATATCCTAAATATATACAGATGCGTGAATTTCAAATGGCACGGCAGAACACGTAATGATCTCAGTCATGTGGGGCAAAATGTTGGAAAAGAAAATACAATTAAAGACAGGCAAGATTCCAGAACCTGATGGTGTGTGTATGAGAATCAAAATCTGGGCAGCCATTGGCTGAAAATTTTCAGAAGATAACAGAATGGAAAAATTAATAAGTTGAGATGGGGATGGAGAGGGGGGAAGGGAAGAGGGGGATGGAGAGGGAGGAAGGGAAGAGGGGGATGGAGGAGGGAAGGGAGGAGGGGGATGGAGGGAGGGGATGGTTGATGTGGGCAGGAAGCTCCAGTTCCTGGAGATGGTGCTAACCATACTTTGACCAGACCATACTATGGTCCACCGAAGACAAAGAAAATCATTCTGTTGGAGCTCACAATACCCATGGGAGGAAGGATGCAAGGAGGCTCAGGAGAGGAATTGACATCTAGAGTGTTCGGATTAATTAACCAACTTCACAATCCATCAAAATGTATTATTGCCATACGCAGTGCACATCAGCAAATAATCTTTTCCGTGTATATTTTCTTTATATTTATGCAAACGTACAAGACTTCAACCAAAATTAAAATCAATTCTGATGTCTTCAAAGCAACAATTCTCAACAAAGGGCACTGAATATGTTTTTATGCTAGAGCATCAGGCCTAAAGTTGCCTTGATCTAAGTGACATGGAAAGTAACAGCTACTCATTCTGTGTCAGAAGAAGAAAAACTAACATCAATAACCTATCCCTCCCCCCAAGTATAAGTTATTTAACTACTGTTCCGTCATTCAATGCAATCGTGACACACTCATGTCCTTTAATGAAAATTTGATCAAAGACGTAGATCTTGAGGATTCTCCTTCATCACGCAAAGAAGTCAAGGGATATAGGGAGGGAATTTCAGAATTTAGGGTAATAGTACATCAATTAACGATGAAGCAAAAAGGTTTCTTACAGGAATGTATACCCAGTGGCCACTTTATTAGGAACACCTGTACACTTGCTTGTTAATGCAAATATCTAATCAGCCAATCATGCGCAGCAGCTCAATACATAAACACATGCAGGCATGGTCAAGAGGTTCAGCTGTTGTTCAGAACAAACATCAGAATGGGAAAACATGCTCAAAGTGACTGACCATCAAATGATTGTTCGTTCCTGACAGAGTGGTTTGAGTATCTCACAAACTGCTGATCTCCTGAGATTTTCATGCACACAGTCTCTAGAGTCTACAGAGAATGGTGCAAAATTCATAAATTATCCAGTGAGCACCAGTTCTGTGGCCAAAAATGCCTTGTTAATGTCAGCATCTCTAAATGCACAACATAGCAAACCTTGAAGTGGACAGGCACAGCAGCAAAAGACCATGAACATACAAAAATACCTCCTGGACCTCAAAGTGGCCACTAAGTGTAGAAGAATTGGTAGTCATTGTGTTGCTGTTTGTATATATTTCAATGTAGTTTCTCAATCTTCACATTCATTCCTTTATACTTTACTTGTATTTAAGATCCAGGTTTCTGACTGATCTAATCACTTTCAATTTGTTGATAAAATTAAGTCATGCTATATTTACATCATCTTTCTTCTTGCCAGCTTGTCTTCTTTACTTCCTTCTTCTTAGACCATTCCTCAGGACCGCTGTTCCCAAAAGGAACCATAATGTTCATATCCTCCATTTAAACCTCCTAAGTACACATTACTAAGTCTTACACAGTCTGTCGTCTCACTGGATCTTCAATACACTAACATAATCTAAAACATAACTCTTCTCTGCACCCTACAAATTCATCTGATACTTGATTTGTCCCAGCCTGTCGATAGTTCATGATTATTGCACAGCTCTTGTTACATGCACCTCAAATTTCCTGATTTGTATTCTGCCCTCTTTTACGTTTGAAGGTGTACATACAACTTCGAAAGTACTACTTCCTGATTTATATTATGTTCTGATTTAGCTTGAGAGTAGACTTACTACTTCAACTGTGTTATTTCTTTGCTCCACCTTGTTATGAAGGATGAACAACTCTGATGGGCAGAAGGGTGCAGAGTCGCCCATGCCCCCCCCCTTTTGGAGAATCGCAAATCGCTATTATTTCGATGCTGTTATCAAGGAAGTAAGAGAGACAAAGGAAATCTGCCAGGGCAGTTGTTATTGATAACAGCTCATGAAAGTTAATGAGAGAGAGACACACAGCTAAGAGTTACCCAGGGTGGATCGGCTCCTACTAATAAAAGAAGAGCAGAACCATTGATTACTGCTATTGTCTTTTGGAGAAAGATTGTGTACTTGGTACAGTTCTATTCATTGAAACCCCTTAGGGGGCAACCAGAGTGGGCTGGTTTGATGGGTTACATCATCCCAACCTGATTGACACCTGAGACCCCGTGAGTGGGGATAAAAGTGAGGTCTGGGGTAACACCCCTCAGACACACCAGGAGAAACGCTAGTGAGCATCAGAACCCCCACGAGACAGGGTGGGAGACCAGAGACCGAACGAAGGGTCGGTAAATTTTAACTCACAGTGTTTTGTAGTGAGACCGGCAGGGGCTTGTGTGTGTGTCCACCCTTGCCTGGGTGACGATTCCACCACGGAAGAACGGTCTAGCTAAAGGATGGAGGGGTCATACGTAAATGGCCACAACAACAACGCATTGACGGATCAACATCGTAAAGGAAGGTTGGCAAGATAATAGCTGTTACTGTTCACATGTTTTTCTCTCTCTCTCTCTCCAACAATTGCAACACATCGACAAACAACTACTGCAGCCTGCATGAACTGAACTGAACTTTATATTTCCATCTGACATTTCATTATCCCCTAGACAACGATAGAGCTTGTTTCATTAGTGATTATTATTATACCCACACTTTTAGGTTTAGTATTGCTAACGTATATTCTCTGTATATTCACATTGATATTATTTTGTATATTTTTGCTAATAAATATTGTTGAAAATAATATCACCAGACTCCAACAGACACTTATATCTTTGCTGGTAAGACACCCAGTTACGGGGTACTTAACAACCTAAACCAATTCTACTACATAATTTCCTAAACTATGATCCTTCTCCTGTCCTGTTTAATCACAGAGATACACCACTCCTTCACTGACCCCAAATCAAAGATTCTCCTCAGAAGAAATTACCTTGATTCATGCTGCCACAATTCATGTTCACACTCGTTGAGATGACACGGCTTGTGAATATTGATATTACTGGCTGTGCAAGGAGGCTTCACTTGTGCTGGCTGTGTATGCTTCGCTGTGGCGATGGACTGCTGCATCTCCCACTGTCTGGCAGCATTACTGATAGCCAAGCGCCGTTTCTCCTGTTGAGGAACAAACATTTAATACTTCCAGTTCAGATTGTGGGTGGCTCCATAAGGTTGTCATAGCAGGGATGGTGGGCATGAGCTCCCACTACCAATTAAATGCTTCCTATGGCACGAGTCTCAAATAGCCTTTGTCAACCAATCCTGGTCCTGGCCTTCACTTAGCTATGAAGTCTGGTGGAACCATTTCTGACATGGTAAAAGACAAAGGCACGTTACAGGTGCATTAAAACTGAATGCACCAGGTAGATGGGCCTCATCAGCTGTGGTTGGCAGCTCATTTAGGAGAAGGAAACCTCAGCTGCTTTTCCGCTACATCAACTCATGGGGAAGGCTTCGGGAGTAAAGCTTGAGGAAAAGTCTGGTGCTGAAGTTCCTAAGGCAGTACTATCTTCAGTTCCCACTGACTGGCAACGCTGCTGGTGCCAAACTGTTCTCTACTGTTCCTTTGGATTCATCATTTATGTGACGAGGGATAGCCTGCTGCATGGGTAACAGCTTGATCTCCATATCATACTGCCCTGGCTTGCGAATTGACTTTGACATACAGCCAGGATGCAACATCCATGGTTGACCCCGACTAAAAAATAAGATTATGGTTTTGAGCACTGAAGCAAAATCAGAAAGCTTCTGAATCTGATGAACGCTCATTAGCATGGAGTTGGGGGAGGAGTGGCTGTTACAAAGAGAAAAGGGGGAGCAGTGATAGTCCTGCAGACAGGTTGTAGTGAGACAGGAAAGTGGTTAGACGTTTCCACATTGGTGCAGACAGGACCTATATGTTTGTGGGGGGAGGGGTGGGAGAAGAGAGAATTTGCAAGTGTTGTTGAAGAAGGATTAAGGTGTTGTGGCAGGAAAAAAGGACTCTGAGGATAGAACCAGAAGGGAGATAAGATGACCTTGAAATAGAAGAAATGAATTCAGTGAAGGGTGAAGTTCTATTTGGAAAAGCAAAGTAAACGAAGAATGTAATATACAGTGCAAAAATTGAGGTCACAGAAAACAGAGTACAGCGAGAAGGAACAGAGTGGAAAATCACAGGAGTGCACCAGTGAATTGAATCAGAGAGGAAAAATGATACAGTAAAATTAAAGACTACTATTGGTGCAGTGAGGAATGATATTGGCTCAGAAGTTCAGACCTTGAATCAGTCTGGGTGGAGTTAAGAACTAGCAAAGAGCAAGTCATTGATGAAAGTAACAATTAACACATTTAAGCAATAAACAGGTTTAAATCAAGAATTAATGGGCGATATAAGGAGGGTAATATAATAATCATGTGTGGTTTTTAACTTCCATAGAGGTTGGACAAATCAAGATGCAAAGGAAAACCACAGACAAACTCATAGGGCATATTCAGATAGTTTATTGGAGCAATACATTGAAGAACCAACCACAGATCAAGGCTTTTAAATCTGGTAACTGTAATGAGCAGAATTATTACACTCATAATGGATTCAAGTAAAGAGTGATCATAACTTAGTGGAATTTCAAATTCAGTTTGAGGCTGAGAAACTTGGGCCTAAAAATAGAGTTACACACTTAGATAAAAGGAATTAAACTGTTAGCAGGAAACAAATGGCCAAAATGGATTGAAGAAATAGATTAAAGAATAAACCAACAGATTCAAAGTGGCAAATATTAAAGCAGATATTGCATAAATATTTCAGATATTGTGTAACTATACCACAGTCAAGGTTAACAGCCAGAACAATTGAAACCTCTGCACAGCCAGTAAGTTACAATCGCAGTGATCATAATATGATGGAAATCATCCACAGTTTGAGGGAGAAGCTGAAGTCAGATGTATCAGTATTATAGTGGCATCGGAGAGGAGCTGGCCAAAGATGATTGGAAGGGGACACAAGCAGGGATAATGGCAGAACAGCAATGGCTTGAGCTTCTGTGAAGAATTTGGAAGGTGCAGGATAGATGTCTGGATCTGTTGCTCAGAAGAGAAAGGGGTGAAGTAGGGTAAGGGGAACAGAAAGGAGATTTGGTGCACGCGAACCAGATTCCCAAATGGTTGTTGCCTCCTGGGTGCCAGGGTCAGATTGGGTCCAGAGCAGTTTTAAGTGGGAGAGTGAGCAGCCAGAGGTCATGGTTCATGGAGTGACGGCATTCTGCAAAGTGAGTTCAGGGAGTTAGAAGCTAAGTTAAAGAACAAAACCTCCAGGGTTGTAATCTCAGATTGCTACCCATGCTACATGCTGGTGAGGCCAGAAAAAGGACAATCATGCAGTTTAACTTTGGTTAAGGAGATGGTGCAGGAGGGAGGCTTTTTGGATCATTGGGAAGTGGGACCTGTACAGAAGGGACGGCTTGCACCTGAACCGGAGGGGGACTAAACTACAGTTGCTTGCAGGGTAATGCAAACCAGAATGCCAAAATAGATAGTGGAGTGGCTGTGGAGACAGATGTTGTTAAGACCCCAGATAAAGTCAGGAATTGGAAGGTTCAGCAGGGTGGGACTAATGTGCTGAGCTGCATAACTTTCAACACAAGGAGGTTTGTAGGAAAGGCACAAGTGTTCAGTTCATGGATCAGCACGTGGAATTATGATATTGAAGCCAATAGTGAGACTCGGTTACAGGAGAGGCAGGACTGGCAGCTCAAAGTTCTGGGGTTTCCTGTTTTAGATGAGATAGAGTGGGAGGGATTAAGGGGGAAGGGTGACATTAGTAGCCAAGGAAAATGTCATGGCAGTGCTTAGTCATGACAACTATGGATAGAACTGAGGAAGGAGGAAAGTATGACCAAGTTAAAGGGGTTATATTATAGATTATCCAGCAGTCCGCAGGATTTAGAGGAGCAAATTTGTAGAGAGATCGCTGACTGTTGCAAGAAACATAAGGTGATGTTAACTTTCACATATTGACTGTGAATCCCATACTGTAAAAGGACTGGATGGAAAAGAGTTTGTCAAATGTGTTCAGGAATGTTTTTTTAATCAGTGTAGAGAAGTCCCAACTAGAGAGAGTGCAATACTAGATCTCCCATTAGGGAATGAGACAGGGCAGATGACAGAAGTTTGTGTAGGAAACACTTTGTATCTAGTAATCATAATGCCATTAGTTTCAAGGTAACTATGGAAAAGGGTACATCTAGTCCTTGGGTTGAGATTCTAAATTGGAGAAAGGCCAATTTTGATGGCATCAGAGAGGATGTGGCAAGTGTGAATTGGGACTGTTTGTTTTCTGGCAAAGGAGTACTTGGTAAGTGGGAGGTCTCTGAAAGTGAACTTCTGAGAGTATAGAGTTTCAATGTTTCTGTCAGAATAAAAAGGCAAAAATAACAGGTTCAGGGAAACTTGGTTTCCAAGAGATATTGAGACCCCAGTTTAAAAAAAGGTGCATAACAGGTATAAGCAGATAGAAATAAATGAGAAATTTGAGGAGTACAAGAAATGCAAGAGAACACTTCAGAAGGAAATCAGGAGGGCCAAAAGGCATGAGATTGCTCTAGTGGACAAGGTGAAGGAGAATCCTTAGGGTTTCTACAAATAGGTTAAGAGCAAAAGGATAGCAAGGGAAAAATTGGTCCTCTGGAAGATCAGAGTGGTAATCTGCATGGAGATGAAAGAGATGGGAGACATAAAATGGATTTTTTGCATATCTATTTACTCAGGAGACGGACACAGAATCTATAGAAGTGAGGCAAAGCAGCAAGGTTTTGGACCCTGCACAGATTACAGAGGAGGAGGTGTTTGCTGTCTTGAGGGAAATCAGAGCAGATAGATCCCCAGGGCCTGACAAGATGTTCCCTCAGACCCCATGAGAGGTTAATTCAGAAATTACAGGATCTGTAGCAGAGATACTGAAATCATCCTTCGTGACAGGTGAGGTACCATAGGATTGGACGGTAGCTAATGTTATTCCGTTGTTTAAGAAAGGCTCTCAGAATATGCCAGGAAATTATAGGCCAGTGAGCCCGACATCAGTAGTGGGTAAGTTATTGGAAGGTATTCTAAGGGACTGACTTTATGAGTATTTGGATAGACAGGGACTGATTAGAGATAGTCAACTTGGCTTTGTACATGGTAGGTCATGTCTAATCAATATTATAAAGGGTTTTTGAGGAAGTTACCAGGAAAATTGATGAAGGCAAGGTAGTGGATGTTGTCTAAATGGACTTCAGCAAGTCCTTTGACAAGGTATCACAGAGCAGGTTGGTCAAGAAGGTTCAGTCACTTGGCATTTAAGATGAGGAAGTAAATTGGTTAAGACATTGGCTTTGCAGGAGAAAACAGAGAGTGGAAGCAGATGGCTGCCTCTATGACTGGAGGTCTGTGACTAGTGGTGTGCCGCATGGATTGGTGCTGAGTCCATTGCTGTTTGTCATCTATATTAACGATATGGATGATAATGTGTTTAACTGGATCAGCAAATTTGCAGCTGACACCAAGATTGGAGGTGTAGTGGACAGTGAGAAAGACTAGGAAAGCTTGCAGCAGGATCCTGACCAGCTAAAAAAATGAGCTGAAAAATGGCAGATGGAATTTAATGCAGACAAGAGTGAGGTGTTGCACTTTGTGAGGACCAGCCAGGGTGGGTCTTAAGCAGTGAGCGATAAGGCACAGAGGATTACCGTGGAACAGAGTGATCTGTGAATACAGGTCCATAATTCCTTGAAAGTGGCATCACAAGTAGATAGGGTCATGAAGAATTTTTTTGGTACACTGGCCTTCATAAATCAATAGATTGAGTATATGAGTTGGGATGTTATGTTTAAATTATGAGGCCATAGGTTATGAGAGAAAGATGAAATGTTTAAGGGAAATTTCTTTTCTCCGAGGGTAGTGAGAGTATGGAATGAGCTGCCAGCTCAAGTGGTGGATACGGGTTTGATTTCAACATTTAAGTAATGTTTGGATAGTTACATGGACGGAGGGCTATGATCTGTTGCAGGTTAATGGAACTAGGCAAATTAATAGTTTGGCATGAACTAGATGGGCAGAAGGGCGTGTTTCTATGCTGTAGTGTTCTATGACTGTGACAAGTCATGTTCCACAGGTGGCAGAGTTGGAACCTCTTCTTTTTGCATTACTTGACGGAATTGATTGCTTTTTTGGCCAATTTTGCAGATGATAAAAAGATAGGTGGAGGGGCAAGTAGTTTGAAGAAGCAGGAAGTTGGCTGAAAGACTTAGATTAGTAAAATAGCCAAAGAAGTGGCAAATGGAATAGACTGTAGGCCATGAACTTTGGCAGAAGGAATAAAGGCAAAAACTATTTTCTAAATGGGATGAAATTTCAAAAATCAGAAATTCAACTTCAGTTCAAAAATTTATTATCAAGGTACATTTATGTCACAAAATACAATCTTGAGATTCATTTTCTTGTGGGCGTACTTAGTAAATCCAAGAAACATTAAAAAATCAATAAAAGACTGGACCCAAAAGGACAGACAGACAAGCATGTGCAAAAGACAACAAACTGTGCAAATACAAATGAAGAAAAAGGAATAATAATAAATAAATAATAAATAACAATATAAAAACAATAAATATCAAGAACATAATAAATAATAATAAATACCAATATAAAAACAATAAATATCAAGAACATGAGATGAAGAGTCCTTGAAAGTTTGTCACAAATTGTGGGAACAGTTTAGTGACGGGGCAAGAGAAGTTATCCCCTCTGGTTCAACAGCCTAATGGTTAAGGGATTAGAACTTTTCTTAAACCTGGAGTGTAGGTCCTATACCTTCTTCCTGTTGGCAGCAGTGAGAAGACAGCATGGTCTGGTGCTGGAAGTCCCTGATGATAGACTTTCTCATGTCTTGATGATGGATGATGTTTTCCAGTTACAGCTCTCAGTATAGATTTGCTCAATGGTGGAGAGAGCTTTACCCATGATAAAGTGGGCCATATCCCCATCTTTTTGTAGGACCAATGGTCTCAACTCCATTCAATCCCCCTTGGCTCAGTCCCTACAACTGTGACATGTTACATGTTCCCGACCTCACCAATTTTCAATTCCCTGGCCCTGACAGTCTTATTTTCACTATGGTGGTCCAGAACCTTTCCCCCATCAAGAAGGTCTTAAATCCGTCCGCTTCTTTCTCAACAAAAGAACAAACCAGTTCCCCTCCATCATCACCCTCTTCTATCTGGCAGAAATGGTTCTCACCCTCAACAAATTCTCCTTCACTTCCTCCAACTTTCTCCAGGCTACCCACTTGGGCCCCAGATATGCCTGCCTTTTGTTGTCCATGTTCCAAGCCTTCACTGGTAATGCTCCCTAATTCTTCTCCCACTACACTGACAAATAAGTTGGCCTGCTTCATGCACCCATTCATCATCTTTGCCTCTGGCTTCCAGTTTGCCCTTAAATTCATTTGGTCCATGTCTGACACCTCCCTCCCCTTTCTTGATCTCTCTGTCTGCATTTCTGGAGAAAAACTGTCTACCAACATTTTTTGTAAACTTAGCAATATTGACAGCTATCTTAACTACCCACCCTGTCATCAGTAAAAATGCTATTCCCTTTTCTCAGTTCCTTCATCTCTGCTGCATCTGTTCCCAGGATGTGGGTTTCCTTTCCACAACATCAGAGATGTCCTCCTATTCAATGAATGAGGTTTTCCTCCACCACTGAATCATTCACATCTCTTATTTTCCAGGACATTTGCACTCACCCCATCTTTCCACTGCCTTTAACAGGGGTACGAGTTCCTCGTCCTTACTTACTACCCATGAGTCTCCTCATCCAACACATCACTCTCTGCAACTTCCACCATCTTCAACACAATCCTACCACCAAGTACATCTTTACTTCCCCCCCCCCACCACACCCAGCATCACTCTCTGCTTTCCACAGGGACCCCTCCCTTTGTGGTTTCCTTGTTCAGTTGTCCCTCCTGGCACTTACCACAGCAAGCAGTCAAAGTGTGACACCTCTTTCCTCACCTCCATTCAGGGACCCAAACAGTCCTTCCAGGTGAGACAAAACTTCGCCTGAGAACCTGGTTATTGTATGTGGTGCTCCCATTGTGGCAAAAACAATGTGAGCATTGGTGAGACCTGCCGTGAAATGGAAGACCGGTTTGTCAAGTACCTCTGACCCATCCACCAAATGTGGAATTTCCCAGTGGCTAACCATCTTGATTTCTATTCTATTCCTGTTCCAACATGTTGGTCCATGGGCTCCTCTTTTGCCATGATGAGGCCACACCTCATTATCCTTTTGGATAGCCTCCAAACTGATGACATGAATATTGATTTCTCCTTCCAGTAAAAAGAACTCACCTCCCCTTCTCTATTCTTCTATTCCCCACTTTGGCTTCTTACCCCTTTTCTTTTGCCTATCACTCCTTCCTGGTGCCCATCCTACTTCCCTTTCACCCACGGTCCACTCCCTCTCCTATCAGATTCCTTTCTCTCCAGCCCTTTACCTTTCCCACCCACCTGGCTTCACCTATCACATTTTACCTGTCCTCCTTCCCCTCTTCCCACATTTTTACTGTTCCCTTCCATTCATGGTCTCAGGTCAAAATGTTGACTGTTTCCAAGCATGTTGCCTGCCCAGCTCAGTTCCTCCAGCATTTTGTCTGTGTTGCTTTGGATTTCCACTTACAGAATCTCGTGTTTACTTTTTGTAGGATTTTCTATTCAAGAGCATTAGTGTTTCCATATCACACCATGATGCAATCAGACAATATCTACACTTTCCACCACACAGAGATGCTGATTCATCACCTCCTTTAATTTGGCCAATAACAGTGGTGGTGTTGGCAAATTTGAATATGAGCTGTGCTTAGCCTCAGTCTTAAGTACAAAGCGAGTTGAGTAGCAGGCTAAGCACAAGGCTATACACAAGGCTGTGCTGATGAAAATTGTGGAGCAGATATTGCCAATTCTAACTGACTGGGGTCCGAAAGTGAGGACACTGAGGATCCAATTGCACAAGTAGGTATTGCAGTCAAGATTTTGAAGCTTACTCATTAATTTTGAGGAGATGACAGTGTGGAATGCCAAACTGTAGTCGATGAAAAGCATTCTGATGTATGCATCTTTGTTGTCTAGATGTTCCAGAGGTTGACTGCAAAGCCAATGAGATGGCATCTGCTGTTAACGGTAGGCAAAATGGAGCAGTTATAAGTCCCATCTCAGGTAGGATATGATACGTTTCATCATCAACCTCTTAAAGCACTTTATTACAGTGGATGTAACTATAATTGGATGGTAGTCATTGAGACAGGTTACTATGTTCTTCTTTGGCACTGGTATAATTGAAGTCTGCTTGAAGCAGGTGAGTACCTCAGTCTGCTGAAGTGAGAGTTTAAAGATCTCAGTGAATACTCCAGCCAGTTGATTAGTACAGCTCTTTAGTACTTGGCCAGGATGGGCCAGAAGCTTTCTGTGGGTTCACCCTCCGAAAGGATGGTCTCACATTGGTCTAAGAGACTGAAATCACAGGATCATCAAGAGCTGAGGGAGTTTGTGAAGGTTCCTCCATGTTTTGACGGTTGAAGTGTGTGTAGAAAGCATTGAGCTCACCTGGGAGCAAAGCCTCGTTGTCACCTACGTTGCTTGGTTTCACTTTGTAACAGGTAATGGCATTTAAGCCTGCCACAGCTGTCAAAGGGACGTGGGAGTCTTCATTCAGGATTTCTTAAAGGTTACCTTGCAGGTTGGGTTGCTGGTCAAATACAATGTTAACATCCATTTTGAGAGCACAAGAATATAAGAGCAAGAATGTTATGCTGAGGCTTTATAAGGCTTTGGTCAGACTGTACTTGAAATGTTGTGAGCAGTTATGGGCCCCTTATCTAAGAAAAGATGTGCAGGCATTGGAGAGGGTCCAGGAGGTTCACAAATGATTCTGGGAATGAAAGGGTTAATGTTTGAGGAGCATTTGATAGCGCTGGGCCTGTACTTATTGGAGTTCAGAAGAATGGGGGGTGGGGGGTGGAATTTCACTGAAACCTGCTGAATATTGAAAGGCCAAGATAGAGTGGATATGGAGAGTATGTTTCTTATAGTGGGGGAGTCAAGGACCAGAGGGCACAGCCTCAGAACAGAGGGATGTCCACTTTGAACAGAGATGAGGAAGAAGTTCTTTAGCCAGAGGGTGGTTAACCTGTGGAATTCATTGCCACAGACTATGGAGCCTGAGGTCATTGGATATATTTAAAGCGGAGATTTGATAGGTTCTTGATTAGTCAGGGCATTAAAAGTTACGGGGAAAGGGCAGGAAAATCGGGTTGAAAAGGATAATACATCAGCCGTGATGGAATGGCTGAGCAGACTTGATGGGCTGAATGATGAGTGAATGTGCTGGTGCCATTTTCGTGGTGCATGCGCATATGGCACAGGAATTTAACAAAGATACTACTTGAGAGAAAAAGCAAACAGAATTTCAAAAAAGTATTAGTGAAAACGAACAAATAAGTAAAAATGGAAAAACTTTGATGAGTACAGTATATAAAGAGTAGCTAAAGCAACATTTGTGTCTTACAGAATGAGTTAGAGAATTAATAATGGGAAGAAATAGCAAAGAATATAAAACAATTATTTTGCATTGTTCTTCATGATGAAAGACATTGAAAAAACAGTAATTATTTATAATCAAGAGGCTATAACGAGGTAGGAACAAAGCCAACTCATCACTGGAGATAAAGGCAATCTAATAAGACTAAAGACCAATAAGTTCCCAGGACCCAATGTCCTAGATCCTAGGATCTTAAAGGAGGTGGTCCCTAAAATAAAATATTGTGGGTGCATTGGTTTTAACTCTGAAGAACCGGGATAAATGGATTATTCTCGCATTGGCAATTATAAAACAGCCAGGGGTGGGGGGTGCATGAACTAGAATTGGGGCCTTAATTATCTACTATTTCTATTAATGGCTTGGATCAGCACATGAAATTATGAATGAGCATGTTGTTGTCAAGTTCACTGATGATACAAAGATAGATGGATTTGAGAAAGACAGAAAGACTACACGAAGGAATAAAGCACATTTAGCTGACAACATCATATTTAGGTCAACAGCAAGAGGATTAGTTTTACTGACTTAGCATTTTCCATCTATTACAAATTGTTGTTTGGCTGAACTTGTCTGGTTTGGGTCCCTGTACTCTCGGATTCAGTTATACAGGATGCAGACAAAATTCTCAGTACGAGAAGACTTGAGAGAAAAGGCAGACAGATCAGCCATGATCTTATTGAATGGCAGAGCAGGCTCAATGGGCCGGATGGTCTACTCCTGCTCCTATTTCTTATGTTCTTATGATGAGGATAGTAGATATATGAAACGAACTGCTAGAAGAGACGGTAGAGGCAAATACAATTGCATGTTTAAAGATGTTTGGACAAGCACATGGATAGGGAAGGCTTAAAATAGTGATCGCCAACCCGTCGATTGCGGTCGACTGGTTGATCTTTGAGATTTTCCAGTAGATCCTGAAAAAAAAAGAAAAATAAATACACAAATACTGTTGAGAGATTGTTTCCGGGTTGCGGGGTTTTAGTTCCATTATTTCTGCCCGGTGCGTATGTGTAGCTCCTCTGTCACACACTACACAGTGTACTTCAGTGGTTCCCAACCACCGGGCCACAAGGAAACGATGATTTGGCGATATGAAATGATATGAGTCAGCTGCACCTTTCCTCATTCCCTGTCACGCCCACTGTTGGAACTTGAATGCAGAAGAGGTCATCAGTCGCCTAAACGCAGTGACACCCTCGCACCAGGGTTGGCCTCGGGTAACCGGCTGCCTCATGCGGCCGGCAGGAAGTGCCGTTGCTACTGGCTTGGAGTGCGGACAGATGGGTGCTGCCTCGAAACCTGTTTAGCACAACAAATGTTCGTGGGGAACCCGATGCTAAAATATTCACAGACGACCTCAGGGTTTCATAAGTAGCAGAGTAGTTACCTCGCTGTGATCTACTGAAACAAACTTTGTTGGCCAATCGCACTTCTCACTCGGTCGCTCTCTCCAGACTGTGACCGCCGCGGCCCTGGGACGGGGACCTCCAGCCCTTACTTTGTCCTCTCACCCCACCCACGACCAGCCGCACCTGACCAAGGCGTCTGGCGGCAGGTGGGCAGGAGGCTGGAGTTCAGGCCCAGAGGCTGTCTAATGAGACAAAGAAGCCCTCAAAACTGCTTTGGCACCTTGAGTCCAATTACCCTGCACTTATAAAGACAAACCCATTGAGTTTTTAGAGCAGAAAAAACGTGAGCAAGCGGGACAGAAGCTAAGTGCTGAGAGCCACGTAAACTAAATTGCGGAATAGACTGGACATAAGGAACCTGCCATGAGTATCACTATATTCCGGTCGTGTTTAGCACCCCCGCCCCCCCCCCCACCTGTCGGCCAGTCCGCAAGAATATTGTCAATATGATCAATACGTATTGTCAATATGTGGTGTAAAAAAGGGTGGTAACCCCTGGTGTACACATATTATTTCTATTTCCGGGTTGCGGGGTTTTACTTCGTGTCTTTTCTGCCCAGTGCGCATGTGTGTGACTAAGCAATTTTTAACTCCATGAATATCTGAGAACAATTCCACCCTATCCAATCTCTCCTTAAAATTAAAACCCTCCATTCCAGGCAACATCCTGTGAGTCTTTTCCACACTCTCTCTACTGCCGGCAGAATGTGGTGACCAGAACTGCATACAATATTCCAACTAATTTCATGCACAGCAGCAGCAACATGATGTCCCAGCTCGTATATTCATTCCTCAGATTGGCTGTTCAGAAAGGAACATAATTCTCCAGCTGAAGCCTAACTAGTATTCTGTAAAGGTTTTGCCTTTCCCTGCTTTACTACACTGTGTTTTACTTAAAGCTGTGTTAACAGCACACACAAAATTCTGGAGGAATTCAGCTGGTCAGGCAGCATCTATGAAAATGAATAAACAGTCTGTGGCGACCCACTTCCCAGCACACTCGAACCGGCTCACAAAGTGGCGCATGCCAGCATTGAGGCCGGTCCCAAAGAGGGCGCCAAGCCTGCTTCACAAGCAAGGGGAAAAGCCTGCGCACGGGACGGGACTGTGAATACAGTATTTCCACCCGGGGAGGGCGGGAACAGGAAGGCTTTAAAGCAAGGCCACGAAGTTTGAATAAACCTCTTTTGCAACTGCAGCTCACTGACTACATGTCGTTATTTCAGCGCTGCGTGTAGCACACTGCTACAAGTCAATATTTTGGGCTGAGACCCTTCATCAGGACTGGGGAGAAGGGGGAAAGAAGCCAGAATAAGAAGGTGGGATGAGGGGGGATGAAGCAAGAAGTTTACTTCATGAAGTAAGAACATTAACAGATTTTTTGATAAAGGTCAACTGTCAAACTTTCCTTCTTGTGAAACAATGTGGTGAGACTTTGTCCCACTGAATATCTATGCAAATGCTGCTTGGTGCTTTTCCCGTTTGATGTTATTGATCTAATATCTCAGCAATATTTAACAATCACTTGTTAGCCATCCATTGAAGGAGCATTGTAATGATGGATACTTTAGCTTACATTGAAGCCTGTAGAATGTGGGGTAGAAGATATACACGTCATTTCCAGCAGAAGAAATTTAAGATAAACTGCTTTTTTTTAAGCTTCCGACCATGTCTGCCAACTCTCCAGGGAATTTTGCAGGGCTGCAAGGGACGAAGTTTCAATTTCAAAGACTTCAGTCATGTGAAATTTAAATTAATGTCACATACTACTACTCTATTTTATCTGAACAGTTAAAGAAATAGTGTTGATACAGTACAAACTCAACTGGGCAATAAATCCCTTCTAGGAACCAAATCTATGCAAATGGATTTCAAAAACATTTCTATTCACTCAGCATCACTCATCTTGTTCTTTTAGGTTTCCCAAAACTGGCAAGAAATCTGGAGGCCTGCAGTTCATTTATTTTAAAGCCCAGGGCTTCTACTGCAAGTGATTAATACAAAACATACTGGAATGACTGCCCTGGAATCATGATCTGCTTAAACTGAAACTAAAGCCAAACTGTGGTCCTGTAAAATACCTGGGTCAGGCAGCATCTTCAAGCACTGTGAATGTTTTAGGTTGCTGATCTCTGTTAGAACCATGTCAGCCTGAATGGCATAGTTTTGCCTGCATTTTCAGTTTCTCATTTACTGGTTTGTTTCATTAACTGCTTTGCAAAATATTAATCACTGCCTACACATGGAGAGTATGTTTCCAATAGACTAGGATGGTGTTCAATGAAAGTATATTCCAGTTACAAGCAAGGACAGTAAGGATGCAGAGAGCCAGCCATGGATAACTAAGGAAATAAAGGAAGGCATCAAACTAAAACCTCGTGTATACAGGCTCGTGACTATTGCTCGTGACTACCAGTTGTGGGAAACTGGAAGATTGGGAAAACTTTAAAAAGCAACAAAGAACCACTAAGTGAGCAATAAAGAAAGGGAAGCTCAATTATGAAAATAAACTTGCACAAAATATAAAAATAATAGTAAAAGTTTTTATAATTATATAAAGCAAAGAAGGGTGGCTAAAGTGACCACAGTGGAGGACGAGAGGGGGGAATTGATATTGGATAATGAGGAAATGGCTGAGGCTTTGAATGACTATTCTGTGTCAGTCTTCATGGTGGAGGACACACCTAACATGCCGATGAGAGATGATATGGATGTGATGGGGGATGAGAACCTCGATACAATAGCTATCACTAAAGAGGAAACTTGTGGGCCTGAAGATAGACAAGTCCCTTAGTCCTGATGGAATGTATCCCAGGGTACTAAAAGAAATGGCAGAAGTTATAGTAGAGGCTTGGTGAAAATTTACCAAAATTCTCTGGACTCTGGTCCTGGCAGATTGGAAGAAGGCAAATGCGACACCACTGTTTAAAAAAGGATGTAGGTAGAAGGCAGATAACTATAGGCCAGTTATTTTAACACCTGTAGTTGGGAAAATGCTTGAAGCTATCAATAAAGAAGAAATAGTGAGGCATCTGGAAAGAAATGGATCCATCAGGCAGATGCAGGTCCTGTTTCACAAACTTACTGGAGTTCTTGGAGGATATAATGAGCACAGTGGATAGAGGGGAACAGATGGACGTTATTTATTTGAATTTTCAGAAAGCGTTCGATAAGGTGCCGCATAAAAGATAACATTGAAAAGAGTTGGGGGTGATGTATTAGCATGTATAGAGGATTGGTTAACCAACAGAAAGCTGAGAGTTGGGATACATGGGTGTTACTCTAGTTGGCAATCAGTGGTGAGCGGTGTGCCGCAGGGTTGGTGCTGGGCTGGCAACTGTTCATGATATACATTAATCATCTGGAAGAGGAGACCAAGTGTAGTGTATCTAAGTTTGCTGATGACACTAAATTGAGTGGAAAAGCAAATTGTGCAGAGGATACGGAGAGTCTGCAGAGAGATAAAGATAGGTTAAGTGAATGGGCAAGGGTCTGGCAGATGGAGTAAAATGTTGGTAAATGTGAGGTTATCCACTTTGGAAAGAGAAAATGGAAGATCAGATTATTATTTAAATGGTAAAAGATTGCAGCATGCTGCTGTGCAGAAAGACTTGGGAGTGCTTGTGCATGAATTGCAAAAGTTTGGCTTGAAGGTATAGCAGGCTATCAAGAAGGTAAATGGAATGTTGGCCTTCATTGCTAGAGAGATTGAATTTAAGAGCAGGGAAGTTATGCTGCAACTGTACAGGACACTGGTGAGGCTGCACCTTGAGTACTGTGTGCATTTCTGGTCTCCTTACTTGAGGAAGGATATACTAGCTTTGGAGGCGTGCAGAGAAGTTGATTCCAGAAATGAGGGGTTAGACTGAGGATAGATTGAGTTGCCTGGGACTGCACTTGCTGAAATTTAGAAGAATGAGAGGAGATCTTATAGAAACATCTGAAATTATGAAAGGGATCGGTAAGATTGAGACAGGAAAGTTGTTTCCATTGGTAGGTGAGACTAGAACTCGTGGACATAGCCTCAAGATTCAGCAAAGTAAATTTAGGATGGACTGGTGAATCTGTGGAATTCTCTGGCCAATAGAGGCTACTTTAGTAAATATATTTTAGACAAGGTTGGACAGATTTTAGGACGGGGGTTTCCAACCTCTTTTATGCCATTAACCAAAGAGTCCATGGACTCTAATTTGGGAACCAGAGGGCACAGCCTCAGTATACCTGGAATTTCTTTAGCCAGAGTGTTGTGAATCTATGGAATTCATTGCCACAGACAGCTGTGGAGGCCAAGTCATTGTACATATTTAAAGTGGAGGTTGATAGGTTTTTTGATCAATAAGGGTGTCAAAGGTTATGAGAAAAAGGGGCTAGAGGGAAAATAAATCAGTCATGAGCAGACTTGATGGGCCAAATGATCTAATTCTACTTCTAAGTTTTATGGTCTTGCAACAACACAAGGAACAGAATTCAATGAGAATGCCAGCTCCATCCTGCTCTGACTCTATGGTATATTCGTCAATGCCAAAGCCAGCAAAATCATTAAGACTTCACCTTCAAGATGGCCTGCTTGTGGATTTCACGTTTTTTGTCGTCTTCTTTCCTGGCCATGACCGACGCCATTCGCCTCTCTTCTTCCTACAAAATAATCAAACAAGTTATCAGCCACTGCTTACAATCAACAGCAGCAAGTCAATGAGCTGTTCAAAAATTATAAAAGCATATAATTATGTCATCAGTGTGATGAGACAAAAACACTATTAGAAATAAATACTTGACATACAAAATAAAATTATTAACTGTTTCCATTAATGCTGCTGAATCCATTGACTGCTTCCAGCAGGTTCTTTTTCAACTTCAGATTTTCAGCATCTGTAGTTTATTTGTTTTCAATTATTCTATATTCAGTTCTTTAAAGTTGTCATAGCCAGTGGAGGGAGCACGATAGTGGAGATAAGCTCCCACTACTTACTAAATGCTCCCAATGACATACATCTCAATGACGGACATCTCTGACAAACAAGTCCAACTCCTGGCATTTGTGTGTGGCTTAGCTACTAAACCTGTTGGAACCGTTTCTACTGACAGAAGATGGGGTAAGGCAGGTTACTACTATCGTAAAACCTGTCACTTTGGGTAGATGGGGCTTGTCAGCCATAGTTGGCAGCTCACCTAGAAGTGTGGCACCAGAAGTAATCCAGATATCACACATTAGAGGTCCTGGTCCTGATCTAGTTAAGCTTAAAATGCACTACAGTCTTGGAGATTGTTGTGCACTGCTGACCGCTTTTCTATAGATCGATGCTATTGTACTTTTTCAGTTTTCACATTTCTGCCAGCTTTGGTATCCCCAATTCAACCAAAGTGGGTCAGTATAACTGAATGTTCAATTCTGGAAGCATTGTTGTGAATTACAAATAGATTGACAACTCATTGACGGTTCCTGGCACACAGACCAACGAGTGCAGCCAGGAACTCACCGTGATTTTCTTCATGTCCAACTGTCGTAGCTGCACCATGTGTCGCAGAATCGTATACTTGTACCATGACTCCTGAGCTATAGGATTGCCATCCAGGGTAACCTCAGAGAGCGAATAAGAGTCTGCCAGACAAGCAATGTTCTCAAATCTGGATTTTATAAAAACACTCAGTTAGAGAAGCTATTTCCCAAACAGCGTTAATTAAGCAGATGGACGGACTAGTGAACTGATTAAAATAAGAAATGCATCAATGGTACAACCATCTCTGAAGGTCAGATACCATCTGAAATACAATTACTAAGCAATGGAAGTACAATTTTTCTGTTTTTACTAAATGCTGATATAAATGTGACAGCCACCCCAGTGTTTTATGGTAATTCTCTCTCTACTCTCCATTAATCTTAGTCTACTTTGCAATCTTAGTCTACTTAGTAGTTTGCAAACTGAAGATTCAATCTTATCACTTCTCACGTCCATATTGGAACCAGTGTCTTGCAGACGATTCAAATCAGCATCCAGCAAAGGTGCAACGATGGATCATAGATATGAGAAATTCTGTAAATGCTGGAAATCTGAATCAACAGACAGGCGCAACAGTCGCACAGCTGGTAGTACTGTTGTCGTAGAGCTCCAACAACTCATTGCAATCCTGACTCCGAAACCACCTTTCTGAATTTAGCACCTTCTCCTCTGTCCATCCTGACCTCTGGCACTGTCTGTCATAGAAACATAGAAAACCTACAGCACAATACAGGCCCTTCGGCCCACAAAGTTGTACCAAACATGTCCCTACCTTAGAAATTACTAGGCTTACCTATAGCCCTCCATTTTTCTAAGCTCTATGTACCTATCCAAAAGTCTCTTAAAAGACTCTATCATATCCACTGTTGCCCATTCCACATACTCAGCACTCTCTGAGTAAAATACTTACCCCTGACATTTCCTCTGTACCTACTGCCCAGCACCTTAAACCTGTATTCTCTTGTGGCAACCATTTCAGCCCTGGGAAAAAGCCTCTGACTATCCACATGATCAATGCCTCTCATCATCTTATACACTTCTATCAGGTCACCTCTCATCCCTCCATCGCTCCAAGGAAAAAAGGCCAAGTTCACTCAATCTATTGTGGCGGCTCGCCCACTTGGCAAGCGAACCAGCTCTAGCAGTTGCAGGCGAGTCTGCAGCCAGTAGCAGCCGAGAGGGCTCTGAGTGCAGGGCAGACCTCAGCCCAGAAGTCAACGTCACTTCTGCCCCGCAAAGAGTGGGGGATGCTGGGAGCAGGCACTTAAGTGCACGCTGATTGAAACAGTTCAACCAGACCCTGCTCGACTCAGTGTGTTGTTTTCACTCGCTGCGCATCAGTGCGACTACATTGGTGATCCCGACGGTCCAACGGCATTCGGACCCAGCATGAACGACTCGGCTCTGCAGAATGCAGTTTCCCTTAAACTGCCAACCTTCTGGAACACTCAACTCTTGGTCTGGTTCGAGCAAGCAGAGGCCCAGTTCCAGATCAGGCAAATTGTCTCAGACGCCACCAAGTATTACTATGTGGTGTGCGCCCTTGACCAGGAGACAGCATATTGACTTTCTGCATCAGCCCCCGGCAACGGAGAGGTACGAGGCACTCAAGGCCCTGTTAATCTGCACATTTGGCCTCTCTTGCCATGAACGGTCCACGCGGTTACTGCACATGGATGGCCTGGGCAACCGCGCACCATCAGCCCTGATGAACAACATGCTAGCACTGGCAGACGGCCATAAGCCTTGCCTCCTTTTTGAACAGATCTTCTTGGAGCAAATGCTTGAAGACATCCGCCTCCTGCTAGCAGATGAAGACCTTGGAGACCCGCGCAGGGTGGCTGCCTGCACGGACGTGCTTTGGAGCACCAAACAAAATGGCGGTACCACCATCAAAATTAATGCTGTGGCATGGCCAAAGCCCAGCCCTCCCACGCCCCAGCAGCAGAGCAAGTAACACCTACACCAAGGGGTGGCACTACTTCTGAGTCTTGGTGTTTTTATCATCAAAGGTGGGGTTCCGGGGCCCGCCGCTGCCAACTGCCATGCTCGTTCCAGGGAAACGCCAGGACCAGCTGTCGCTGATGGTTACGGCAGCTGGTCACCGTGATAGCCTCCTCTATGTTTGGGACAAGCACTCCGGGCGCAGATTCCTGGTGGATACGGGGCGGAAATCAGTGTCCTACCCCCCTCGAGCCACGATACCCGAACTAGAACAGGACCGGAACTTACGGCAGCCAACAGCAGCACCATCCGCACCTACGGCACAAGAACCATCCCCTTGCAGTTCGGTTCCAGCCGCTTTACATGGACATTTACGCTGGCCGAAGTATCATGGCCATTGATGGGTGCGGACTCCCTCTACGTGCACTGCCTGCTCGTGGATTTGAAGGGACGACGATTGGTCGACGCGAAGATGTTCCAGACCTTCTCCCTTGATGAGGCCAGGTTACCGGTCCTGTACCTGGACTCCATCATGTATTCCGACAATGAGTTCGCCAGAGTGTTATCAGAGTTCCCATCTATCATCAAGCTGCAGTTTTCCGCAACAGACCCCAAGCACGGCGTGATGCACCACATCCCCACACAGGGACCTCCCCTCCATGCCCGGGCCCGCAGGCTACCACCTGACAAGCTCCGCCTTGTGAAAGAGGATTTCAAGAAGATGGAGGAGATGGGGATTGTGCGGTGTTCCGACAGCTCGTGGGCCTTCCCACTCTATATGGTGCCCAAGTGTGCGAGAGGGTGGAGACCGTGTGGCAACTATAGGAGGTTGAATGATGCCACCACGACCGATCGCTATCCGGTACCGCACATCCAGGATTTTACGGCCAACCTGCATGGGGTGCGCATCTTTTCGAAGACGGTCCTCATTACCCCCCTTGGCCTGTTTGAGTTCCTCAGGATGCCGTTTGGGCTCAAAAACACGGCGTAGACATTCCAGCATCTGATGGATGCAGTAGGGTGAGGTCTGGACTTTCTGTTCATCTACCTGGATGACATACTTATTGCTAGCAACTCCCGCCAGGGACATCTAGCACATTTACGCCTGCTTTGCCACCACCGAAGTGACTATGGCCTGGCTATCAACCCCACCAAGTGCCAGTTCAGCTTACCCGCCATCGACTTCTTGGGACACCGGATCGACCACCATGGAGCTGTGCCTCTGCCAGCAACAGTTGAAGCCATCCGCCAATTTGCCAGACCCAGCACTGTTAAATGCCTGCAGGAATTTGTTGGGATGGTTAACTTTTACCACCATTTTCTGCCCTCAGCGGCCCAGATCATGTGGCCCCTTTTTGGCTTGATGTCCAGCAAGGCCAAAGAGGTCACCTGGACAAAGGAGTCGACGGCAGCTTTCAAACAAGCCAAGAACATGCTGGCAAACGCCACCTCTTGTCCACCTGATCGACGCCCCCACTGCCCTCACTGTGGATACCTGTGGCAGTTGGCAGCTTGCTTGAGCAGCTCATCGAAGGCCAGCGGAAGCCGTTCGCTTTTTTCAGCCGGGACCTTTGACCCCCCGGAACTGAAGTACAGCGCTTTCAACAGGGAGCTGCTGGCCCTGTACCTTGCCATCCCGCACTTCAGGTATTTCCTGGAAGGGAGGGAATTTACAGTCTTCACAGACCACAAGCCCCTCACCTTTGTGCTTGCCAAAGTGTTGGACCCGTGGTCGGGCCGCCAGCAATGCCACCTGTCGCACATCTTGGAGTTTACAACCACGATTAAGCACATCTCCGGGAAGAGCAACATGGTAGCCAACGTGCTGTCATGCATCTCCATCCAATCAGGGCACTCTCTGTCTCCGGGGGTGGATTATGTGGTGTTAGCTAAGATGCAACTACTGGACAGCGAGATGCCGGCGTACCGAACCTCTGTCTCAGGACTCCGCCTCGAAGACATACCCATTGGGCCCGAAGGTAATGAGCTCCTTTGCGATGTGTCCACCGGGCAACCTCGGCCCATTGTCCCGACTGCTTGGAGGCGCCGTGTTTTTGACGCCTTGCACGGTTTAGCCCACCCTTCCATCTGGGCGACCATCTGGCTGATCGCAGACAGGTTTGTTTGGCACGGTCTACACAAGCAGGTCAGGCACTGAGCCAGGACATGCACGCACTGTCAAACCTCCAAAATCCAGAGGTACATAAGCACCCCACTGCAACCCTACCAGCCAACACATAGGAGGTTTGAACATGTCCACGTGGATATCGTCGGCCCACTGCCGGTTTTGAGAGGAGTGAGATACCTGTTCACCAAGGTGAACAGGTTCACAAGGTAGCTGGAAGCTATCCCACTCGCTGACACAGCCACGGAGACATGCGCCAGAGCCCTGAGTACCACCTGGGTGGCATGGTTCGGACTCCCAGCCCACGTCACTTCAGACAGGGGTGTGCAGTTCACATCGGCTTTGTGGTCTGCACTGGCACAACTCCTCGGAACCCAGCTCCACCGAACGACTGCTTACCACCTGCAGTCCAATGGCCTGGCACAGTTTCCACAGGCACTTGAAGTCAGCCCTGATGGCACGCCTCCGAGGGCCAGACTGGGTTGACGAACTCCCTTGGGTGCTGCTTGGCATCCGCACGGCACCCAAGGAGGACCTGGCCGTATCATCGGCTGAACTTGTTTACTGTGCCCTGCTCACAGTTCCCGGTGAGTTTGTGCCAGCACCCTGTGGCCAGGAGGACACACCTACGGCGGTTCTGACTAAACTCTGGGAGTGGCTTGGAACACTTGCCCCAGTCCCGACGTCCCATCACGGAACAACTCCCTCCTTTGTGCCCAAGGACCTACAACAGAGCAAGTATGTTTTTGTTTGCTGAGGCGCGCACAGACCACCCCTGCAGCGACCATTCGAAGGACCCTACAAGGTGGTGCACCATAATGGGAATGACCTGCGTTCTCGACATCGGCGGTCGTGAAGAGACTTTTATCACTGACTGTCTCAAACCAGCGCATCTAGACCTTGAACGCCGGGTTGCGGTGCCACCCCCACGACGATGAAGCCGGCCACCTAAAAGAACTGACAGTGTGCAGGCTGCGGACTCTGTACCTCCTAGCACCAGTTCAGGGGGGGGGGGGGTCATGTGGTGGCTCACCCACTCAGCAAGCGAACCGGCTCCAGCAGTCACGGGCGAGTCCGCAGCCAGCAGCAGCCAAGAGGGCTCTGAGTGCAGGGCAGACCTCGGCCCGGAAGTTGACGTCACTTCTGCCCCGCAAAGAGCGGGAGATGCTGGGAGTGGGCACTTAAGTGCACTTGATTGAAACAGTAAACGGTTCAACCAGACCCTGGTCGACTCAGTGTGTTGTTTTCACTCGCTGCATATCAGCGTGACTACACTATTCTTATAAGGTATGCTCCCCAACCCAGGCAACATTCTTGTAAATCTCTGCACCCTTTCTATGGCTTCCACATCCTTCCTGTAGTGAGGCGACCAGAACTGAGCACAGTACTCCAAGTGGGGTCTGACCACAGTCCTACATAGCTGTCTGAAGCTGGCACCTTCTTCTCTGTCCATCCTGACCTCTGGCACTGTCTGTCTGAATTTAGCACCTTCTCTGTCCATCTTCACCTCTAATACTGCCTGTCTGAAGCCAGCACCATCTCTTCTGTCCATCCTTATCTCTGACACTGCCTTTCCGAAGGTTCTCTTCTGCAGGTTCTGTACCAGTTTCATCCCAGAGTAAGATGTAAGAGGAAAGATTAGCTAAAGCTATGGGTAATGTGGATGTCTTAGACGAAGAAAAAAATTATATTGGGGAACAATTGGCAGTACAATTAAACAATTACTTTGTCTATCTTTAACAAAGTCAAAGACAACAGTGGAAATCCAGAACAAATAAAAGAGCCTAAAGATAAATATATTAATATTGAAGAAATTAATAGGACCAGGAGATGATAATTCTCCAGGATGCAATTTGCATCCTGAGGCATTGAGGGAGAAAGCAACATAGAAATTAGATGCACTGTTTAGATGCAAGTACATCAGTGCCTCAGAAAGCAGTTCTTCAATCATCAGTGCTTTGGACAATGAAGCTGTGTGTAATCCATACAGGTTTGCCAATTTGACAAATTTTGGTGGAAGAGCAAAGTATGAAGAAGATTCAGTGAGGGTACATGGGGACGATCCTGAATATTCAGAGAGGGTTCATGGGGTCAACACTGAAGATTCAGAGAGAGTTTATTCGTTTGACACTGATGATGCAGAGAGGATTCATGAGGATGATACTGAAGATTCAGACAGGGTACATGGGGACAAGACTGAAGATTCAGAGAGGGTTCACTGGGACAACACTGAATATTCTGAGAGAGTTTATGGGTTTGACACTGCAGATCCAGAGAGGATTCACGGTGATGACACTGAATATTCAGAGAGGGTCCACGGGGATGACACTGAAGATTCAGAGAGGGTTCATGAGGCTGACACTGAATATTTAGAGGATTCACGGTGATGACACTGAATATTCAGAGAGGGTTCATGGGGATGACACTGAATATTGTGACGAGATCTGAAGGATTATTCTAAAGTGGACTGTTCCTTTAACAAGAGAGAAAGGGAATGAACAGCTTGTGTGCTACTTCAGCAGCAGAGAGAGAGAGAGAGAGAGAAAGTCTGTGAGTTGCCTTGGAAACTGAAAGGCAGAGCTATATGATGGACAGGTCGTGTTCCGCACTAGGGAGATATATGCAAGGTCAGTCGACTTTTTAATTAGACATACAAGAGACACACAATGCCAGAGGCAAGGATGCCACTGGTGAGCTTTGTGTACCTACAACAAGGGTGGGGTTTTGCTCACAGTGTGGACCGGCGGGGAGCTATCGGTGTGTTTAACCCTGGTCTGGGTTGATAACTCCACCACAGAAGATGGCATCCTCTTTTTGTGGTCACAGTCAGTGACTGTAAGCTTCGGGAGCAGGAGGACAATGTGGAGGATTGGCATCGACATTGGGAAAACAAACCAACTCTCTATCTCTGTCTCCAACTCTACTCAAATCAAATTCCAGAACTGAACTGATTACTTACTATACCACTGTAAGACTGTATCACCTAACCACCTGTGCTGGGAAGCTTGGGAACTTTACTCACTTATATATGTATATACTTTGCTAACCTGTTTACCTTACCTTGTTTTATATTAGTTTATTCACGTAGTTACTAATAAAATAGAGTTTATAACGGAAGACTCAGACTCCAGTTGTGATCATTTCAGCTGGTTCTTTTTAACCCGTTACAGGGTACGTAACGATATTCAGAGAGGCTGACACTGAATATTTAGAGGATTCACGGTGATGACACTGAATATTCAGAGAGGGTTCATGATGACAACACTGAAGGTTCAGAGAGGGTTCACGGGGGTGATCTTGAAGATTCAAGGAGTTTCATGGGGACAACATTGAAGATTCAGAGAGGTTTCACGGGCACAACCCTGAATATTCAGAGAGGATTCATGAGGATGACACTGAAGATAAAGAGAGGGTTCATGGGAGCAACAGTGAAGATTCAGAGAGGGTTCACGGTGATGACATTGAACATTCAGAGAGGATTCACGGGGACGACACTGAAGATTCAGAGGGGGTTCATGGGGATTACACAGAATATTCAGAGATGGTTCACGGTGACGGAGAATCTCACCTGGTCACTGAACACTAGCTCCATAGCAAAGAAAGCCCAGCAGCGTCTCTACTTTCTGCGAAGGCTGAGGAAAGTCCATCTCCCACCCCCCATTCTCATCACATTCTACAGGGGTTGTATTGAGAGTATCCTGAGCAGCTGCATCACTGCCTGGTTCGGAATTTGCACCATCTTGGATCACAAGACCCTGCAGCAGATAGTGAGGTCAGCTGAGAAGATCTTTGGGGTCTTTCTTCCCGTCATTATGGACATCTACACTACATGCTGCATCCACAAAGCAAACAGCTTTATGAAGGATCCCACACACCCCTCATACAAACTCTTCTCCCTCCTGCCTTCTGGGAAAAGGCACCGAAGCATTCAGGCTCTCACAACCAGACTATATAACAGTTTCTTCCCCCAGGCTATCACCCAGAGCCTGGACTGACACCTTACTGCCCTATTGTCTTGTTTATTATTTATTGTAATGCCTGCACTGTTTTGTGCACTTTATGCAGTCCTGGGTAGGTCTGTAGTCTAGTGCATTTTTTTTTAATCTGTGTTGTTTTTTACGTAGTTCAGTCTAGTTTTTGTACTGTGTCATGTAACACCATGGTCCTGAAAAAACATTGTCTCATTTTTACTATGTACTGTACCAGCAGTTATGGTCGAAATGACAATAAAAAGTGACTTGACTTGATGACACTGAATATTCAGAGAGGATTCATGGGGATGACAGTGAATATTCAGAGAGGGTTCATCGGGACAACAGTGAAGATTCAGAGAGGGTTCACGGGGATGACACTGAAGGTTCAGTGATGTTTCACGGGGACGACACTGAAGATTCAGAGAAGATTCACGGGGACGACAGTGAAGATTCAGAGAGGGTTCATGGGGACGACAGTGAAGATTCAGAGAGGGTTCACGGGGACGACACTGAAGATTCAGAGGGGGTTCATGGGGATTACACAGAATATTCAGAGATGGTTCACGGTGACGACACTGCAGATTCAGAGAGGGTTCACAGGGGCAACACTGAGGATTCAGAGAGGGTTCATTGAGGCAACAGTGAAGTTTTAGAGAGGGTTCACGAGGACAACATTGAAGATTCAGTACCGTTTTTTTCCTGAGACAGAGCACAGGACTTCCTTCTTTATAAGCTTTTGTTGTATTAACTGACTCTTTAAGGAAGATTCTAAAAATATGCTGAATTTTCTCACAAGTAAATACAAGAAAAAAATAGGCAACTTCTCCTACACGTACAGGTTCAGGAGCAACTTCATTGTCTTAGTGGAATTCCATTCCTTTTGTAAAATTGAACAATTCTGTTTAGCTTACTGGACTATCATTCCCCAAAAATTTTGTTGATTAGTAAGGGTACCAAATATCACAGGGAGAGGGGAGGAGAAAGGGGTTTAGAGGGATAGTAAATCAGCCACGAAGGAGTGATGGTGCAGATTTGATGGGCTGAATGGCCTAATCCTGCTCCTCTCTCTTATGGTCTTATGAAAATGGAGACACAGGTGTATAGGATGGTGAAAAAGGTTTCTAGTGCACTGGCCTTTCTCAGTCAGGACAATGAGGTGATAATTGAATTGAACAAACTATTTACAGTTGGCCCTACTTATCCGTGAGGGATTGGTTCTGGGACCCTTCGCGGATATCAAAAAATGCAGATGCTCAAATCCCTTATTTAACCTGTCTCAGTGCGGTGGACATTAGTACCTGGTGGTGGAGCTCTGAATCCGCAGTGATTCTGTTCATGAAAATAATCCCAATCATCATTGAAAATAAAGTGGAAATAATAAAGCGATCAGAAGGAGGTGAAATGGCATCGGTCATTAGAAAAGCGTTAGGCTACAGTCAGTCACTGATCAGAACAATTTTAAAGGATAAAGTGAGAAAGGCCCTGCCCCGATGAAAGCTACAATTATTACTAAGCAATGCAGTGGTTTAATTATTGGGTTTTGGGTTTTTGATCCTCCACATCAACCAGGCATGGACGGAGAGCACGCTCAGGAGGGATCTCTCACTAGATCGAACTAGGGAACTTCGATTCCTGAGCCCGGCACTGAAATATGCATTCTTAAGTGTTTTATGTGCATAGAAAGGTAAAATATATACTATATACTAAGACAAACGTTTGACTAACTGACGTTAAACAATACTGGATGTACCTGTTCCAGCTTACTTGATAAGAGAACTTCTGATTTTTTCTTGATCCCGATCCACGATAACCTAAGCATATCCTCCTGTATACTTTAAATCATCTCTATATTACTTATAATACCTAAAACAATGTAAATGCTATGTAAAATAGTTGTTATACTGCATTGTTTAGGGAATAATGACAAAAAAAAAGTCTGTACATGCTTGAACAACAAGTGCTGGAAGAGCACTTCCTGGTTTTCTTGATTTGCAGTTAGTTGAATTTGTGCATGTGGAACTCGCAGATAAGGAGGGCTGACTGTATGTTATACTTGACAAGCGTATACAATTGCAGTCAGCAAAATGAGAGTGTGTTCATACTTGAACTGGTGTAAAAGATGCTGTCAATATTGCAGAGAAATTGATGAAAGGATGGCCGGGACTGAGTCGAGATCTAGATTACAGTATAAACTACAATCAACTGTTTCCTTGAGCTGAAAAGTCTTTAGGACCAAAGATTCAAGGGACAAGACTTGTGTACATTTGAAAGATGGAACTGATTAGAGATAGCCAGCATTGTGTGAGGGGAATTCTGTCTCGAGAATCTGAGTTTTTTTTTAAACAAAGAGATGGGCAAAAAGAAGCAGCTTACCAACATTTTTCACCTATAACAGTCATGAACTCATACTTTTTTTCCTCACTTTTACTCTCAAATCTGTAATTTTTTAAATACTAAAACTTAGCCAATCAAATTTGAAATTTGAAGTATTATGCTCAGTTCTGGTCACTTAATTACAGGAAGAATTACGGAGAGAGCAGATAAGATTTACCAGGATGCTGTCTGAATTAGAGAATGTGTCTTAATGAGGATAAATTGAATGAGACAGGGATTTACTTTTTGGATCAAAAGAGGATGAGAGACAACTCGATATACAGTAGGTGTACAATAGGAGGTATAGATAGGGCAACAGCAAGGGACTTCTTTCCCCTGGGCAGAAAAGGCTAACACAATAGGGCTAATATTAAGGCAATACACACAAAGTGCTGGAGGAGCTCAACAAGTCAGTTAGCATCTATGGATGGGAATAAACAGTCAACGTTTTGGGTGAGACCCTTCATCAGGACTGGAAAAGAAGGGAGAAGAATTCAAAATAAGAAGATACAGGGAGGGGAGGAAGACGTACAAGGTTGATAGGTGAAACCAGGTGTGAAATAAAGAGCTGGGAAGTTGATTGGTGGAAGAGATAAAGGGCTGGAGAAAGAGGAATTTGATAGGAGAAGACAGAAGACCATGGAAGAAAAAGAAGTGGGAGAAGCACCAGAGAGAGGTGGTGGGCAGGTAAGAAGAGAAGGAGAGGGAAACAAAAATGGGAAATAGTGAAGGAAAGGTGGGGGGGTAATTACTGGAAGTTTGAGAAATCGATGTTTATGCCATCAGGTTGAAGACTACACAGACAGAATACAAGGTATTGTTCATCCAAACTGAGTGTTACCTCATTGTGGTAACAGAGGAGGCCACAGACTGACATGTCGGAATGAAAATGGGAAGTGGGTGTCTACTGGGAAATTCCACTTTTTGTGGCAGATGGAGCAAAGGTGTTTGACGAAGCAGTCTCCCAATCTACATCGGGTCTCTCTAATATTCAGCGTGGAAAGTGGTAGGGAGGAAAAGACCACAAGAACCCTAATTACACCAAGGATAGGGTTCCTCTTGTCCTCATCTACCACCCCACAAGCCTCTGCATCCAGTTTATAATTCTCTGTAACTTCTGCAGGAACAGGATTCTGCCAAGCACATCTTTCCCTCCCCTCCACCCCACTTTCTGCAGGGATTGCTCCCTATGCGATTTTCTTCTCCAATTGTCCCTCCCCACTGATCTCCATCCCGGCACTTATCCTTGCAAGCAGAACAAGTGCCACATCTGCACCTCCACCTACTCTCTCATGACCATTCAGGACCCCAAACAGTCCTTCCACATGAGGTGACATTTTCACGTGAGAGTATGCTAGAGTCATCTACTGTATCTAGTGCACCTGATGTGGTCTCCTGCATATTGGTGAGACCCAATGTAGATTGGGAGACCACTTCATTGAGTACCTTTGCTCCATCTGCCACAAAAAGCATGATTTCTCCATGGCCACCCATTTCAATTCTACTTCCCATTCTGACATGTCAGTCCATGGCCTCCTCTACTGCCATGATGAGGACACAGTCAGTTTGTAGGAACAACCCCTTATATTATATCAGTGTAGCCTCCAACCTGATGGCATGAACATCGATTTCTCGAATTCTGGTAACTGTCCCCCTCCCCTCCTTCACCATTCCCCATTCTTGTTTCCCTCTATCACCTTACCTGTCCATCACCTCTCTCTGGTGTTCCTCCTCTTTCTCTTTCTTCCATGGCCTCAGAATCTCACTTCTCCAGCCCTGTATCTGTTTCACCAATCAACTTCCCAGCTCCTTACTTCACTCCTCCCCTCTCCAGGTTTCACCTATCACCTGCCACCTTGTACTTCTTCCTCCCCTCGCCCCATCTTCTTATTCCGACTCTTCTCCCTTCCTTTCCAGTCCTGATGAAGGGTCTCTGCCTGAAATGTCCAATGTTTATTCCCATCTATAGATACTCACTGATCTGCTGAGCTCCTCTAGCACATTCTGTTTGTTGTTCTAGATTTGCAGCATTGCAGTACCTCTTGAGTCTATAATTTTAAGGTGATTGGAGGAAGGTATGGTGGCGAAGGTATATGTATTAGGAACATATAAGAGTCTCTTGGATAGGCACATGGATGATAGAAAAATGGAGGCTATACTGGATGAAGTGTTAGATTGATATTAGAGTAGGTTATAAGGTTGGCACAACATTGTGGGCCAAAGGGCCTGAACCATGCTGTAGTGTTCTATGTTCTTTAAATTGCAATTTCTTGATGTACCTCTATTTCCCTTCTCAATCTCACTGACATTTTAAACTTTGACCTGAGCCATCCCCAAGTAAAAAATATCTTTATGCTGTTTATCACAGAATAGGAAGATGGATGTCCATGAAAGTAAGTTATAAAATATAAGATGGCTATAACTGGGAACCACCCAGAAGTCTCTTACATAGATAAATTATTTCTCTTTGAAGTGGGTGCAGGCATCCTGAACCAGAAACAACAAAACACTGCAAATGCTATATTATTAGTTGTTAATATAAGATCAAACATTAGGACATTTACTCTATTCTGAGGAAACATTTAGAAAAAATAATTTGGCGCTTGTGTTGATTTGGAGATTTATAATAAATTCATAATTGCCCTCAGACCAGGACAATTTGGAATAAATTCCGTAAAATAATACTCAATATGAATAAATTCTATCCCACTTCTGAACATGAAACTTAGTAAATATATCATTTTTTAAAAACTGTTCAAAAGCCATTAGCACTTTTTACAGTTCAGAGTAAATATTGCTTAGAATTAAGTCATGAAATGATGTGACTAACAGACAGCATTTGCCTCCTGCTGTTCAGTCTGTAGCTGCACAGTTCATGGTGCATGGCTGCCCTTCACTGAACGGCTGCAGCAATTGAGCTCAGGTTTAAAATAGCTGTTTAGAACATGAGTCGGTAACACTGAAATAAAATCAAACCAAATCATTAGCTTCATTCAATATTGTCTTAGGTTAATATAAAAACTATTTCTTAATTTACAGGAATGCAGCAAAAAATTAAATAAAGAGAAGCTCTGGGAAATTAATCTGTAACTGATAATAAGCAAAGATTCTGGCCTTTAACAAAGTGAGCACCTAGGCCTTTGGAGATCTGCCAGATTTTGTTAATAATACTGTAGCTCTTACCTGGATATGTTGTTAAAGCTGAGGAAAATTCTTTGGAGACAAGGTAATGTGTCTGCATCTCTCTGTAAATGAAAGAAATACAGGGAGTTGTCAGCAATATTGTGCAGAACATCCCAGCAGCCTTTGGAAGGATCCTTGCAGCCCCATTTACTGCAGGTTTTTGCTCACAGCAAGCTGAGCCTCCTGGCTGTAGCTAAGCACTGTAGAAGGCTGCCACAATGTAGATAACTGAACAGACTGATGAATTTGTCAGTTAAAAGTCAGGGATGCAACTGCTTTGTTGCTGCGTGCACTCAGCAGGGTCACCGTGCTACCTCAGCAATTCGATTGCAGGAGCCTGCGTGTTTGCTCTACAACAACACTGATTGGCTTTCAAACTGTCACTCTCAACCAGTTTCATTGTTCAAGCTCATCATTAGTGTGGCTGCCCCCCCCCAGAAAAGCTTCAGAAACAAATTCTTTCAGAGCATGTTCTTCAGCAGAGCTACTCAATCTCTTTTTTAAAAACTTAAGCAAAAACCAAACACTCTGGACCTGTCACCAATTTGGCTAAATGACACTGATAACCTAACAATAAACACAGAAATTAGGAACTACAATACACAAAGCCACACACAAAAAATAAACTTGTCAACATGAGAACAAACTGGAGAGTTTTATTAGAGTACAGCCTGAACGCTTTGGATAGTCATGGTGCCCTCCTGGCACTGCCAAGAATGTGCCCACCAATACTCAGTAAAGTCACAGCTCAGAAAGCAACGACAGTATTTATTTATTTGGAGATGCAATATGGTAACAGGTCCTTCCGGTCCAACGAGTCAGTGCTGTCCAATAAACCTGTATGTCTTTGAAGGAAACCAGAGCATGCCACACAAATATGGATATGAACCCATGAACACTACAGTGTATTTCATTATTCCTTTTGTAATTCATAGTAATTTTATGTCTTTGCACTGTACTTCATCATAAAAGACAGAGATTATAAACCTGATTCTGATGGGTAAAAGTTATTCAGCCTAACAACTCTGCGTAAAACACTTATGCTCCAAAAAAAAAATAGTAGACAGGTCCAGATATGACTGGCAGAGGGACAAGAAATTATGAACAGATAATGAGGGAAATTCTCAGCAGCATCAGTGAACTAAGAATTAATTTTCAGGTTGCTATATGTTCATTAGAGATAAGAGACGGTTGAAACCAAAGTTCAAAGAGCACATATATGTCACCACATACAACCCTGAGATTTATTTTCCTCTGGGCATATTCAGTAAATCTATAGAATAGTAACTATATCAGGATCAATGAAATAGCAAGTAGAGCATAAAAGACATCAATCTGTGCAAATGCAAATGTAACTAAATAGCAATAAATAATGAGACAATGAAATACCAGGATAAAATGAGATTGTTGGTTGTGGGAACACCAGAAATAGAATCAATGTGGCTATTCCCTTTTGTGCAAGAGCCTGATGGTTGAGGGGTAGTAACTGTTCTTGAACTTGGTGGTGCGAGTTGAGGTACCTGTATCTTCTACCTGATGGCTGCAGCGATAAAGGAGCATGGCCTGTGTTGTGAAGATCTTTGATGACGGATGCTGTTTTCCTATGACAGTGTTTCACATACATGTGCTCCCTGGTTGGGAGGGTTTTACCAGCGATGTATTCGGCCAAATCCAGTAACCTTTTGTAGGATTTTCCATTCAAAGGCATCAGAATCAGAATCAGTTGTGTTATCTCTGGCATGAGTCGTGAAATTTGTTAACTTAGCAGCAGCAGTTCAATGCAATACATAATATAGAAAAAGAAAAAAAAACAACAATGGTGTGTGGCATTCGTTAGGCTCGCGAGACCATAGATCTGTGCCTGGAAAGTCTTGGAGTGTCCTCTCCAGGGTGCAGGCCTGGGCAAGGTTGTATGGAAGACCGGCAGTTGCCCATGCTGCTTGTCTCCCCTCTCCATGCCATTGATGTTGTCCCAGGGAAGGGCAAGGGCCGATACAACTTGGCACCAGTGACATCGCAGGAGTTGCCAGAACGAGGATGAAGGCAATGTCAGACTGCCTTAAGGACTCCAGCTCTGGATTTGTCCTCAGGGTTTACTCCCAAAGCTTCTCCTATGAGTGGGTATGGCCACAAGGCAGCAGAGGTTTGAAATCAGAGTTTTCCCTCTCTTAGATGGACTGCCTTTCCAGGCTGATAAGCTCCATCTACCCGAAAAAAAAATCAACAATAATAAAAAATAAATCAATTACTGTATATGTATACAGAATAAATTAAAAAAATCATGCAAAAAAAACAGAAATAATATGTATTTAAAAAGTAAGGAGGTGTTCATGGGTTCAATGTCCATTTAGGAATCGGATGGCAGAGGGGAAGAAGCTGTTCCTGAATCGCTGAGTGTGTGCCTTCAGGCTTCTGTGCCTCCTACCTGATAGTAACAGAGAGGAAACAGTTGCCCTGGGTGCTGGAAGTCCTTAATAATGGATGGTGCCTTTCTGAGAAATCCCTCATTAAAGATGTCCTGGGTACTTTGTAGGCTTTGTACTTTGTAAGATGGAGCCAACTAAATTTACAACTCTCTGCAGCTTCTTTCGGTCCTGTGCAGAAGCCACCCTTCCCCATACAGGCAGCTCGTTAAAATTCTCTCCACTGTACATCTATAGAAGTTTTTGAGTGTATTTGTTAACATACTAGATCTCTTCAAACTCCTAATGTAGTCACTGTCTTACCTTCTTTATAACCGCATCGATATGTTCGGACCAGGTTAGGTCTTCAGAGATCTTGACACCCAGGAACTTGATGCTGCTCCCTCCCTCTACTTCTGATCCCTCTATGAGGATTGATATGTTCCTTCATCTTTCGTGTTCCCATACTAGGTTATGATGCAGCTGTCACATAAACAGAAGTTTGTCGAAGTTTTTGATGACATGTTTAATCTCCAGATGCCGAACTAAGTAGAGGCACTATCATTCTGCCTTTGCAATTACAAATTACTTGTCCAGGACAAGTCTTCTGAGATAGTGACACCCAGGAATTTAAAGTTACTGATCCTCTCCACCTCTGATCCTCCGCTGAGAACTGACTGATGGACCTCTGGTTTTCCTCTCCTGAGGTCTACAATCAGTTCCTTGATCTTGCTGAATTGAGTGAGAAGATGTTGTTATGACAAATATTCAATCTCCCTCCTGTATGCTGATTCATCACCACCTTTGATACAGTCAACATTGGTGTTGGAGCTGTACTTAGCTACACAGTCGTAGGTGTAAAGCGAATGGAGCAGGAGGCTAAGTAGACATCCCTGTGGTACACCTCTGCTGATGGAGAGTGTGGAGATGTTACTACCAATCTGAACTGACTGGGGTCTCTTTTGAGGGGATGATGGTATTAAATGCTGAGCTGAAGCCGACAAAGAGCATCCTGGTGTATGCTCTTTGCTGTCTAGATGTTCCAGGGTTGTGTGGAGAGTCAATAAGTTGGCAGCTACTGTGGTCCTGTTGCTCTGGTAAGCAAAATAGAACAGATCCAAGTCACCACTCAGATAGAAGCTGATATGCTTCATCCACAGCCTTTCAAAACACCATCACTGGCCAACAGTCATTTAGACAAGTTACCATGTTCTTCTCGGGCAACAGTCTGATTGAAGCTTGCTTGAAGCCACACACTGCTGATGCAGGAGTTGAAGATATCCATCAACACACCAGCCAGTTGGTCAGCAGAGGTCTTTAGTATTCAGCCAGGTACCCCAACTGGACCGGATATTTTTCATGGATTCACCCTCCTGAAGGCAACCCACACATCATCTTCAGATACTGAGACCAAAGGATCATCAAGAAATTCAAAGATTCAAAGTGCATTTATTATTAATGAATGTATAAATTATACAACCTTGAGATATGTTTGCTTAACAGGCAGTTGCAAAGCAAGGAACCCAAAATAACCCAAATAAAAAAAAAGACCAACCCCAGTGCCCACGGAGAAAAAGAAGCAAAACAAATTATGCTAACAATAGAAGTGAGCAACAACAGCAGCATTCCAAACCAAACAGAGTCATTAGATCCAAATCCCTGGAGCAGCCTGGAGTAGGCCCAGCAATCAAACCCTGCTGTCGAGCATCCCTCATTGATTCCACTTTAGTCTGGAATCTCCACTTAGCCCATCAGAGCTTTTCAAAGATTATACCTGTACCCCTTGTAGCATTCTTGATCTCCAGACTTGAATACCTCTTATCTGGCTCTCAGCAAATGTTGGATGTCAGGATTCATCCAGGACGTCTGATTGGGGAAGACCCTGAGTGATTTTGAGGGGATACGCTCATTTACAGCTGTTTTAATTAACTCCATTACAACTGAAACCCTCTTTTACTGGGGACCTCTGAAAATGCGGCTTGTTAGCCCCTCACTAACAGCCACTGGATTCTGCAGTGAGAAACCCACCTTTCTTCAGCTTCATACATCTCGGGTGTCCTACTAAATCCATGAGGTTGGGATGTCTCGCCCACCTAAATCCTGGTTTGTATGAATACAGTGTAATTCACTGGCCCCAGCAATTGCCTGTTGGCAAGAAATAACAGATTGTAGACTGCATACAATTAATAAGTATATTTACCAAAGTTAACTTAAGCAGTTATTAAAGGAAAGGAAGAAAACAAAAGGGCCCATTATATTTAAAAAGTCAAATGTGCATGGTGGAGCTCAAATCTTGAACTTGTATGTAATTCACACGCTGGACCCTCGGTCTGTGCAAAAGAACATACCACCTCCTGAATAAAAACACAAAATGCTGGCAGAACTCAGCAGGCCAGACAGCATCAATGGGAGGAGGTAGTGACGACGTTTCGGGCCGAAACCCTTCATCTTCTGAAGGTCACTTGAAATCTATCTTCAACAAACAGGTTCTCCAATGGGAGTATAGTTCCTCAAAGCCATTCATCTGCACAAAGCACCTTGTGCAACAGGTACGGCATCCTCTCCCGTACTCCCTCCTATCTTCTCCCAGCTCCCACTAACAAAGACCTCTCCTACCAGCATTCTCCCAATTCTACCATCCTGATTAGCTGACATCACATTCCTAAATTGAACAATAAACCCTCTTATCTCAACTCAAAACCAAACAAGCTGAAAGCAGAATAGATTGCTCTTACAGAACTGCTGAAATGAAATACCGACAGAATAGCGGTAAAATTCTTAACTAAGGTGTCACAAATAGAGAAAGCTAGTAGACAGTGTGTGAGGGAGGATAGGCAGGTGATAGAGAAGGGGAGCGCCTAGACCAAAGATGTAGGGGAGAAGGAAGAAAAAGATAGTAAAGTTGTTTGCACCGTTAGGGATAAACAGAGAGTAAGAGGTGGAGAATGTCTTAAATGCATCTATTTTAATGCTAGGAGCATTGTAAGAAAGGTGGATGAGCTTAGAGCATGGATTGATACCTGGAAATATGATATTGTAGCTATTAGTGAAACATGGTTGCAGGAGGGGTGTGATTGGCAACTAAATTGTTAAAATTGTATAAGGCATTGGTAAGGCTGAATTTGGAGTATTGTGTACAGATCTGGTCACCGAATTATAGGAAAGATGTCAACAAAATAGAGAGAGTACAGAGAAGATTTACTAGAATGTTACCTGGGTTTCAGCACCTAAGTTACAGGGAAAGGTTGAACAAGTTAGGTTTTTATTCTTTGGAGCATAGAAGGTTGAGGGGGGACTTGATAGAGGTATTTAAAATTATGAGGGGGATAGATAGAGTTGACATGGATAGGCTTTTTCCATTCAGGGGGCAAAAGTTTAAGGGTAACACGAGGGGGAATTTTTTTTACTCAGAGACGGGTAGCTGTGTAGAATGAGCTTCCAGTAGAAGTGGCAGAGGCAGATTTGGTATTGTCTTTTAAAGTAAAATTGGACAGGTATATGGACAGGAAAGGAATAGAGGGTTATAGGCTGTGCGGGCCAGTGGGACTAAGTGAGAGTAAGCGTTCGGCATGGACTAGAAGGGCCAAGATGGCCTGTTTCTGTGCTGTAATTGTTATATGGTTATATAAATATTCCTGGATTTCATTGCTTCAGGTATGATAGAATCGGAGGGGCAAGAGGAGGAGGTGTTGCATTGCTTGTCAGAGAAAATATTACAGCGGTGCTTTGGCAGGATAGATTAGAGGGCTTGTCTAGGGAGACTATTTGTGTGGAATTGAGGAATGGGAAAGGTGTAGTAACACTTATAGGGGTGTATTATAGACCACCTAATGGGGAGTGAGAATTGGTGGAGCAAATTTGTAAGGCGATAACAGATATTTGTAGTAAGCACAAGGTTGTGATTGTGGGAGATTTTAATTCTCCACACATAGACTGGGAAGCCCATTCTCTAAAAGGGCTGGATGGTTTGGAGTTTGTAAAATGTGTGCAGGATAGTTTTTTGCAATAATACATAGAGGTATCAACTAGAGAAGGGGCAGTGTTGGATCCCCTTTTAGGGAATGAAATAGGTCAGGTGATGGAGGTATGTGTTGGGGAGCACTTCGGGTCCAGAAATCACAATGCCATTAGTTTCAATATATTATGGAGAAGGATAGGACTGAACCCAGGGTTGAGATTTTTGATTGGAGAAAGGCTAACTTTGAGGAGATGCGAAAGGATTTAGAAGGAGTGGATTGGGACAATTTGTTTTATGGGAAGGACGTAATAGAGAAGTGAAGGTCATTTAAAGGTGAAATTTTGAGGGTACAGAATCTTTATGTTCCTGTTAGGTTGAAAGGAAAGGTTAAAAGTTTGAGAGAGCCATGGTTTTCAAGGGATATTGGAAACTTGGTTTGGAAAAAGAGAGATATCTACAATAAATATAGGCAGCATTGAGTAAATGAGGTACTCGAGGAATATAAAGAATGTAAAAAGAGTCTTAAGAAAGAAATTAGAAAAGCTAAAAGAAGATACGAGGTTGCTTTGGCAGATAAGGTGAAAATAAATCCCAAGGGTTTCTACAGTTATATTAATAGCAAAAGGATAGTGAGGGATAAAATTGGTCCCATAGAGAATCAGAGTGGACTGCTATGTGTGGAGCTATAAGAGGTGGGGGAGATTTTGGACAATTTCTTTTCTTCGGTATTCACTAAGGAGAAGGATATTGAATTGTATAAGGTAAGGGAAACAAGTAGGGAAGTTATGGAAACTATGACGATTAAAGAAAAGGAAGTACTAGTGCTTTTAAAAAATATAAAAGTGGATAAGTCTCCAGGTGCTGACAGGATATTCCCTAGGACCTTGAGGGAAGTTAGTGCAGAAATAGCAGGGGCTCTAACAGAAATATTTCAAATGTCATTAGAAATGGGGATGGTGCTGGAGGATTGGTGTATTGCTCATGTGGTTCCATTGTTTAAAAAGGGTTCTAAGAGTAAACCTAGCAACTATCGGCCTGTAAGTTCGATGTCAGTGGTGGGTAAATTAATGAAAAGTATTCTTAGAGATGGTATATATAATTACCTGGATAGACAGGGTCTGATTAGGAACAGTCAACATGGACTTGTGTGTGGAAGGTCATGTTTGACAAATCTTATTGAATTTTTGAAGAGGTTGTTAGGAAAGTTGATGAGGGTAAAGCAGTGGATGTTGTCTATATGGACTTCAGTAAGGCCTTTGGCAAGGTTCCACACAGAAGGTTAGTTAGGAAGGTTCAATCGTTAGGTATTAATATTGAAGTAGTAAAATGGTTTCAACAGTGGCTGGATGGGAGATGCCAGAGAGTAGTGGTGGATAACTGTTTGTCAGGTTGGAGGCCGGTGATTAGTGGTGTGCGTCAGGGATCTGTACTGGGTCCAATGTTGTTTGTCATATACATTAATGATCTGGATGATGGGGTGGTAAATTGGATTAGTAAGTATGCAGATGATACTAAGATAGGTGGCATTGTGGATAATGAAGTAGGTTTTCAAAGCTTGCAGAGAGATTTAGGCCAGTTAGAAGAGTAGGCTGAAAGATGGCAGATGGAGTTTAATGCTGATCAGTGTGAGGTGCTACATCTTGGTAGGACTAATCAAAATAGGACATACATGGTAAATGGTAGGGCATTGAGGAATGCAGTAGAACAGAGTGATCTAGGAATAATGGTGCATAGTTCCCTGAAGGTGGAATCTCATGTGGACAGGGTGGTGAAGAAAGCTTTTGTTATGCTGGCCTTTATAAATCAGAGCATTGAGTATAGGAGTTGGGATGTAATGTTAAAATTGTACAAGGCATTGGTGAGGCCAAATTTGGAGTATTGTGTACAGTTCTGGTCACCGAATTATAGGAAAGATGTCAACAAAATAGAGAGTGCGGAGGAGATTTACTAGAATATTACCTGGGTTTCAGCACCTAAGTTACAGAGAAAGGTTGAACAAGTTAGGTCTTTATTCTTTAGAACGTAGGTTGAGGGGGACTTGATAGAGGTATTTAAAATTATGAGGGGGATAGATAGAGTTGACGTGGATAGGCTTTTTCCATTAAGAGTAGGGGAGATTCAAACAAGAGGACATGAGTTGAGAGTTAAGGGGCAAAAGTTTAGGGGTAACACGAGGGGGAACTTTTTTACCCAGAGAGTGGTAGCTGTGTGGAACGAGCTTCCAGTAGAAGTGGTAGAGGCAGGTTCAATATTGTCATTAAAAAAAAAATTGGATAGGTATATGGACAGGAAAGGAATGGAGGGTTATGGGCTGAGTGCAGGGCAGTGGGACTAGGTGGGAGTAAGCGTTCGGCACGGACTAATAGGGCTGAGATGGCCTGTTTCCGTGCTATAATTGTTATATGGTTATAACCTTGGTATAGTCAATCAGATGGTCCAGTCCACTAATTCAAAAGCACTCTTGTAACTGTTCTTCTAACTCCTGCAACCTCTTCTTAGTTGTCTTCATTGCAGAGAAATGGGAGGGATAAAGAAAAATCAAAGCTAGAGACCAAGAATGATACAAACAGTAAAGGCAGGTGCTGAGAGAAGGTGGTGAAAATTGATCAAATTGGTGAATGTGATGTGGTTCCATTAGCTGTGATCAGACTGCAAAGGTTAAACTTGAGTTCTTTGTTCTCTTAAATGGTGCAGAATATCAATATTTTAAACTTTAACAGCAACATTTCATCTTCCAAATTGGCATGCAAAAGTCTCACCAAATCAATACTCAAATTCAATAATATCAGACTGGATGCCTGGGCCTAGTGCTGTTCCCCAGGCCAGGGGTGGTGCTCAGCCCATTGCAATTTGTCATCTGTATCAATAATTTGAATGGAAGTATGCAAGGAATAGTTAGTGTTTAGAGATGATAGTACAATAAGTGGTGTTTTGGATGGTAAAGATGGTTTTCTGAATTTAGAAAGAGTGATCTTGATCAAAGGCATAAGTGGGCTGAGGAATTGCAAATGGAGTTTAATTCAGGTAAGTGCAAGGTAAAGTGTTGAATTTTGGGAAGACAAATCAGGGTAGGACACTCATAGTGAAAAGGCCCTGGGGAATGTCTTTGAACAGAGAGACCTAGGAGTACATGTACATGGTTCCCTGAAAATGGCATCACAGATACACGGTGATGAAGACAACTTAGAGTATAGGAGTGGGAATGTTATGTTGCAGTTGTACAAGACATTAACGAGGCTACATTTGGAATATTGTGTTCAGTTTTGGTAACCCTTCTGTAACCATTAATCTAGAAAGAGAGCAGAAGAGATTTACAAGGGTGTTGTCAGGATTTGGAGCACTGAGTTATTGAGGTTTAGTGGGTTGGATCTTTTTTAGTGGAGCACAGGAGAATGAGAGGTGATCTTATAGAGTTATGAAAAATCATGAGGGACAAAGATAGGGTGAATGTACACAGTCCTTTTTTTTTCAACTTGGGAATTAGAACTGGAGGCCACAGATTGAGTATGAGATGGGTAAGTTTTAACAGTCTTTTTTAACCAGAGAGTGTTTAGTATATGGAATGAGGAAATGCAGGCACATTAATAATATTTGAAAGACACTTGGACAGGTACATAGTTAGGAAAGGTTCAGAAAGGTATGGGTAAATGAGACTAGCTTAAAGGGACATCTTGGTCAGGATGAAATAACTGGGCTGAAAGGCCCATTTCCATGCTGTATGACTCTAAATTATTTTTTTTTGGAACTGGCATCACTGGTAAGGCCAGAACTAATTACTGGTCTGGAGTTTACAAGAATGGTGGTGGAGTGGGGGGGGGGGGGGTTAGGATCTCACTGAAAACTATTGAATATTGAAACGATGAACATTGAAAGGATATGTGGGGGGGATGTTTCCTATCTGTTTCGCTCAACAGATGACACCATTGCCATCACCCTCCACCTGGACAAAAAAGACACATACATTCGGATGCTGTCCATAGACTTCAGTTCAGCATTCAACACAATCATCCCACAGTAACTGACTGGAAAGCTGAGCCTACTGGGCCTGAACACCTCCCTCTGCAACTGGATACTAGACTTCCTGACTGGGAGACCTCAGTCAGTCTGGATCGGGAGCAGCATCTCCAACATCGTCATACTGAGCACGGGGGCCCCCCAGGGCTATGTGCTCTGTCCACTGCTGTTCGCTCTGCTGACCCACAACTGTGCTGCAACACACAGCTCGAACCACATCATCAAGTTCGCCGATGACACGACCGTGGTGGGTCTCATCAGCAAGAACGACGAGTCAGCTTATAGAGAGGAGGTGCAGCGGCTAACAGACTGGTGCAGAGCCAACAACCTGTCTCTGAATGTGAACAAAACAAAAGAGTTGTTGACTTCAGGAGGGCACAGAACGACCACTCTCTGCTGAACATTGACCGCTCCTCAGTAGAGATCGTTAAGAGCACCAAATTTCTTGGTGTTCACCTGGCAGAGAATCTCACCTTGTCCCTCAACACCAGCTCCATAGCAAAGAAAGTCCAGCAGCATTTCTGCTTTCTGTGAAGGCTGAGGAAAGTCCATCTCCCACCCCCCATCCTCATCACATTCTACAGGGGTTGTATTGAGAGCATCCTGAGTAGCTGCATCACTGCCTGGCTTGGAAATGGCACCATCTCAGATCGCAAGACCCTGCAGCGGATAGTGAGGTCAGGTGAGAAGGTCACCCCTCACATCTCTTCTCCCTCCTGCTGTCTGGGAAAAGGCAACGAAGCACTTGGGCTCTCACGGCCAGACTATGTAACAGTTTCTTCCCCCAAGCTATCAGACTCCTCAATACCCAGCGCCTGGCATGACACCTTGCCTTATTGTAATGCTTGCACTGTTTTGTGCACTTTATGCAGTCCTGGGTAGGTCTGTAGTCTAGTGTAGTTGTTGTGTATTTTTTTCTCTGTGTTGTTTTTTTTTATGTAGTTCAGTCTAGTTTTTGTAATGTGTCATGTAACACCATGGTCCTCAAAAATGTTGTTTCAGTTTTACTATGTACTGTACCAGCAGTTATGGTCATAATGACAATAAAAGTGACTTGACTATAGTGGGAAAATTAGGATGCCCATTTAGAACAGAGATGAGGACGAATGTCTTTAGCCAAAGAGTGTTGTAACTGTGGAATTCATTGACACAGACAATGAGTAGGCCAAGAATTGAATATATTTAAAGCAAAGTTTGAGAGGTTCTTGATTAGTCAAGGCATCAAAGGTTACGGGGAGAAGGCAGGAGAATGGGGTTATGAGAGATAATAAATCAGCCATGATGTAATGATGGAGCACACTTGATGGGCAGACTGGCCCAATTCTGCTCCAAAGTCTTATGGTCTAACTGTGCTTCTAAACAGTGGTGGCAAGCTGCCTTTGACCATGGCAGTGCTTGTGATGAAGGTACTCTCGTAGTATTGTTAGGGCAAGAGTTCAAGCATTAACCGGTGACAATGAAGGGACAGTGAAATACATTTAAGTCAGTGTGATGTGTGACTTGACAGCATCTTCTGTCCTTGCTCTGTTTGGTGGAGGTTACCGGTTAGGGAGGTGGTGTTGCAGCAGCCTGTGTTATTAACTACCACAGATAGTAGACGTAGTGCACTAGTGATGAATACTTGGGATGACAGATGGGAGCATCATGAGGACCACTTTGTCATGGATGAAGCAGAGCTTCCCAAGGGCTGATGATGCTGCATTCACCAGCACATATTCCATTATACTCCAGAAATGTGGTTTGCAGATTGCGGAAAGTGTTTGGACATTTAGCAGTGAATCACTCACCTAGAATTCTCAGCTTCTGGCCTGACCTTGTTGCCTTGGAGAATTCATAGCTTCTGTCTTCACCTTGATGTAGCTGTCCTTAATGACCTTCTGGTCAATGGTTACCACTCAAGACAAGTATAGTCGAAGTGCAGGTAAAGACTTTGAATATGAAGGATAGGTATTCTACCTTTCCTCTACTGAATATGTCACTACCTGGCACATTTGTGGCATGGATTTTACTTGCCATTTATCAACACTGAATAGTGTCATACCATCATAGAGTACTACAGCACAGAAACAGGTCCTTCAGCCCATCATGTCAACGCCAAACATCTACCTGTTCCATATATCCCTCTAACTCCCTTTCATCCTTTTACCTATCCAAACTTCTCTTAAATGTTACAATCAAACTCACATCTGTCACCACTGCTGGAAGTTCATTCCACACTCACACCACCCCGAGTGAAGAAGTTTCCCTTCAGATTCCCCTTGAATATCTCACCATTCAGCTGATACCTATGACCTCTAGTTTCAGTTTCACCCAACCTCAGTGGAAAGAGCCTGCATATTCTTCCTATCTATACCCTTCATAATTTTGTTCGAAGTAAAATTTGTTATCAGAGTACAAACACGTCACCACATACAACCCTGAGATTCTTTTCCTGGAGGCATACTGAGCAAATCTATACAACAGTATCTGCACACAGGATATGTAAACTGTAAGCATCAGCAACTGTAAAGTGCAAATGCAGATCATAAACAAATAGCAATAAATAACGAGCATGAAATAACAATATAACAGAGTCCTTAAATCAGTGTATTATCCCCCTTTGTACAAGAGTCTGATGATTGAGGAGTAGTAACTGTGCTTGAACCTGGTGGTGCAAGTCCTGAGGCACCTGTACCTTCTACCTGATGGTAGCAGTGAAAAAACAGCATAGCCTGCGTTTGAGGATCTTTGATAATGGATGCTGCTTTCCTACAACAGCGTTTCATGGTTGGAAGGGCTTTACCCGTGATGTGCTAGGCTGAATCCACTACCTTTTATAGGATTTTCTACTCAAAGGAATTGGTGTTCCCATACCAGGCCGCAAAGCAGCCAGTCAACACATTTCTTAGAAGTTTGTTGAGGCTTTTGATGACATGCCAAATTTCTGCAGACTCTTGAGGAAATAAGAGTTACAGAGAAAGGCTGAATAGGTTAGGACTTTATTCCCTGGAGTGTAGAGGAATGTGGGGAGACTTGATAGAGGGATATATAATTCTGATGGGTATAGATAGAGTGAATGCAAGCAGGCTTTTTCCACTGAGGCTAGGGGAGAAAAAAACCAGAGGACATGGGTTAAGGGTGAAGGGGGAGTTTAAAGGGAACATTGGGGGGGGGGCTTCTTCACACAGAGTGTGGTGGGAGTGTGGAATGAGCTGCTAGATGAAGTGGTAAATGCAGGCTCACTTTTAACAAAAACTTGGACAGGTACATGGATGAGAGGTGTATGGAGGGATATGGGCCAGGTGCAGGTCAGTAGGACTAGGCAGAAAAATGGTTCAGCACAACTAAGGATGGCCAAAAGGCCTATTTCTGTGCTGTAATGTTCTATGGTTCTATCATGCTTTATTTGCAATTATAATTATATGTTGGGTCCAGGGCAGGTCCTCCGAGATAGTGACACCCAGGAATTTAAAGTTACTGACCCTCTCCATCTCGGATCCTCCGATGAGTACTGGCTCATGGACCTCTAGTTTCCTTTTCTGAAGTCTACAATCAGTTCCTTGATCTTACTGACATTGAGTGAGAGGTTGTTGTTATTACACCATTCAGCAAAGATTTCAATCTCCCTCTTGTATGCTGATTCATCACCACCTTTGATACAGCCCATGACAGTGGTGTCATCGGCAAACTTGTATATGGTGTGGAGCTCTACTTAGCCACACAGTCATAGGTGTAAAGTGAGTAGAGCCAAGGGCTAAGCACACATCCCTGTGCTGCTCCAGGAGATGTTTTTGCCAATCCAAACTGACTAGGATCTACAGCTGAGGAAATCCAGGATCTCATTGCACAAGGGGGTATTGAGGCTCAAGTTTTGGAGTTTACCGATTAGTTTTGAGGGGATGATGGTGTTAAATCCAAGCTGTAATCAATAAAGAACATCCCAATGTATGCATCTTTGCTGTCCGAACGTTCCAGGGGTGTGTGAAGATCCAATGAAATAGCATCTGCTACAAACCTGTTGCTTCAGTAAGCAAATTGGAGTGCATCCAAGTCATCACTCAGACAGGAACTGATATGCTTCAAAATCAGCCTCTCAAAACACTTTATCACTGTGCATGTAAGTGCCACTGAACAGTAGTCTTTTAGACAATTTACCACGTTCTTCTTGGGCACCAGTACGATTGAAGCCTGCTTCAACCAAGTGGGTAACACACTGCTGGAGCAAGAGACTGAAGAAATCCATGAACACCCCAGCCAGTTGGTCAGCACAGGTCTTCACTGCTCAGCCAGGTACTCCATCTGGACCGGATGCTTTCCTTGGATTTACTCTCTTGAAGGCAGCCTGCACATCATTTTCATCTTCAGACCAAAGTATCATCGATAGCCATGGGGGTGCACGATGGTTACTCCCTATTTTGGTTGACAAATTGAACACCGAAGGCATTGAGCTCATCTGGAAGTGAGGTTCTGCTGTCCCCTAAACTGCAAGATTTAAATTTGGAGGAGGTTATGGCATTCAAACACTGCCACAGATGTCAAGCAACCCTCATTGATTTCAGTCTAGTCCAGAATCTCCACTTCGCCTGTGTGATGGCCAGAGATCATACCTGCATCTCTTGTAGTATTCTTGATCTCCACACTTGAATGCCTCTGATCTGGCTCTCACCAGATTCCAGGTTAAAGTCTAATGATCCTGCTGTAGTCATTCAGGTCCTCAGTTGAGTTCTTAAACACAACACAGTCCACTGACTCAAAGCAATCCTGTAACTGTTCCTTTGTTCCCCATGACCACCTCTTAGTGGTCTTGATTTCTGGAGCCTTGCGCTTTAGGCTCTATCTGTATGCAGGTAATAGGAGTACAGCTAAATGATCTGACTTTCCAAAATGTGGTCTCAGGAAAGAATGAGAGGCATTCCTTATCATTGGGTAACAGTGGTCTAGTGTGTAGGGACCTCTGGTACAATGGGTTACATGTTGGTGATAATTGAGCAGGGTTGCAAAGTATGGATCTATTTCTTTTAGAACAATGCCCCCTGCCCCCTGAGCAATACGTATTGATCTGTTGTCTATGCATGCACAATGTCCTCTCTCTTTCTCTGTTGTTGCAATGTGAATACACCAGTTAAAGCCATCTTCTGCATGTGTGCTTTTATTTAATCAAGATGTAGTTGTACAGACACAACAAATTGGCGATGAGCACTAACCTGAATATCAGAGAATATCATGAACTGCACTGACAGTTATGGGCCGAAACAGCGAAAATTAAACAGTATGAAGAAGGCCGTCACAAATGCTAACATAGGGATGTGCAAGTAACTACTTGCATTGCACAGTGAAAGACGCAATGAATTTAAAGTGAACATAACATGGCGATGGCTTCAGTTGGGAATGTTGACAAATTTGATTGTGCTAATGAGGCTGGGAGTCGTATATTGAGAGTGCTGAACTATATTGTAACATGAACAACCTGGAGGAACAAAAAGAAAGTTCCTACGCTTCTTAGCTTAATGGGTGCAAGAACGTACAGTCTCTTACACAACTTAGTAGCCCCTGCAAAGCCAACAAGCAAGATGTTTGATGAAATTATTACAATTTTTCAAAATCACTTAAGCCCTAAACCATCAGCAGTAGCTGGGAAATTTAGATTTTATAAAAGGAACCAATTAAAAGATGAAAGCATTTCCGAATACATTGCAGAACTATGCAAACTTTCTCAGTATTATGACTTCAGAGATGGACTTTCTGATGTTTATATGTGGCATGCTTAGTCAAAGCACTCAAAAAGAGGCTACTATCCAAAAGAGACCTAACCTTAGAACAGACATTGACCATTTATATTGTTAGAGACTGCAGCATACAGAAAAGGAGGTTAAAATGTGGAACGCACAAAATGTCCCTGAATGGTGCAAAAAGCCAAGAATGTGGAAATCCTCCCATGATGCAAATAACTGCTGGTTCAAAGAAAAAGTATGCAGAAAGTGTCACAAACAAGGTCACATAGAGAGAGTGTGCAAGGCAGAAAAAAAGCACAACCAAAGAGAAAAACCACACCGAGTGCAGAGTTTCACATACAAAAATAAACAAATGTATCAAGTGACCGAATGTAAACCAGACCATAAAGGGTCTATCGAAGGTGAGCTGTCATGCTTAGATTTGCATAGTATTACTGAAGCAGATCACAAAATCATATGGATCATTAAAGGAGTGGATGTCGTCATTGGATTCCGATGGGCAACCGAAGAAGAAGTCTGGTGTAAAACTGAAAATGGAACTGGACACAGGGTCAGCTTTGTATATAATTTCAGAGGCTGACTACAACAGACTGTTTTCTAACACTTCATTAGAGAAGACCTTAGTGATGCTAAAGACCTACACAAGCGAAAAAGTGTCTCCTAAAGGCAAACTGAAGGTAAATGTGATGTATGGAGGCCAAACACAGCAATTAGAGCTTTATATGTTGAAAAGTGGAGGGCCAGCACTTTTCGGATGTGAATGGTTGAGAAAAATCCAACTAGACTGGTAAACAAACAAAGCTGTCAGTGTGGCATCAACAGGCAACTGCAGCCCAAATGGTAGCATTAACCACAGGCTGTCACAGCTGCTTAATGCTAATCAGGTGTTTGAGAAAGGAATAAACAGATTGAAAACTTAGCCAAAAGCTGTTTGGGATGCCAAAAAGTTCAAAATGCATCCCCACAGACACTGAGTGTCCCCTATGAGTGACCGTCATCACATGGCAAAGAGTTTGACTTTGCTGGGCCATTCATGGACTCCAAGTTTCTGATTGTTGTGGATGCTCACTCAAAGAGGCCAAAGGTTATACCAATGAATACCTCAACAAAGACAGTCTCTTCTCTGAGGACTACCTTTGCCAGAAATGGCTTACCAGAACAAATTATGAGTGACAACTGAGCCCGATACACATCCACAATTCCAATTGCCAACAGATATTTCAAGTCAGCACCTCAACCCCCAGCAATGAATGGATTAACTGAAAAGTTCACCCATATGTTTAAGATGTCCATTTAAGCGATTCACAAGTGGGTGATTTCTCTACAAGGTAGAGAACTTCTTTTTTGTGCATTGGAACTCTATGCAAGATCTTGCACAGACTTCCTGAAACCAGGAATAACCAGTGCAGAATAAACAGTTCAGCCAGTTGCCAAGTGAAGCTTTGAGATTGGAGAGGAAGACTTAACGTTGATTACCAAGAAGACAAGAGAACACCTGGTAGGATGGCTACAAGAACTGGACCACTGATGTACACAGTGGATGTTGAAGATCAGACATGAAGACATCATGTGGATCAGATATTGGATGCTCAACCTAAGAACAAATCTGAGTCGACTGTGTCCAACAAGACAGACACATTAAGTCACTGGACTTACTGATCAGTGATGATGTCACTAACAGCAATGCGACACCAGAGACTGAGAATGTAGTCTTAGATAAGACACCTACCAAACCCAACGCCACTCGATAGGCATAGAGGCATAACGAGAACGTTATTCTTGACAAGTTACCTGCCAAACCTGATGCCACTCCTCAGGTCCAGAGGTATTATCCTGAAATAAATAGTGCACCACCCAGAAGACTGAACCTGTAGAAATGTGAAGTTAGTTATGGGATGTTATTGTGAAAACATGTTTATTTGGAATATGGGTTTATGAAAGGGAAATTGAATGTTTTCTACATACACAGCTTTATGTTGTATTAATCTAAAAGGAGAGGAAGTGTAAGGTACAGTCAGCCCTCCTTGTCCGTGAGGGATTGGTTCCAGGACACCTTCCAAAAATCTCGGATGCTCAAGTCTCTTATTCAACCTGTCTCCTTACAGTGGACCTTAGGACCCAGCGGAACCCTGGACCTTATTTAACCCGTCTGGTGCGGTGGACATTAGGACCTGGCGGTAGAGCTCTGAATCCACCGTGTTTCACAATCACGATTGAAAATAAAGTGGAAATAATAAAGCGATCAGAAAGAGGTGAAACGCCATTGGTCATTGGAAAAGCATTAGGCTACAGTCAGTCACTGATCTGAACAATTTTAAAAGATAAAGTGAGAAAGGCCCTGCCCCGATGAAAGCTACAATTATTACTAAGCAACACAGTGGTTTAATTATTGGGTTTTGGCTTTTTGATCCTCCACATCAACCCAGCACGGATGGATAGTGTGCTTGGGAGTGATGTCACTGGATCGCCCGGCGCTGAAACATACATTTTTTAAGTGTTTTATATACATTGAAAGGTAAAATATATACTATATACTAAGACAAACGTTTGACTAACTTACGCTAAATAATACCGGATGTACCTGTTCTGACTTACTTTGTAAGAGAACTAACATTTTTTTTCCGATCCCAATCCACGATAACTTACGCATATCCTCCCGTATACTTTAAATCGTCTCTAGATTACTTATAATACCTAATACAATGTAAATGTTATGTAAAATTGTTGTTATACTGCATTGTTTAGGGAATAATGACAAAAAAAAAGTCTGTACATGCTTGAACAACAAGCTCAGGAAGAGCACTTCCGGGTTTTTGTGACTGAATTCGCGCAAGTGGAACTCGCGGTTAAGGAGGGCTGACTGTATAGATCTATTTCTTTTAGAGCAATGATGACCCCCAGGCACTATGCATTGATCTGTTGCCTACACATGTGCATCGTTCTCTCTCTCTCTCTCACTGCAATGTGAAAACACCAGTTAAAGCCATCTCCCGTGTCCATGCTTTTATTTGATCAATATGTAGTTGTGCACAGACACAACAGTTTTCTCCAAATAGGCCTAGTTGAAGTCGTCAACTATAATTCGAAATGCGTTGGAATGAGCTGTTGCTTGTTTATAGACAACATTGTGTAGTTTCGGGACTGCTTGCTTATAATTGGCCACTAGTGGTATGGAAGCTCTGGTCAAGATCACGGCTGAGAACTCCCGAGGCAAATAGAATGGTCTACATTTAATTTTTAGGTGTTCTAAGTCAAGAGAACAAGAAGTTGACATAACCTCAATGTCCATGCACCAAAAAGAATTGACTAAAAAGCATATGCTGCCTACTCTTTCCTTACCAGAATTCACAGTTCATCCATTCTGAAAGACATAAGATGTCTGGTCATATCACTGCATCTGGTGTATCCACATTTAACCAAGTCTCAATGCAATGAACAATCGAGATGACTCATCTGCCTCTGCTACAGCAGCCATGCCCTGAGAACGTCAAACTTATTTTCTAGTGACTGCATATTCGCCAATAAGATACTAAGTAGGGTGGTCTCACCCCTCTACGCTTCAGCCTGGTTTGAATGCTGCCTCCCCTGGCGTGTTTTCGGCCACGGCATTGTTAACTGCTCCATATTTAACTGCTGAATGTGAGATCTGAAGATCATTGACTTAATTTCGTGGTCCGTTAAGAGGCAATTTACATGCTACAAATTGCAGCAAAAGTAGTTGAAAAGGAGTATATTTAAACTGATACAACTTCCTGAAGCCTGCAGAGAGTTGCTAATGTACGTCAGTGCCATCTTGGGTTCAGCTGGCCAAAGTTTGAACTTCGAGATAAGTGACCAAAACTACATACAGTACTCCAAATTGGGCCTCACCAACGTCAACGTAACACCCCAACTCCAGTTCTCAATGCCCTGATTTATAAACCTCTCTTGACAATCATATGTACTGACTTGGTCTTGCTGCATACTGGCAAGACTTAAGACCGCTTCTGATGTGATAGTGGAAAGATAATATTAGAATACATTACAGACTCATTCTGACATGGACAGTCCCAAGCCTGGCTGCGAAAGGAGATGGTTTGGGCATGGGACTAGCAAACCAATCCTGTAAAAAACAAAGACAGAAACAACAAAAACAACAAAGCTCTGAAGACTTCATCCCTGGGAAAGGAGGGATGAAAGACTGGCCTAGGATAGAAGACTCTGATGAACAATGTCAGTGGCCTGTGGCTCATTTGGGGTGATGGAGCTGAACTAACTATTTCAGACTCATCAACAGGAGAGGGACTATGTTAAGCAGGGTATGAAAGATCAGAATGGTTATAATAATGGAAATATCAAATAAGAAAACATTGGGAAAACACAAAGCCTTTTTACAGTTAGAATTCATAAATTTAATGACAAACACTCCATGAACCAGTGCTTTGAGTAAGCCACATCTAAAACTCACAACAGTTTCGATGCAGTTGCGTCTGAGGTTGAGTTCTGTCAGTGAATCAAGGCCATTCATATTTTCGGCATGTACAATGAGGTTCCCTGCAAGATTCAGGACTCGAAGTTCACTCAAATGATTAATGTTTTCCATCTTAGAAATCTATTAAAATAGAAAATAAAAATAACAAAATAGTTTGAATACTAATTAAGATTCAAGAACTAGCATTTGGAAAATATCTAGGCTTTTGCAAAGAAAGGGTTATGCTTTCCCAACACAGTATAATACGAAACAAAACGTCATGGAAATAATTTGACCGTACAGAAATAGTCTGCACTTGAAGATGAACTATCTGCAGTCCTTTATTGAAACACATCATTTTCTATGTGATTATTATTCTAATTAGCTGGCAAACTCTGACTCTCAAAAACGAGACATATAAATTATTTTTATATTTTCCGAGTAAGTGCTATTTAATCATTTGGTAAGTCTTCCACATTTTGTAATGTTAGATGACTGTCCATAGCACTTGGCTGACTTTTTGCTGGAAACTTGAATCAGTGGAATGCATAGGTTGAGTTTGGACCTATCACATAGATTGGTAACAAGCACAGAATATATCAAATCTCTGAGGAAAACAGGAAACAACAATTCAGCCAAATTTAATCTATCATTAATTTAATCTGAAATAAATTTAATCCAGCAAATTTAAAGGAATTAAAAGGAGCACAGGAAGCATTACCTATCGAGTTCGATAGTGAACAAGTGGAATGTCTGAATGTAATAGCACACTATTAGAGTTTTACTGCAGATATTTGCTAAATGTCCTGTAACTACATCCATAATTGTGGTATTCAACATTTTCCTTTCGGATAAATTGTGTGTGATGTGCCTTGAGAAGTTAGTGGAGTTAAAGGTGCTGTACAAAATCAGGAATAGTTCAAGTCCAAAATCAGAAGGTGTAGCTGAAACCTAAAAGTGTATGAATTTGTAACCACCTGCACCAATTTTAACATTAGTTTTTAAAAATATGAAAGGGAGAAATTGCTACACCTGATTCTGGGTTCATAGTCTTTAATTGTTCACTTGGAAAACTACTGTTTTCAATAGAATGCAATATTACCACGTTAACATAAGTTACAAGAGCACATTCCCCTCTCTAACAAAAAGGGAAAGTTGTAATAATAGTTTTAAACTTCCTTTCATTCATTACCCATTTTGGAATGCAGGAAAATAAATATAATTGGCTCATCAAGACTTAAAGAGATTAATGGGAAAATTCACAACAATCTCCATGACAAATGATTTGTTCTGTCAGAAAACAAATGATTAAGGCTGGCTGAATATTTGTGAATTATGACTGATTGCGTATTCTTTGCCTGTTGCCATACCTGGTTTGCATGTAGATCTAGCACATCCAGATCAGTCAGATTCTCAAGATTGGAAATATTTTTGATTCTGTGAAGAGATAAAAAACATGAAACATGAAACATATACCTCTATCACATACATTTAGAGAAGCCCATCCTATCCCATTTTTAATTTTTCCTTCATTAAAGCACCATTGATCCTAGCTCCTAGCCACTCTTTAATCCGGCCCAAATTTAAATCTGCATTATGTAGCTGGAAGCTGGATGAGGAGTTTCAACAAGGTGTTAGAGAGAGTGGCAGATTATGTTGGAGCCCCAAGAGGATCTTTAACAGTTCAGGATCAAAGCAAAGCAATACAAACATTCCAGACCAAAATCGAAGTGAAATACTCCCAGAATAAGGTGTAAGGTACATATCAGAGGGTGTGCTGGTCAAGGCAGACCAGATCCACAATATTCTTCCTCCCCATAAATATAACATCCAATTCAAGGAGCATGACTAACTTCATTCTGTCAAAATTGAGGAAGTCTTTCTTTTTTTTCTCTTGCCATTAAGCACAGAAGGATGAAAATTAACCAAACTGCCTTTACAAAATGTGTAGAACTGCTCTTTAATACAACCCGAGAGGAAAACAACACCACCATTCCAGTCATCAACTTCAAGAAAGCAGTATGAAGGAAGAATAAATAATGAGTAGCTGTCCTTTAATACCTAAGATCCGTGCATCTGTGACTGACAAACTGTCAATGCTCATTGTGGGCACTATTCAAGATGGGTATCAAACACTCATAATGATGTGATGTTCTGGAGTTCAACATTTAACAGCAATTGCTGAAAAGGCATGAGTTTCAGAATTAATAAGTACTTTCAGTTAATCTATCACCATGAACCTCTGAGCAGCTAAATAACCAGGCTAGATGTTTTCATACAATCTACTCGGATGTCAGGGGTAAGTTTTTTTTATCACCATGAACCTCTGAGCAGCTAAATAACCAGGCTAGATGTTTTCATACAATCTACTCGGATGTCAGGGGTAAGTTTTTTTTATCACCATGAACCTCTGAGCAGCTAAATAACCAAGCTAGATGTTTTCAAACAATCTACTCAGATTTTTTTTTTTTTTTTTTTACGCAGAGAGTGGTGAATGTGTGGAATGGGCTGCCAGTGACAGTGGTGGAGGCGGATATGACAGGGTCTTTTAAGAGACTCCTGGACAGGTACATGGAGCTCAGAAAAATAGGGGGCTATGGGCAACCCAAGGTAATTTCTAAGGTAAGGACATGTTGGTTTTCTATGTTTTATGATTACTTTGGGGATTCCATTTCACTTAGTATATCAAATCCCAAAATAGTTGTGTTATAGTAACAGAGGTAGAATACAGCAGGTAATCAATACCTCAAAGATCAAAATCAAAGTACATACATGTCACCATATATAACCCTCAGATTTATCTTTTGTGGGCATTCACAGTAAAGACAACACAATAGAATCAATGAAAGACCACACCCAGAATGAACAAACAGCCAATGTTAAAAGACAACAAATTGTGCAAACACAAAAATAAATAAATAATAAGCAATAAATTTTGAGAACATGAGATGAAGTGTCCTTGAAAGTGAGTCCATAGGTTGTGGGAACAGTTCAGTGTTTGAGTAAATTAATTTATCACTTCCGATTCAGAAGCATGATGGTTGAAGTTTAAAACTGTTCCTGAAACTGGTGGGTGAGCCCTTACGTTCCTGTATCTCCTTCCCGATGGTAGCAGCGAGAAGAGAGTATGTCCTAGATGCTGTGGGTCCTTGATGATGGATGCTGCTTTCCTGTGACTGCTCCAAATAGATGTGCTCAATGTGAGGAGGGCTTTACCCATGATGGATTAGGTTGTATCCATTACTTTTTGCAGGCTTTTTTGTACAAGGGCATTGGTGCTTCCATACCAGGCTGTGATGCAGCCAGTCAGTATACTCTCCACCACAAATCTATAGAAGGTTGTCAAAGTTTTACACGTCATGCTGAATCTTTGCCAACTTCTAAGAAAACAGAGGAATGCTTTCTTTATAATGGCATCAATGTGCTGGACCCAGGACAGATCCTCTGAAATGATAACACAGAGGAATTTAATTTTGCTGACCCACATCACCTCTGATTCCCACAACTGGCACATGGACCTCTGGATTCCTCCTCTTGAAGGCAATAATCAGCTCCTTGGACTTGATGCCATTGAGTGAGAGATTGTTGCTGTGGCACCACATAGCCAGATTTTCAATCTTTCCTCTCATATGCTGATTGTCACCACCTTTGATGACACTTTAAAACTCGAACTTTCACTTTGCAGTTCACAGCAATTCAATTGCAATAGTGTAAAATGCAAATAAAAAGCCAATTACAGTGTTTACAAGTTACAGTGTTGAAGTACACTGATGTTTTTTTTTTGCACTGTCTGGATTAATAGACATTTACCCAATGACACTGGACTGCAGACTCTTTCACAGTTATTAACTGGTAATATTAGCTGTAGAGATCAATTTAGTGGCTAACACAAAATAGCAGCTCCCGACACTACGAAATTCAGATTTGGTGAATCAGAAGTTTGATACAGCCTTCAATTGATTGGGAACATTCAGGTTGCAACCTGAATGTTCAATTTTAATTTATGGAAACAAACCTTATACAGGTACAAATAACTAAGTTATAACACATAACTTATAGTTATAAGTTATAACAAATAACACATGATGCTAACACAACAAACTGAAAGAACAGAACTCATCATTTTTTTCCCGTTCTAAACCACTTGTGCATAGTGCCAGCATGAAAGGTTTAAGAAAGGTTTACTTTTGTCACATTTGTATCAGAACATACAGTGAAATACGTTGTTTTATGTCAATGACGAGCACTGTCTGAGATGAGCTGGGGGCAGCCCACAGGAGTCACCGCACTTCTGGTGCCAACATAGCATGCTCACAACTTACTAACTGTGTATTAACATTTCAGTTATATAAATGACAATCGTCATTATGCCGTCATATCACAAGTGCATCTTGCTTTAAGTGGGAACGAAGTTAGACTTGTATTCGGACTCCTTGTTTTTCTTCCAATTAGTTTATGTTTTGGAGTTACAAAACATAACAGTGGCGACAAGCAAGTTTTAAGTGAACACGAGACAGCTACCTGTTGAACCGCAGCGAGATGTTAGTTTAAAACTAGGCACAAGAAAAAATGGTCAAGTAAAAAAAAACAGCGGAGCACGTGCTCCTTTGGAAGGGACAGATACATTGAGTTCTCAAAAAGTGAGTACCGGGTGAAAGAAAAGAAAGACCAGCAGGTGGTCTTCCTAGATCTTGCCAATGCTTTTGCGTCAGTGCCTCACGAGACTCTGTGGGCAGCTTTTAACTTTTTCCAGGTTCCAGAGGGCATCACAAAGCTGGTCAAAGCGTACTTCTGGTTTCTGCAGTTCTGTGTCACAACACAAGATAACACCACCACATGGCAGCACCTCGAGATAGGAATAATGGCAGGCTGTACCATCTCTCCTCTGGCATTTATCATGGCAATGGAGCTCATTATCCAAGCATCACAATGGGTGGTCGGAGGGAAACTCTTGAAGAATGGGCTGCGTCTTCCTTCAATCAGGGTGTACATTGATATTGTGACCACAATAACAACAACAAAAGCATGCACCAATGCCTGCTGGATAAACTCCAGGGAAATATCAAATGGGCACGAATGGAGATCAAACCCAGTAAGTCTTGCAGTATCTCAATTGTCAAAGGCCGGCTCACCGACATAAGGTTTCGTTTATATGCTGAGCCAATACCAGCTGTCTGGAGAAGCCCATCAAAAGCCTCGGTTGTTGGTACAACTCAGACCTCACAGCCACTGAGCAGGTGGAACAACTAAAGCAGGATACAATCAGTGGCTTCAAGCTGATCAACAACATGGCTCTCCCAGGGAGGTTGAAGCTTTGGTGCTTTCAGTTTGGACTGCTGCCCTGACTTATGTGGCCAATTACTATCTATGAGGTCACTATGTCTCATGCAAATCAGCTGGAAAGGCTGGTGAACTCACATGTGAGGAAGTGGCTTGGGCTACCGAGATGCCTTAGCAGCATAGGACTTTATGGGATCAGAGCCCTTTCTCTGCCAATTTCTAGCCTGGTGGAGGAACACAGATGTGCCAAAGCAAGGCTGGAAATGACACTCAAAAAATCTTGGGACCCAATTGTAAGAGGCATTGCTCCTGCTCTAGCCACAAGGAAAAAATGGACCCCAGCTGCAGCTGTACTGGAAGCAGAAGTTGCCCTCCCACACCGAGACATCGTGGGCTCTGTTCAACAGGGCAGAGGAGACTTTGGCCTTGGAATAATGAAACCTACCTGGCAAAAGGCTACTACAACTGAACACCAGCATCTGGTGGTGGAGGAGGTGCGCTGCCAAGAAGAAGCAGCCAAATGTGCCAAAGCAATATCCCAAGCCAGGCAAAGTTGCTGGATGAGGTAGGAGGGTGCTGAGAGGAGGAAAATCACATGGAGTGAGCTGTGGAGCATGGAGTCAAACAGATTGAGCTTTATCATTGAGCTGGGAGAGGATCCAGCCTGTCCTCTGTGTGCAGTTCCAGCATCTCTCAAGCACATCTTGGTTAGTTGCAAGACCAGCCTAATACAAGGCAGATACACATGGTGACACAACCAAGTGCTGAGGTATTTGGCAGCTGAACTTGAGTGTAAGAGAGTAACCACCAACGTCAGGCCTCTCTATGACCAGACAATAGTCCCATAACTACCATCTTTCATTCAGGAAGGGGAGAAACCGGGAGGGCTAACCCCTTGCCTCACGACTCATGCCCACTGAGTGCAGTGACTGGGAAATGCATGTTCATTTATGCCAGAAACTTACCTTCCCATTCTGAAACTGCAACGACCAACCTGCAGCATGACTTGGTCCTTTGGTCCAACTCCTGTCTGTATCATTGAGCTGACAGTCCCCTGGGAGGATGATGTGGATGATGATTACGAATGGAAAAGGTTGTTATATGCCAACCTTACAGTTGAAGCAGAAGAGCAAGGCTGGAACATAAAAGTGCGCCCAGTTGAGGTGGGGTGCAGGGGCTTTGTAGCCAGTTCCATCGTAAGGCTGCTGAGGGAGGTAGGAGTCAGAGGGCAGGCCCATGGGAAGGCAATCAAAGCACTTGCTAATGCTGCTGAAATGAGCAGTCACTGGCTGTGGCTGAAAAGAAGGGATGCCGTTTAGGCTGCCAAGTGACCATCTAGAGACTAACCATGTGACGCACACTCAGGTCTGATCAGCCTGTGGTGGACCTGCCTCAGCTGATGGTGTCTTGTGATAAAAGGCTGAAACATCCAGTGACGTCGAGGTACACAACTGAAGATGTGTCGTAATGGTAGTAACATCACCTAGTGGTCATCTTTAAGAACTACTTCCACTCAATTCAAGTTCAGTGCAGAAACTTTAGGGATTTTAACACCCAGTCCTATTGATCAAAAATAATAAATAAAGAAGATAGTTGGGCATGGTACATTAAGCAAATTCAGCAGTATTATGAAGCAAGTGAAATAGCCAAAGGGAAGTGAGTGCCAATTTTGCATTGGCATTTTGCATTGCATTGGTGAGTGCATTGGATTTGAAGGCAGACAGTTTGCTTAGAAGTCCAACTGCTCCAACCAAACCAACCAAAATGAGCTTTGCTGATATCATGAATGTAACACAGGAACATTTCGAAACAAAACCATTGTACTTGCAGGATGCTTCAGGTTTCATAAGCAGAATCAAAAGGAAAGGGAATCCATTTCTGCATACGTGACTGAATTGAAGAAGTTGTCTAAGCATTTTCAGTTCTGTAATGGGATTTAATGATGCACGGAGATATCATTTAGCTTGTGGAATCTTACAAGAAAGCATTCAAAAATGGTTCCTAACTGAGGTACAGCAGTTGAAATTGTGTATCAATGGAAACCACAGAGAGAAATTTAATTGAATTGCAGTCAGGAATGAAAATGAGCATTAACAAAATTGCAGCGTGTAGACGTTGGAATGCTTGGCTGAACAAATTGTGTTAATGTTGTAATAGCTGCTCAACAGCAGACCAATGCAGGTATAAAGGTGAAACTTGAAGAAAATGCATGAAGTAGGACACTTACAAAAAGCATGTAGGGCAGGCAAAAAAAATGGACTACACAGGGAAGAAATAAAGATGAAAAGTCAAAATGCACTCAAAAAGAGGACTAATCTGCATGCTGTTGATGAAAAGTCTGATAATGACACAGGAATGCATAGTCTTGAGATTAAATGTGTGAAAACTAACATGAGACAAGCAATATGGGTTACATCAGAAGTAAACAGCAAATTAATTAAAATGGAATTAGACTCTGGCTCAGCATTGACTATGGAGCATATCTACATGAAACACTGTCATAGGAAAGCAGCAATTGTCATCAGGGACCCCCACTACCCATGACATGCTCTCTTCTCACTGTTGCCATTGGAAGAAGGTACAGGAGCCTCAAGACTCACACCACCAGGTTCAGGAAAAGTTACGACACCTCAGCTATCAGGCTCTTGAACCAAATGGATAACTTCACAAGCCCCATCAATGAAATGTTCCCACAACCTATGGAATCACTTTCAAGGACACTTCATCTCATGCTCTTGATATTTATTGCTCATTTATTATTATTTCTTTCTTAGTATTTGTTATTTGTTGTCTTCTGCACTCTGATTGAACACCTAAGTTGAGGATTGATTCTGTTATGGTTATTATTCAATAAATTTAATGAGTATGGCCACAAAAAATGAATATCAGGGTTGTATATGGTGACATATATGTACTTTGATAATAAATTTACTTTGAATGTTGTTTCAGTCATTCCACAAAATGAGTTTGAATGCCATTTCAAAGATACTGAACTGAAGCCTGAAGATAATTAACTAAGAACTTACACTAGAGAAAAGATAACTCCTGTGGGAATGCCATCTGTAACATTAAAATACAACAACAAACAAGCCATATTTGGCTTGTATGTGGTAAAAACAGGAGGGTCTGTGGGACTGTGATTGACTGAGACAACTACAACTCGATTGGAGATTCATCTACTGTTTACACGCCAGATCCCCTGCAAAGGAGTCAACTAAAGTGTTCAAGGATGGCATATCAAGGATAAAAAGTGTTAAGTAAAGATACCACATTCAAGATTTGCAAAGTCCATCCAGTTCCTCATAAAGTAGCCAGTGAGCTGGAGCATATGGAGTCTGAAAGAATTCTTTCCAAGGTTGAGTGGTGTCCATAGGCAACGATAGTTGGCCCAGTAGCCAAGAAGAATGAGTTTGTTGGGATCTGTGGTGATTTTAAGGCCACTATCAACCTAGTACTGAAAGTAAATCAATACCCTCTGCCCACAGTAGAAGATATCTTTGCAAACCTTTCTGGAAGGAAACACATCAGCAAAGTGTCTTAATGAGGCCTACCTACAGATGAAGATAGAAGAAGTTTCCAAAGTGTTTCTCACCATAAACACTCACAAAGGGCTTTATCACTTTAATAGGCTTAATGTTGGAATAGCATCTGCACCTGCACTCTGACAGAAATATATGGATCAGGTGCTGCAAGACTGCCCATCCACTCAGTGTTATCTGGATGACATCATTGTTACTGGTAAGGATGACAAGGCCTCAAGACAGTGTTGAAAAGATTAGAAGATTATGGGCTAAGAGCACAAAGCAACAAGTGTAAATTCCTTAATGTCAGCAAGACCAAGGAGCTGATTATTGACTACAGGAGAAGAAAACCAGAGGTCCATGAACCAATCCTCATTAGAGGATCAGAGGTGGAGGGGGTTAGCAACTTTAATTTCCTCCAAGCTATCATTTCAGAGGATCTGTCCTGGGTCCAACACATTAATGCCATTATGAAGAAGGCCAGCAAAGCCTCTATTTTCTTAGAAAAGTTTCACTTTTATGCTGGTGACAAAGTTAAAGTAATCAGTATTAATTAATTGATAAGGTGCCACACGAAGCTGCTTAACAAGATAAAATCCTATGGCATTACAGGAAAGATACTGGCATGGATAGCGGAATGGCCGACAGGCAGAAAGCAGCCAGTGGAAATAAAAGAGCAAACATGAGGAAATCTGCAGATGCTGGAAATTCAAACAACACACACAAAATGCTGCCTGGCCTGCTGTGTTCCACCAGCATTTTGTGTGTGTTGTTTAGTGGAAATAAAAGGGGCTTTTTCTGGTTGGCTACCGGTGACTCGTGGTGTTCCTCAGGGGTCAGTATTGGGACTGTTACTTTTCCCATTGTTCGTCATTGATTTAGATAATGGAATTGATGGCTTTGTGGCAAAGTTTGTGGATGACACAAAGGTAGGTGAAGGGGTAGGTAGTGCTGAGGAAGCAATATGATTGCAGCAGGACTTAGACAAATTGGAAGAATGGGCAAAAAGTGGCAGATGGAATACAGTGTTCAGAAACGTATGATAATGCATTTTGGCGAAAGGAACAATAGTGCAGACTATTATCTTAATGGGGAGAATTTCAAACATCAGAGGTACAAAGGGACTCGGGAGTCCTCCTGTAAGGCTTCCAAGTTAATTTGCAGGTTGGTAAAGAAGGCAAATGCAATGTTGGTATTTATTTCAAGGGGAATAGAATATAAAAGCAAGGAGATGATGCTGAGCCTTTATAAGACACTAGTCAGGCCGCACTTGGAGTATTGTCAACAGTTTTGGGCCCTATTTCTCAGAAAGGGTGTGTTGTCATTGGAGAGAGTCCAGGGGAGGTTCACAAGGATGATTCCGTAATGAAAGGATTCCAGATCAGCACGGAGCTTGAATTAGCTCAGAAGCCCTCACACAGAGTGTTATTGCGCTTTACCTTCAATAATCATCAAGCTACAAGAGATTACAAAATTCACAGAGGAAAGAATTAGAAGTTACAGGCACTATCTCTTTTCATGAAGTCAATAGCACCATTATCATCTGAGAATTAACAGCATTAAATTATCACAAATTTTTAAAATGATTACTCTGAATACACATCAAATATAGCACTTACAGAATTCAAACTTCATAGGATTTAATACTCGGAATATATTGAATTATTCAATGCAAGATATCTTGTCTTAAAGTTCCATTTTGTGATATCTTACTGACCTCTTGTGGAGAGTATCAGAACAATCTAGAACTTTTAATAGATAATTTGGAACTTGGAATTGTCCTCTGGGCCCACAATGTGCTGATCTTTGAACCTTTTTCAAGATCAAACTGTAGCCCTTCCCTCCCACATAGCCTTCCATTTTTCTTTCATTCATGCATTTACCCAAGAATTTCTTAAATGTCCCTAATGTGTCTGCTTCAAGTGTGTTCAAGATACTCTGTAAAACCTACCTCTGACATCACCCCTAAATCTCCCTCCACTCACCTTCAAAGGTAAGTGTCTTCTGATATTAGCCATTGCTGCCTGAGGAAAAAGGCACCGGCAAAACACAAGAGATCCTTTAGATGCTGGAAATCCAGAGAAACACATACACACAATGCTGGAGGAACTCAGCAGGTCAAGCAGCATCTATAGAGAGGACTGCTATAGAGAACTGGCAGAGATGCTCTAAATAAAATAGGGAGATAGTGTGCACCCAAAGAGAGCCATGGGTTGAGACTCCAGACCAGAAAGAAAGAGACAGGTGGGTGACCATGGGATGGAAGCGCAGGGTAAGAGGTGCACACGGTCCGGGGGCATCAAGTCCAGACTTGGAGCATTTTGAACATCTAGTGAAGCTCGTTGACAATCATTAAACTTTTGAGTTGGTAGGTAGGAGAAAGGAGCCCCACATGACCCTATCTAATCCTAAACCCTATGAAAAAGATATACTGTAGTGGTGTGCTACACACAGCACTGGAATAACGACATGCAGATGGTAAGTTGCAGTTGCATAAAAAATTTATTCAAACATTGCGGCCTCGCCTTTAAGCCTTCCCATTTCCACCCTCCCTGGGCAGGAATGCTACAGGGGGCACATATTCACAGTCCCTTCCTGTGCGCAGGCTTTTCCCCTTGCTGGTGAAGAAGGCCTGGCGCCCTTTTTTGGGGCCGGCCTCTCTGCTGGCATGCGCCATTTTGTGAGCCGGTTTGAGTGCACTGGAAAGTGGGTCACCACAATACTGCACTTGTGAAGCCACACCTTTAGTAATGTGTACAATTTTGGTCTCCATATTTTGTGAGGGATGTGAAGCACTGGAGGAAGTTTAGAGAAGGGTGAATAGACACACTCCAGGACTGCAGTGTAGGGACTATGAAGAAAGATTGAAAAAATTAAATATTTTTAGCCTAAGTAGACATAGAAAGAGAGGAAACACACGTGTTCAAAATCAATAAGGTGGATGCCAGCTGCTAATTCAAAATTAATCCATCATCAAGGACACGAACCATAGGTGGAAACTGGATTAGAGGGAGATTTCAAATTAACATCGGGAAGCATTTCTTTATATGGCACTAGTGTTTTTCAACACTAAGTGAACAGCAGCCAAGACCCTTGATCAGGACTGGAAACGAATGGGAAAGAAGCCAGGTGAGCAGAAAGGTGGGTGGGTGGAGGTAGGGGATGAAGTGAGAAGCTTGGAGATGATAAAAAAATATAAAGGGCAGAAGGAGGAGGAGTCTGATAAAAGAGGAGAGTGGACCTTGGAAGAAAGGGAAGGAGATGGGTACCATAGGGAAGAGATAGGCAGGTGAGGAGGAGGATTAAGAGCAGAGTCCGAATGGAGAATGGAAAAAGGGGGGGGGGGGGCAAATTTACTGGAAATGAAATAAATCAAAGATCACCTCATTTTGGAGGCTACCCCGACAGAAGAGCATACAAACTTTCTTACAGAGTTCAGTTCTGGCATCTGTGTGTGTGGGCTTCCTCCAGGTGCTCCAATATCCTCATGTATTCAAAAGATGTACCAGTTAATAGGTAAATAGTCCTGTGATTAGGCTAGGGTTAAAGAGGTGAGTGCAGGGTGGCGTGGCTTGCTGGTCCAGAAGGGGCAATTCCACGCTGTACCTCTAAATAAATAAATATGAGATGGGGTACCTGGTAAGGCTCTGTAAACCTGTGCCAACCAACTGGCAGGAGTATTCAAGGACATTTTCAACCTCTCACTGCTACGGGCAGAAGTTCCCACTTGCTTCAAAAAGGCAACAATTATACCAGTGCCTAAGAAGAATAATGTGAGCTGCCTTAATGACTATCGCCCGGTAGCACTTACATCTACAGTGATGAAATCCTTTTAGGGGTTGGTCATGACCAGACTGAACTCCTGCCTCAGCAAGAACCTGGATCCACTGCAATTTGCCTATCGCCACAATAGGTCAATGGCAGATGCAATCTCATTGGCTCTTCACACAGCTTTAGACCACCTGGACAACACAAACACCTATGTCAGGATGCTGTTCATTGACTATAGCTCAGTATTTAATACCATCATTCCCACAATCCTAATTGAGAAGTTGCAGAACCTGGTCTCTGTAACTCCCTCTGCAATTGGATCCTCAACTTCCAAACCGAAAGACCACAATCTGCTCAGATTGGTGATAACATATCCTCCTCACTTATGATCAACACTGGTGCACCTTAGGGGTGCTTAGCCCACTGCTCTACTCTCTATATACCTATGACTGTGTGGTTAGGCATAGGTCAAATACATAGCTCATTGCTGGTTGAATGTCAGGTGGTGCTGAGAGGGTGTACAGGAGTGAGGCATGCCAACTAGTGGAGTGGTGCCGCAGCAACAACCTGGCACTCAATGTTCGTAAGATGAAACAGCCGACTGTGGACTTCTGGAAGCATAAGACATAGAGGGATCAGAAGTGGAGAGAGTGAGCAAGTTCAAGTTCCTGGGTGTCAAGACCTCTGAAGATCTAACCTGGTTCCAACATATCAATGCAGTTATAAAGAAGGCAAGACAGCGGCTATACTTTATTAGGAATTTGAAGAGATTTGGTATGTCAACAAATACACTCAAAAACTTCTATAGATGTACCGTGGAGAGCATTCTGACAGGCTGCATCACTATCTGGTATGGGGGGGGGGGGGTGGGGGTACTGCACAGGACCGAAAGAAGCTGCAGAGTGTTGTAAATTTAGTCCACTTCATCTTGGGTACTAGCCTACAAAGTGCCCAGGACTTCTTCAAGGAGCGGTGTCTCAGAAAGCCAGCACCCTTTATCACGGACCTCCAGCAGCCAGGGCATGCCCTTTTCTCACTGTTACCATCAGGAAGGAGGTACAGAAGCCTGAAGGCACACACTCAGTGATTCAGGAACAGCTTCTTCTCCTCTGCCAACTGATTCCTTAATGAACATTGAACCCCTGGACACTATAAAATATATAGTATTTCTGTTTTATGCACAATTTTTAATCTATTTAGTATATGTATACTGTATTTATTATTATTTTTTTCCTTCCATATTATGTATTGCATTGTCATGAGGAATATCAAGACCCTCCTGCCCCCCTCACTGGACCCCCTGCAGTTTGCGTACCGTCCCAACTGCTCAACAGATGACGCCATTGCCACCACCCTCCACCTGGCCCTAGCCCACCTGGACAAAAAAGACACCTAGGTTCAGATGCTGTTCATAGACTTCAGTTCAGTATTCAACACAATCATTCCTCAGAAACTGATTGGAAAGCTGAGCCTACTGGGTCTGAACACCTCCCTCTGCAACTGGACCCTAGACTTCCTGACTGGGATACCTCAGTCAGTCCGGATTGGGAGCAATATCTCCAACACCATCACACTGAGTACGAGGGCTCCCCAGGGTTGTGTGCTCAGTCCACTGCTGTTCACTCTGCTGACTCACGAATGTGCTGCAATACACAGCTTGAACCATATCAAGTTCGCCGATGACTTGACCGTGGTGGGTCTCATCAGCAAGAATGACGAGTCAGCTTACAGAGAGGACGTGCAGCAGCTAATGGACTGGTGCAGAGCCAACAACTTGTCTCTTAATGTGAACAAAAGAGATGGTTGTTGACTTCAGGAGGGCATGGAGCGACCACTCCCCGCTGAACATCGACAACTCCTTGGTAGAGATTGTAAAGAGCACCAGATTTCTTGGTGTTCAACTGACGGAGAATTTCACCTGGCCCTTCAACAGCAGCTCCATAGCAAAGAAAGCCCAGCAGCGTCTCTACTTTTTGCGAAAGCTGAGGAAAGTCCATCTCCCACCCTCCATCCTTATCACATTCTACAGGGGTTGTATTGAGAGCATCCTGAGCAGCTGCATCACTGCCTGGTTCGGAAATTGCACCATCTCGGATCTCAAGACCCTGCAGTGGATAGTGAGGTCAGCTGAGAAGATCATCAGGGTTGCTCTTCCTGCCATCACGGATATTTACACTACACGCTGCACCCGCAAAGGAAACAGCATTATGAAGGACCCCATGCACCCCTCATAAAATCTCTTCTCCTTCCTGCCATTTGGGAAAAGGCTCTGAAGCATTCGGGCTCTCACGACCAGACTATGTAACAGTTTCATCCCCCAAGCTATCAGACTCCTCAATACCCGAAGCCCGGACTGACACCTTGCCCTACTGTCCTGTTTATTATTTATTGTAATGCCTGCACTTTGTGCATTTTATGCAGTCCAGTGTAGGTCTGTAGTCTAGTGTAGCTTTCTCTGTATTTTTTTTAATTATGGAGTTCAGTCTAGTTTTTTGTACTGTGTTATGTAACACCATGGTCCTGAAAAATGTTGTTTCATTTTTACTATGCACTGTACCAGTAGTTATGGTCAAAACAACAATAAAAGTTGACTTGACTTGACATTGAACTGCTGCTAAGTTAAGGAATTTCACGTTGCATGCTGGTGATAATAAACCTGATTCTGTGTTGCTCATCCAAACTGAAAAGTCTCTAGATATCCACTCTATTAATGCCTCTGATAATCTTATACACCTCTATCAAGTCACTTCTCATCCCCCTTTGTTTTCCAAAGAGAAAATCCCTATCTCGCTCAACCTTGTTCTCTAATAAAGGCAGCATCCTGGTAAATCTGTCTGCAGCCGCTCAAGGTAGTACATACGTACTTCAGTTATAAATATACTTTAAACTTGAAACCCTCTTTCCACTTCTTTATTCAAATCATTTATAAAAATCACAAAGAGCAGAAGTCGCAGAACAGATCCCTGTAGAACTGGTTACTGACCACCAGTCAGAATATAGTCCATCTTTCACCACCCTCTGTCTTCTATGAGCAAACCAATTCCGAATTCATACTGCCAAGTTGTCATGGATCCCATTACTCATGACTTTCTGCATGAGCATACCCTTGGGAACCTTGTCGAACACTTTACAAAAATCCATATACACCACATCGATTTCAGCAAGTTTTAGGGTGGGTGTGTGTAATAGAGAAAGAGAGATTTACATCACTATCAAGAAGGAGGTACAGAAGCCTGAAGGCACACACTCAGCAATTCAGGAAAACTTCTTTCCCTCTGCCATCCAATTCCTAAATAGACATTGAATCTTTGGACACTACCTCACCTTTTTTAAAAAATATACAGTATTTCTGTTTTTGCACATTTAAAAAAAATTTAGTCAATAGAATTACTTGTTTTATTGATTTACTTGTTTATTGATTATTATTACTATTTTTTTTCTCTCTGCTAGATTACATATTGCATTGAACTGCTGCTGCTAAGTTAACAAATTTCACATCACATGCTGGTGATAATAAAACTGATTCTGATTCTGACAGGTTTTGTGATTCCAGTGGCTTAGAGACGATCATGTTTCAAACTGCTTTTGACCATCTGTGTTCTGGATAATTTTTCAACAGATTTCTGAACAGATATTACCAGACTGAGTTATAAAGCAATCTACAGGTGGTAAATAGAAGAATTCTGTACCTGTTTTTGCCCAGCATAAGGACACGAAGTGACTTCAGAGAAGAAAGACCTGAGATTTCCTCAATCTGATTGTTGTATAGATCCAAAAAGATAAGGCGACGCAGATTTGAAACGTGCTCTATCTGAGTAATCAGATTATGCTGGAAATTCAACAGGCGAAGTTGCTGCTCGCCCTCCAATATTGGACAGACTGTAAGATTTCGCCTGGTCAATAATTAAAGATATGAATTTGCTGATGGAAGATAATGAATTAGGTATTCAGTTCAGTAAATTATCTAGGAGGTTGATTTCCACTTCAACAAAAGCTGTGTATTTAAAACAAACTTAAAATCTGAAAGCTTAAATAATTGATTATTATCAGTTATTTTCTACCGAACATGTAGGATCATTGTTGTCTATTTACTATTTCAGTAATATATGAGTACTGTTGTAAATTTATTGCTTGATTAAGCATTCTTGTTCATTTAAATAAATTATTACCGGTTATATGCAAAAGTACGTGAATTGCATAAGTCATAACGCTTCCATGTGATAAGTGCACATCTCCCTTAAAAGTAAACATGAAGTTAGAATCCCACTTCGGACCCCTAATTAGTTTAATGTTTTGGAAATACAAAACATAACAGTGGTGACAAGGTATTTTTAAAACAAATCAGAGATGACTATCTACCTGTTAAAGTACAGTGAGGTATCCACATTTTTAAAAAGCACAGTGAGAAGCGGTCCAGTAAAAATAGCAGGGCAGCATGTATTCTTCAGAAGGGAAAACAGGATTGAGTTTAAAAAGAAGGCTGAAAACGGATTCGTAGGTTCATAAACAGTGAGTACCAGGTTATAATAATCACTAAAAAAGCAGAAATGGCTAGCTACATCAGAAAAATAGACACATTCAATTTTAAAGCACATGGAAAAGCCGATGAGAAGTGAGTGCCAATTGTACTGAGCACATTGGATTTAAAGGCATACAGTTTGTTTTGAAGTTTAACTGTTCCAACCAAACCAGCCGAAATGAGTTTTGCCAAAATCATGAAAGCAATGCATTCATAAGTTGAATCAAAAGGAAGGGAAGTCAATTTCAGTGTATATGGCTGAAAAGAAGTACATTTGTAGTTGTCCAAGCATTGTGAATTCAATATGAGTTTCATGATGCACTGAGAGATCATTTAGTTTGTGTAATCTTACAAGAAAGCATTCAAAAATGGTACATAAATGAAGAACAACTGATATTTAAAAGAGCAGTTGCAAGAGCTGTATCCATGGAAACAACAGACAGCGACACAATTGAGTTATAATCAGGAATGAAACGGAGCATGAACAAAATTGTAACGTCAAAACAGAAACCAGCCTGGTCAAACAAATTGTGTTACCATTGTGGCAGAGGCTTGGATACACCAGACCAAAGCAGATTTAAAGGTGAAACTTCCAGAAAATGGAGGTCACACAAAGTGCACGTTGGGCAGTAAAAAATAAATGGACTGCATTGGGAAGAGAAAAGGCTAAAAAGTCAAGTTGCAATTTCAAAAAGAGCAATAATCTGCATGTTGTTGATAACAGGGTAGCTGTCTGAGTAGACTTAAGATTTACCATGTGAAAACTAACATGAGGCAAGCAAAATGGCTTACACCACACCAGCAGTGAAAGGCATATCAATTAAAATGGAATTGGACACTGGCTTGGCTGTTACTGTGGATGTCTGTACAGTAGTTAAATTATACTGCATACTGTATATATAGTTGAGATGCATTCTATATTGAGTTAGAGTTTATAGCTAAGCAGCAAGGAGTGTTGTGAATTTGATATTTTAGTAATATTTGAGTAACACTGTGAATATATTATTGTTCATTTAATTAATTAATTCTGGGCCAATTGTAATTGCATATGTTGTTAGGTTACCAGGTGTAAAGTGCATGCCTTGCTTGAAGTAAACACAAAGTTAGAGTCACATTGCGGATTCCCGTCTTTTCCTTTTAATTATGTTAGTGTTTTGGAGTTACAAAACACAACAATCATAATTTACAATACAAATATCACTGAGGGTTTCTAAAAAATGTTTGCATACACACTTCATTTAGTGTAGAGATTCATTTGTATTCTGCATATGAAATGGGAGCTAAGTGTTCAAGTCTTCATAGTTTATTGGAAATCAGTGTACTTTGACAGGCATATGAATTGACCTTTTGTAACTTATGTAAAAACATTGGTTGACATTAATCCACTGTAGTTCCAAGAGGTAACTCCATTGAATGAGGGGTCTGGCTGTAAATATTTCAAACTTGGATTTCAGTCATCATTAACACACAGCACAGGTGGAGCTTATTCACTCCTCTCACTTCAGACAAGTTATTTGAATTTGTAATGTTTTGCAACTCCAAAACATAAAACTAATTGAAAGAAAACATGGAGAGTCCATAATGCATATCTAAGTTCATTTTATGCATGTAAGATACACAAGTATGACATGGCAGCATGATGACATATACCATTCACATTCTTTGTATATACCACCATAATGAATTATTTAAACAAAGAATGCTTAACCAAACAATATATTTATAATTTTACAGATATGTTAAATATACAACACCCCTCCCAGCTTAGGTATAAATTCCAACTCAATATAGAATATATCTCAACTTATCCACATGTACTATATATACACAGTATACTATACAATAGAACTTCTATAGTATAGATATCCACAGCATAGCAAATTTTAAATTGTCGCATTCAGGCCTAAAGACTTATTCACCGTGGAGGATTTTTTACTCTTGAGGGATAATGTCTTTCTTGACAAGGGAAGTCACTCTGTTTGGGCAGGTGAGACTTGTGGCTGCAAAACAATGTCAGGTTCTGTGGCCTCCTCTGTGGTGGTTGTAGTTGATTCTTAGACTGCAAGAAGTGGTTCTGACAACTCTAGCCACCTTTCGTTTGCTTTTCTTTCTGGATCTACAGAATTTCAATCTTTGCTTCTCTCCCCAGTCCTGGTTTATTTTGTTCTCTTTTTCTTTTGCACATTACTTCTCTCTTTCACACATTTTTCTTTCTCACTCATATTCTTTCTCTCTGTCTCTTCTCTCCTTTTCAACTTGTCTTTCTTTTTCATGTTTTACTGTTTCTTCTTCTAGTTTCTTGTATCTCTGAAATAGCTAATTTCTCAAGAAATTAGGTCTCGTTTATTCTCTTCCATGTCATAGCACTTCTGTCATCCTTTCATCTTTTTTTCTTTCTAGAATGTGTGTGCGTACCTTTGGCTATTTCATTTGCTTCAAAATGGTGTTCAATCGGTTGAGTATATCAGTTGTGAAATCAAATGCGTCAATCTTTCTGACATAGCCAGTCACTTCTGCTTTTTTTTTAAGATGATTTTTATCACTGTTTATAAAAATGCAAATTCTGCCATTTTCAATCAATTGACTTAAATGCCCTGCTCCAAAGAAAAATAAACATGCTGCACTTTTTTTTTTAAAAAGCTCAACAATTTCTAGCTGTGCTATTGGTTCCTTAAGGTTGTATCCCTGGTCAACTCCGATTTTTTAAAATTGGAACATGTCACTGCAGTTCAACATGAAGGTAGTCATATCAGGTTCCTTAAAAACTTCCTCCCCTTCAGTGTTATGGTTTGAGCTCCAAACATAAAAACTAATTGAAAGCAAAACAAGGAGCTGGGAGGTAAATCTATTTTTATTTTAAGCAAGACACACACATCTGTCTCAGTGACGTGATGAGATATGCCATATGACAGTATATCATAATTAATTATTGAAACAAAGAAAGCTTAATCAATTATTATATTAATATTATTGATATATTAAATACACATCAGAATTGTTTGCTAATTTACATTGTTTTTCAAGGTAATACTTCCTGGGCAGTTTTGGCCACATTATTTAATTCAAATTATTGGATAATTTGATATTTTAACCAAAATTATCAGTGAAATTCTATCAATTATACATTTTTAGCATTATTTTATGAGCTTGAAATTTAAGTTCAAAGTAAATTTATTACCTAAGTACATATATATCATCATATACTAACCCTCACTAAATCTGTGCAAACATAAAAATAAATAAACAATATAAATAAATAAATAAATAAATCGGCAATGAATAGAGGACATGAGATGAAGAGTCTTTCAAAGTGAGTCCATAGATTGTGAGAATATTTCAGTGATGGGGCAAGTGATGTCAAGTGAAGTTACCCCTTTTGGTTCAAGAGCTTGATAGCTGAGGGGTAATAACTGTTCCTGAACTTGGTGGTGTGAGTCTTGAGGCGCCTATACCTTCTTCCTGATAGCAGTAGCAAGAAGAACGCAAAACCTGGATGGCAGAGGTCCCTGATCCTGCTTTCTTGTCACAATGCTCTGTGTAGATGTGCTCAATGGTGGGAATGGCTTTACCTATGATGAACTGGGCTGTATATGCTACTTTTTGTAGGATTTTCTGTTCAAAGGCATTGGTGCTTCCATACCACACCATCATGCAGACAGTCAATACACTCTCCACTACACACCTATAGAAGTTTTTCAAAAGTCATGCCGAATCTTTGTAAACTCCTGAGGAAGTAGAAGTGTTGCCGTGCTTTCTTCCTAATTGCACTTACATTCTGGGCCCAGGACAGGTACTTGGAAATGATAACATCGCAAGATTTAGCTGCTGACCCTCTGCACCTCTGATCCCTGGTGAAGACTGGCTCATAGACCTCTGGTTTCCATCTTCATAATTCAATGATCAGCTCCTTGGTCTTGCTGATAGCACCACTCAGCCAGATTTTCAATCTCCCTCTTATGTTTTGATTCACCAGCACCTTTGATACTGCCTACAGCAGTCAACAAACTTGAATATGGTATTGGAGCTGTGCTTAGCCACACAGTCATAAGTGTAAAGCGAGTAGAGCAGGGGACTAAGTACACGGCCATGTGCACCTGTGCTGATGGAGATCGTAGAGGAGATTTTGCAGCCAATCTGAACTGACTAGGGTCTGCAAGTGAGGAAATTGAGGATCCAATTAACCAAGGAGGTCCTGGGGCCAAGGCCTTGAAGCTTATTGATTAGTTCTGAGGGGATGATAGTACTGAACACTGAGCTGTAGTCGATAAAGAGCATCCTGATTTATGTATCTTTGCTGTCCAAGTATTCCAGGGTTGAGTGAAGAGCCAATGAAATGGCATCTGCTATTGTGATGGTAGGCAAATTGAAGCAGATCCAAGTCACTTCTCAGGCAGGAGTTGATAAGTTTCATCGCCAACCTCTCAAATCACTTCATCTCTGTAGATGTAAATGCTACTGGATGATAGTCATTGAGGCAGGTTAACATGATCCTCTTAGGCACCGGTATAAGTGAAGCTGGCTTGACACAGTTGAGTATCTGAGATTTCTGAATTGAGAGGATAAAGATCTCAGTGAACACTCCAGCCAGTTGATCAACACAGGTCTTTAGTACTTGGTTAGGAACCTCATCTCAGCCAGATGCTTTCTGTGGGCTCCTCTTCCTGAAGCAGAGAAACATGTCAGCATCAGAGACTGAAATCACAGGATCATCAGGGACTCTGGGAGTTCGTGATGGTTCCTCAATGTTTTGATGGTCAAAGTGACCATAGAAGTAAATCAGCTCATCTAGAAGCGAAGCACTATTATCACCTATGTCACTTGATTTTACTTAATTAAGAGGTGATAGCATTCAAGATCTGTCACAATTGTCCAGCATCCTTCATTGATTCAAGTTTAGTCTGGAATTGCAACTTCACCCATAAGATGGCTTTCTGGAGATCATACCTATACCTCTTATAATTTTCTTAAATGCTATTGATCTGGCCCTCAGATTGTGAATCTCATGGCTCATTCAGGGCTTCAGGTTGGGGAAGATTTGGAATGATTTTGTGGGGACACACTATTCTACAACTGTTTTTATGAAGTCCATAACAACCATGGTATAATAACTTAGATATTTAGATGCAAAGAAGAGTCCTTGAACACAGCCTTGTCAACTGATACAAAACAATCCCATAGCCACACCTCCACCTCCTGCAACTAATTATTTGTTGTCCTAATCTCTGGAACTTTACTCTTTAATTGATAGAAAAATAAACGTTCCAGTGAAGCTCCTACCTCAGAGCAAAGAGCAGCAATAACACTGCTGCTAAACTAGAATGCATATTCATCAACATCTACAGGAATAAATGATTGCAACTTCTCCTACAGTTCCAAAGGGTAAATATTAACTCAGGAACATAGCAGCTTCAGTATTAGGATTCAGATTAAACTGCCCCGAAGGTCAGACTGTTGCACAGCACAGTCAAACCTTCCAGCCCACCACAAACATGTTGATCTTGTTTACCCATCTAAACTGATCCCACTTACACACAGGACTAGAGATGATTCCACTATCTCCTCTGGGAGCAAGATCCAAATATCTATCATCTGTATAGTAATACTTTTGCCTCAAAACCCCTTCCTTTCTTCTTAAACTGACCCCTCAAGTTTTTGATGTTCCTTCAATGGGAAAATTATTCTGACTACTTACACTACTTGTAGTCTTACAAGTTTATATATTTCTATTCTGTCACCTCTCAACCTTCTTTTGATCTTGGAAAATCAAGTGTTAGCTTATCCAACTGCTCTCCATAAATGATATCCTCTAATATAGCCTATATTCTAACAAATCTCCCCTGTACTTTGTTCAGTGCAACTACGTCCTTCCTATAGTGTGGTGACCAGATCTGAACATAGTATTCTAGGTGCAGTCTTATAAAGTTTTATGAAATTCCAGTATAATGACCCAATTCTTACTCTCACCATGGCATATGTTCTCTTTTTCCTCACACTGTTATTCACATCTTCTCCTTCTGTGGTCAACTAAAATGATCCTCATTTGGAATTCAACCATACCCAATGGGTTAAAGTGCCATCTCCATTTTTCTAATCACACTTATTCTTTCAGACCAAACCTGAATGTTCATAACCTCAATATCCTATTCTATTTTCGGATGTCAGATGCTACCTCTGTAATATCGCTCATCTTTGCTTTACAGTCCACCTATTGCTGATGAACTCACCCTCCATTGTCCAGGTGCTAAAAACACTTTCATATTCCAAAATTATACTCACCTGTCTAAATTCAGTCTATCAGAATGCTCTGCCCGCTGCTCTGGTGTACGATACACAACAGGTATTCCAGGCGCTGAAGGAAGCTCAGAGAAAATGACATTGTCACCTAGAAGATAATAATGGGGCTGATCATATAGAAGTCAAGTCACTTTTTATTGTCATTTTGACCATAACTGCTGGTACAGTACACAGTAAAAACGAGACAATGTTTTTCAGGACCATGGTGCTACATGAAACAGTACAAAAACTACACTGAACTATGTGAAAACAACACAGAAAAAAAACTACACTTGACTGCAGACCTACCCAGGACTGCATAAAGTGCACAAAACAGTGCAGGCATTATGATAAATAATAGTCAAGACAATAAGCACAGTAGAGGGCAATAAGTTGGTGTCAGTCCATTCTCTGGGTATTGAGGAGTCTGATAGCTTGGGGGAAGAAACTGTTACATAGTCTGGTCGTGAGAGCCTGAATGCTCCGGTGCCTTTTCCAGATGGCAGGAGGGAGAAGAGTTTATATGAGGGGTGTGTGGGATCCTTCCATAACGCTGTTTGCCTTGCGGATGCAGCGTGTAGTGTAAATGTCCGTAATGGCGGGAAGAGAGACCCCGATGATCTTCTCAGCTGACCTCACTATCCGCTGCAGGGTCTTGCGATCTGAGATGATGCAATTTCCGTACCAGGCAATGATGCAGCTGCTCAGGATGCACTCAATACAACCCCTGTAGAATGTGATGAGGATGGGGGGTGGGAGATGGACTTTCCTCAGCCTTCACAGAAAGTAGAGATGCCGCTGTGCTTTCTTTGCTATGGAGTTGGTGTTGAGGGACCAGGTGAGATTCTCCACCAGGTGAACACCAAGAAATTTGGTGCTCTTAACGATCTCTACCGAGGAGCCGTCGATGTTCAGTGGGGAGTGGTCGCTCTGTGCCCTCCTGAAGTCAACAACCATCTCTTTTGTTTTGTTCACATTCACAGACAGGTTTTTGGCTCTGCACCAGTCCGTTAGCCACTGCACCTCCTCTCTGTAAACTGACTCGTCGTTCTTGCTGATGAGACTCACCACGGATGTGTCATTGGCAAACTTGATGATGTGGTTCAAGTTGTGTGTTGCAGCACAGTCTTGGGTCAGCAGAGTGAACAGCAGTGGACTGAGCACACAGCCCTGGGGCGTGCTCAGTGTGGTGGTGTTGAGAGATGCTGCCTCTGATCCGGACTGACTGAAGTCTCCCAGTCAGGAAGTCTAGTATCCAGTTGCAGAGGGAGGTGCTCAGGCCCAGTAGGCTCAGCTTTCCAATCAGTTTCTGAGGGATGATTGTGTTAAATGCTGAACTGAAGTCTGTGAACAGCATTCAAACATATGTGTCTTTTTTGACCAGGTGGAGGGTGATGGCAATGACATTGTCTGTTGAATAGTTGGGACGGTACGCAAACTGCAGGGGGTCCAGTGAGGGGGGCAGCAGGGTCTTGATGTGCCTCATGACGAGCCTCTCGAAACACTTCATGATGATGGATGTGAGTGCAACGGGATGGTAGTCTATTCGGAAGAAATCTTCTGAATAGATAAAAAGTCATTACATGAAAGAAAAGCATTCAAACAAAATAAATAATAAGGATCCCCAGAATTAGCTACTTCCACACGATAGTAATTCGGCACTACTTTGGATGAAAACTTAAAAAAATGAGTCCTTAAAAAAAATCTGAGCCCCAGTTATCTGCTACTACCATTATACGAAATCATGGCTATTCTGTGTGTTCTCTTATCCATATCACAACCTTATACATCTCTGCCTAAGAAACAAACACGAGAAAATTTGCAGATGCTGGAAATCCAAAGCAACACACATAAAATGCTGGAGAAACCAAGCAGGCCAGATAGCATCTATAGGAAAGAGCAAACAATTGACATTTCGGGCCGAGACCTTTCACCTGGACTGGAAAGGAAGGGGAGAGGTCAGAATAATCAGGCGAGGGGAGAGGAGAAGAAGTACAAGATGGTAGGTGATAGGTGAAACCAAGGGGGGGTGGGTAGAGGGGTGAAGTAAAGACCTGAGAAGTCTGGCCTCATCTTGGCAGTAGAGAATTGACATGTCGGAAACGGGTGGCCACTGTAAACTTCCTGATGAAGGGTCTCGTCCTGAATCGTCGACTGTTTAATCTTTCTCATAGATGCTATCCGATCTGTTGGAGAAATATCTCTGCAACCCGAATTTAAAATGATCCATCTACAGCACATCATCCCCACAACCCATTCACCAGCCCTCAACCTCAACAATATTCTGTTCAGCTTTCAATCTCCTTTGTGTAAAGAAATGATTCAAGTAGCAACAGATTCAAGGTGAACAAATAGAACCTAACCAGAATCAGATTTATTATCACTCTACATTGTTGTTGTGCAGCAGAAGTAGAGCACAAGATATAAAAATTATGAAAAGTTACAAATAAATAAATAGTGGAAAAGAGGAATAACAAGGTAGTTTTCATGGGTTAATGGACAGTTCAGAAATCTGATGGTAGAGAGGAAGCTGTTCATAAAACACTGAGTGTGGGTCTTTGAGAAAAAAGTGAAGTGGTATGTTTGAATTTTCAGAAAATCTCAGTGAAGAGAATTTCAAATAAAATCAGAGTGAATATTCTTCTGAGGCGTAATACCCAGCCTGGATTAAGGACAGCTTAACAAACAGAACATAGAGTGTAAATAAAAGGGTCATTTTCAGATTGGAGTGTAACACGGATTCAGTGCTAGTGGCCTGGGTGCTCACAACCATTATCTACAGTATTCAAGAGAGAATTAAGTGTACCTTTATGAAAATTTACTGATTATACACAGCTGAATGTCAGTGAGTGCTTTATGGAGAATGCAAGAGGACTTGGGAATATAGGCAGCTGAAGCGAGCTAATGGCAGAGCAGATGCTGTATGTGCAAAAATGTGAGACTGTGAGTAGGCCTCCGTTAGTCTTGATAGACCATGGACTTGCACCTTGGAAAGTTTCCAGGGCGCAAGCCTGGGCAAGGTTTTTTTTTAAATGGAAGACGGCAGTTGCCCAAGCTACGTCTCCCCTCTCCACGCCACCAATGTTGTCCAAGGGAATGGCATTAGACTACTTTCAGTGGCGAAAGGTGAGAGTGGTGAGAGATTGAAAATTCTTGTTTTTGTAAAACATCTTGTACACATATCACTAAACACTAACCTGCAAGTAGTGCAAGCAATTAGGAAAGCAAACACAAGAGTGAAGCCATCTTGCTCCAATTCTACAGGGGTCTGCTAAGACCACACCTGGAATACTCGGGGCAGCTCTGTTCTCCCAATCCATGCAAGTATTAATTGAGATAAATGAAATGCAGTGAACATCCATCACATTGATTTATGGGAATCTGTCTTATAAGTCGATGATACCTTTAATTAATTAGAATGAGAGGTGATCATTCATTTAAACATACAACTTTCTTATTCTCATATTCCTCTAAATCTTAAACCTATCTAAGTGTCTTTAAAATGCTGTAATTAAACCTGCCTCCACCATTTCATTTAGCAGCTCATTCATATACCCACTATCCTGAGTGAAAAACGTTCACCTTGGGTCCCTTTTTAAATCCTTCTCATCTCACAAACCTATACCTTCAAGTTTCAGACTCACCTACAGAATTGCAGCCCACTACCAGTCACAGGCATCCACTCTGAAATGTAACCCTCCACTACCACCCTCTATCAAGCCAATCTTGCATCCAATTCCAATTATCTGAAAAGAACAAGAATTTCAGGTTGTATATTGTATATATTCTCTAACATTAAATCGAAGTATTGAACTAGCTAGCTCACCCTGGATCCTATATGATATCACCTTCTCCACCAATCCACCATAAATGACCATGTCCAAAGCCTTTCTAAGGTTCATGTAGACAACATCTACCATTCTGCCCTCATCAATCTTCCTGGTCACCTCTTCAAAATAATCAATTAAATTTCTGAGATAACTTTCATGTACAAAGCCATGCAGTCTATCCTTGTCTTTCCAAATGTAGATAAATTGCCTTTCGGAGTCTCCTCCAGTAACCTATCCACCACCAAAGTTAGGTTCTCTGGCCTGTAGCTCTTTGGTTTGTCCTTTCAGCCATTCTTAAATAAAGTCATAACATCACCGCTTTCCGGTCATCCAGTACATCACCACAGGTAAGAAAGATACAAGTCTCTGCTAGGGTCCCAACAATTTCTTTGCCTTGCCTCTCACAATGTCCGATGGCACTTGGTTGAGCTGCAGGGACTTCAGTCATTGAGTGTCAAAACAAACATAATAGATCTCTTTGGAGATTGATGGATGTGGGTTTAGTACAGGAAAATGATGTTGAAGTAACTTACTGAGCAGGCAGACGGGCTAAATGGCTTGCTTCCCAAGTTCTAAAGTTGGGTGTTTGGACTTAGATACAGTTCTAGTTGGGATCCATTCATGGGCACACAAGAGATTCTGCTGGAATCTAGAGTGAGGTTTCTTATTCTGGGGTCCACTGACCCCTAAGGTGTCCGTGATCTTGGATGGGAAAAAAAATTTACATTTTTATTTTCACTAACCTCCAACTGCAATTTAGCCTTTCCTTCAATGATGAATGTATGTAACAAACCACAATATTATTAGCAGTACCTGTGACTTTGTCATATTTTTATATCACATTACAGTTGTTACAAATACCTCAAAAAATTGTTTACTACTCATCACTACTTCGAAATTACGGTAATTATATGACCCACTGTTAGATCAAATGTGACCAATTGGATGTCCACTACGACATGTGTTGCTTTGTCAAAGACCACCCAAGATTTAATGTCCAATTTTATCCAAACTAAGCAACAACAGCCTTCACACTGATATATATTTAAAAACTAAAATTTAATTTTAACTTGTCTGTATTTTAAATGTGGTCTTGTTATTTAATGCATTAATAAAGAAGCAAATATATTACTATATCACAAATAAGCTTTTTTAATATTTTGATAACTATATTTCAATACAATTGGTTTCATTTGTAATCCTATGTATTTTATCTGATATATTTAAATATATTATTCTGAGAAGGGTCCATAGGCTTAACCAGACTGTCAAAAGAATCCATGGCATATAAAAAAGATTAAGAACCCTTTTCTGGAGGAACTCAGTGGATCAAGCAGCATCTGTGTGGGTAAAAGAATTTGTATCATGTCAAGACTTTGCATTAATTCTAAGGATGGGGAGGGAAGAGTCCATTCATGGTCTGTTCAGCTGTAACAAAACTTCCACTCCTAATTCAGACCACATGAGATGGGACAAGAGACAATTTTAAAACATGAGTAGAATATTCTATGAATGTGAAGCACCTGGTAAGTACGGCAAGGCTCCTTGACCATGTGAAGGGGAAGGCACAGCACTTTGAGAGCCCTGTCGAGACTTGCATTTTATTGAAGCAGGACTATGTGAAGGCACATCCGCAGCTATCCCCTTTGATAACGGTTCTGAGTAGTGGCGGAGTAGATCATCATTGCATGTTCCTTCTGTGAACAACAAAAAAAGAAAAGTAGCACCTGCACAAGTCAAACCTTCCTCCTCATAAGCTTCATCTCGAGGTCTGACTACTTACATTCAACTAATAAGTGAATTTATAAAAAAATAAACTGACTTTCAATTACAACAGAAAACAGAACATATAAAATTCCCACGATTAGGGAATGGAATTTTTACTCAGTTGCTCCCTGGGGTTCAGATAATTTTTTTCACAACTATGTTCTTTTCTGAGGTGCTTGTACACAGGACAGCTCACCTGTTCTGTGCTGGGGCATTCCCCTGCACTACCAGATATTAATATGAGATTCAGCCACATCATTAATACTTTCAGGCAGCATGTAAACAATCAAACCATTTGGGCTGAGATCCTTTATCAGAACTGATGAAGAATCTCAGCCCAAAATGTTGACTATTCCTCTCTGTAGACGCTGCCTGAAAAAGTCCAAGGTGGCACCAGTGAACCACAGACACCTGCTGCAGGCTGCTTTTCAGAAAGAAGGTAGAAGAACCTCAGGACCCAAGTACTAGGTTCAGGAACAGTTATTACCCCTCAACCACCAGGCTCCCGAATCAGAGGAGATAACTTTACTCAACTCAACTTGCCCTATCACTGAACTGTGCTCACAGCCTATAAATTCACTTTGAAGGACTCTTCATCTCATGATCTCGATATTTATTGCTTTATATCCTATTTTGTACTTTCACATTTTGTTGTCTTTGGCACACTGGCTGTTGTCCATGCTGTTGGGAGCAGTCTTTCATTGATTCTGAAGCAACACACAGAAAGTGCTGGAGGAACTCAACAAGTCAGGAAGCATTGATGGAAATGAATAGATAGTCGATGTTTCAGACCAATCCTTCTTCAGGACTAAGAAGGAAGGGGGAAGATGCCTGAATAAAAAAAGTTGGGTGGGGGGGGGGAGAGGGAAGAGGCTGGCTGGAAGGTGATAAGTGAGGCGAAGTGGGTGGGAAAGGTGAAGGACTGAAAAAGAAGGAATCTGATAGGAGTGGAGAGCAAACCATAGGAGAAAGGGAAGGAGGAGTTGATCCAGGGGGAAGTAATAAGACAGGTGAGAAGAGGTAAAAGGTTAGAGTGGGGAATAGAGGAATAAGGGGGAATTTGTTTACCGGGTAGAGAAATTGATATTCATGCCATTAGTTTGGGGGCTACTCAGATGGAATTTAAGGTGTTGTTCCTTCACCCTGAGGTTGGCCTCATCTTTGCATAACATGGACTGACACGTCAGAATAAGAAAAGGAAATGGAAATAAAATGTTTGGCCACTTATGGTGGATGGTGCAGAAGTGCTCGACAAAGTGGTTTTCCAAATTTACAATGAGTCTCACTAATGTAGAGGAGACCACATCGGGAGCACTGGACACATTAGACATTCACAGCAGGTTCGCAGGTGCAGTGCTGCCTCACCTGGATGGTCTCCCTGGGGCCATGGATGGAGGTGAGGGAGGTGGTATATAGGCAGGTATAGCTGTTGCAGGGATAAGTGAGTGCCAGGAGGGAGATTAGTGGAGAGGAATGGACAAGAGAATCACGGGGGGGGGGGGGGGGGGGGGAAGTCCCTGCGGAAAGTGGGGGTGGGCAGGGGGAGGTAAAGATACCTTTAGCGGTAGGATCCCTTCAGAGGCGGCGGAAGTTTCGGAGGATGATGTGCTGGATGCAGAAACTGATGAGATGGTAGGAAAGGACGAAAGTCATCATACTGTACCATCTCCTTTAAGTACAGGTGATGCCTTCTATTTTCTTTGATAGTTTAGGCATTGATTTCTGTGGGATCACAATGTCCTCTACCCTCAACCACACTAACTCTGGCCAGATCCTTGTAACTTCATAAAGTTTAAAACTAGTTTGTGTGTCATATCTAGTGCTCAGTCCCCTTAACCTTTCAAAGCATACGAATAAAATCTATCAGATACCATACCTGGTTTGCCATGGAAATTCTTGTCACCTTCTACATTCAAAAGCTTGTGTGAGGGAAGGAACTCCTTGTTTACTTTATAATCAAACTGCAAAGTAATAAAAGATAGAAACATACTTCTGTGATAACTTAGCCCCTTGAATTCAGAATGTCATGATTTTAATCACAAATGAAAATCACAAATAGCTGTAAGATAATAGGAAAGTGAACAGAATTTCACCAGAAGGATCAGGAATTAGAAGACACAAAATGAAGCTTTAGCAAAAGAGCCACAATGGACGGGCAAAGACAAATATTTATGCAATAAATGGTAGGGGACTGGAATGAGAAGCAATGAATCAGATTCAACTATGATGGATAAATTCATGAGAGGGAAGAATTTATAGAACAAAATGGAAGAGACAGGGGAAAGAAATGAAATATATTGCTTCTAATTAGGAACTGCTACTGTCAGGTGGGAGGTACAGAAGTCTGAGGTTTCACACAACCAGGTTCAGGAAGAGCTACTATCCTACAGCCACCAGGTTCTTATACCAACTACACAATCTTAAGCACACCATGGCAACAGAACACTATGGTCCATCTCATACTCTTCCGTGGACTTGTCTTCAATTGCATCTTTGGTTTTATTTTTCCCTGTCTTACTTTCTCTATAGCATTGGCATAATGTTGATGTATAATTCATGTATTATTCATATTCTGTGTAGATAAAGACATTTGTTTTCCCTTAATGTATTGGTCTAGTTACATCCCTGACTTTTTCTTAGGTCTCTTTATATTGACTCAGTTATTTCACTTAGTTCACAGTTATCATGAGATAACAGAAAATGAAAGGCTATGTGGGTGGGAAGGGTTGGGTTGAGGGAAGGTCAACATAGCATCATAGGCTGGAGGGCCTGTACTATTCTATGTTAACTTTCTTGTTTTAATCACAAGAGTGTGCTTCTTTAGTATTTCCTTCCCTTTCCCTCTGGACGATGTATTCTGCATGTCCGGCTACAGGCATAGCTGGTTCTGGAACACTGGTCTTCAGTATATCTGGGTAAGAGTTGTCAGGCCCCATGGCTTTTTTTAAAATCAATTAATTAAAATCACCAAGAACAAATCAACTGGGTGAAGACTGCTTTTGTGATGGCGAAAATTCAGATGGCTTAAGAGCATCAACCACTCACATCTTTTTTTCTGAAATTGCAGCAGGATTATTTTTCCTTTTGCATGTATTTCAATCAGAGATTTGGGATGTGCAGGAAAACAGGAAGTAGAAGCTCAGACACAGCCAAGCAGGCACAAGAGGCCTAACAGCCTCCCCCTACTTCGATTTATTAGGTAATTACATTGGTAGCTTTCATTAACACTGAAGACAGAAATATTCATAGACTTTCCTCTCTTTACTCAGTTATCTGACTACCACCTTTTTCAAAATATTAACTCAATCTGCTGGAGGTGGAATCTGTTTTAAGCCTGTCTAGTGCATGCTGCTTTTGAGCCAAAAGCTGTGTAAACTGATAATATATTTTTAACAGGTTATCAGACAGTAAATCAGCAACCACAATCTAAAATGGAATTAAAGCTAGAAAAAAAGCAACAGATCAATAAGATTTCTATCCTCTCCATTACATCAATTGTTTTCAGACCATCTAATCCTATTGGTGAAATCATACTGAAGAATCCTAGTTTCTTAGAGAAATTCCTACAATCCTCAGAACCTGTCACTCACTGGCAAGCATCTTTTTACCTGTTGTTTCTGGGATGATCGGTCTCCGACTGCTGAAGCCTGCACGGATAATTGAAGACCACAAGTATTAATCTGCAAATAAGAGTGGAGTTACAACACCTGTATTAAATACCTCGTATTAATTAAAAGCCCTGTAATCAGAAGCCTCACTTTCAACACAAACATGCAAACAGTTAAACTTGAAAGGTCGGAAAGAATCAAAATTTTGGCAACTCTTGTGTATAAATAAAAAGTCATGCTTAGATGAAGTCGAGCTGCATTGTCATTATATACCTATGCTAAATATGTCACAATCCTCGGATCTGTTTGCTAACAATAAAGATATGTTCCAGCAAAAAGTGTAGAGATGACACCTGAAGTACTGTGGGCAACCTTGAGAAAGATGTACTGACCTTAGTGGATATGAAATGTAGATTTACCAGAATAACAAGAGGGTGCCAAGAGTGATATTACAGAAACAGATTACATAAACTAGGGTATTACCTGGACCAAGTATTACCTGAGTCCAGTAAACTAGGGCTGTATTACCTGGAAGCTTGAATGCTGAGGGAATTGATGACAGAAGTTTTCAAAATAGCAAAAAAAATTTCAAGACACAAAATCCCAACATGTAAAGTGCTGATAGAAGAAACTGACATTAATAGTTTCTGTTCATTGCTACCATCAAGGTGGTGGTACAGGAGCCTGAAGACACACACTCAACATTTCAGAAACAGCTTCGTTCCCACCAGCAGATTTTGTAATGGGCAATAAGCCAACCCACTATTAAGCCAACTTGCTATTTCTGCTCCTCTTTACATTAATTAATTAATTTAATTCATACACATCTTATTGTAATTTCTAATTTTAATACACTGCACTGTACTTCTGCCACACAACAATGAACTTCATGATATGTCAGTGACATTAAACCTGATTCTGAACCCAAAAGGGATTTGTTTTGATTCAAAAGCTTTCTCACTGCTGCTATACAAGTTCCTTAGACTAAAAGGAGTGATCAATATTGAGAGACACACATCGAGATGGCAAACTCAGACATCAACTAAAATTCTTCCTTTTTCAATCTTTTTATTGAATTTTTTGAAAACAGATATATAACAGTCATAATAGTACAAAGGGAGTGAGATCACCTTGTTGGCAGTCAACATGAGTAAAAACTATAGGTAACCTCCAAAATAGACCTCCAAAACCCTAAATATAAACAGGATACCAGAAAAAGACAAAAAGATGGAAAAAAAACCCCAAATTGGAAAAAAAACTAAAACAAAGGATACTAAACTAAACAGAACTAAACCTGAACTTAAAAAATGCAAGCTGGGCTATTCCATTACATCAAAGAAAATTTTCCCATTTCTCTAAAGGTAAAGAAAGTTGAAGTTCCTTCTCTCATTCATTTTTAATTTTATCAGATATATCTGGCTGCATATTCATAATCATATCATAGATGATTGCAATTAAACCCTTTTGAGAGGGGTTTAAGCCTAAAATTTTTTCATGATATCAGTTGGATATGAAATCAGAAAAGTAGGTAACATCGTATTTAAAAAATCTCTAATCTGTAAGCATCTAAAAAATGGGATCTGAGCAAATTATATTTATTAGATAATTGTTCAAAAGACATAAAACAATTATCCAAAAATAAATCAGGAAAACATACTATACCCTTTGTTTTCCAAATCAAAAAGGCTTGATCCATGAGAGAAAGAAAAAATTAGATATAATAGGACTTGATAAAATAAATTTATTCAAGCCAAAAAATTTATGAAACTGAAACCATATCCAAAATGTATGTTTAATTATTGGATTAACCATTTGTTTATTCAATTTAGAGAAAACCAAGGGAAGAGAAGTCCCTAAAATGGAAGTCAATGAAAATCCTTGTATTGAATTACATTCAAGATTAACCCATTGTGGACTGACATTAATATCCACATCTTGTGTCCAAAATATTAAATATCAAATATTATTGCCCAATATCTTAAATTCAGCAGTGCCAGGTCACCGTTTTTTTTGGATTTCTGCAAGTATTTGCCTAGGATTTTTATTTTGCCATATATATGACAAAATTTTAGAATCAATAGTATCAAAAAAGGATTTAGGAATAGACAATAGGTGCAGAAGTAGACCATTCAGCCCTTCGAGCCTGCACCACCATTCTGAGATCATGGCTGATCATCTACTATCAATACCCGGTTCCTGCCTTGTCCCCATATCCCTTGATTACCCTATCCATAAGATACCTATCTAGCTCCTTCTTGAAAGCATCCAGAGAATTGGCCTCCATTGCCTTCTGAGGCAGTACATTCCAGACCCCACAACTCTCTGGGAGAAGAAGTTTTTCCTTAACTCTGTCCTAAATGATCTACCCCTTATTCTCAAACCATGCCCTCTGGTACTGGACTCTCCCAGCACCTGGAATATATTTCCTGCCTCTATCTTGTCCAATCCCTTAATAACCTTATATGTTGCAATCAGATCCCCTCTCCATCTCCTTAATTCTAGCGTGTACAAGCCCAGTCTCTCTAACCTCTCTGCGTAAGACAGTCCAGACATCCCAGGAATTAACCTCGTGAATCTACGCTGCACTTCCTCTACAGCCAGGATGTCCTTCCTTAACCCTGGAGACCAAAACTGTACACAATACTCCAGGTGTGGTCTCACCAGGGCCCTGTACAAATGCAAAACAATTTCCTTGCTCTTGTACTCAATTCCCTTTGTAATAAAGGCCAACATTCCATTAGCCTTCTTCATTACCTGCTGCACTTGCTCATTCACCTTCAGTGACTGATGAACAAGGACTCCTAGATCTCTTTGTATTTCTCCCTTACCTAACTCTACACTGCTCAGATAATAATCTGCTTTCCTGTTCTTACTCCCAAAGTGGATTACCTCACACTTATTCACATTAAATGTCATCTGCCAAGTATCTGCCCACTCACCCAGCTTATCCAAGAATAAAGATTGGTACTGCTTGGAAAAGATACAAAAATTTAGGTAAGATAATCATTTTAATAGCATTGATTCGACCAATCAATGATATAGACAGTAAGGACCATTTAGTAAGTGAATGTCTAACCTGGTCTATTAAAGGTAAAAAATTGATGTTAAATAAATCCTTATGTTTTTTAGTAATTTTAACTCCTAGATAAGTAAAATAATCCGTAACCAACCTAAAAGGTAGGCGTCTATAAATTGGAACTTGCATATTTAAAGGAAAAAGTTCACTCTTATTAATATTTGTTTATAACCAGAAAAGTTACTAAACTGAGCGAGCAAAGATATGACAGCAGGAATGGATTTCCCGGAGTTGAAATGTATAATAAAAAATCCTCTGCATATAATGATAACTTGTGTATCACATTTCCGCAGGAAATGCCAAATATAGAAGGTGAGTCACGAATAGCAATAGCTAATGGTTCCTGGGCAATATCAAATAACATTTGGCTAAGAGGACAACCTTGCCTAGTGCCCCAAAACAGCTGAAAAAAAGGAGATCTTATATTATCGGTAAGTACCGAAGCTGTAGGGGCATAATATATCAACTTAACCCAGGATATAAATTGTGGGCTAAAATTAAATTTCTCAAGCGTACTAAGTATGGCCATTCAACTCTATCGAACACTTTCTCGGCATCCAATGAGATAACACATTCTGGAGTTCTAACTGAGGAAGTATAAATTATATTCATTAATCTCCTAATATTAAAGGACGAATAACGGTTTTTAATAAATCCGGTCTGATCAACCAAAATAATTCGAGGCAATACATTCTCCAATCTAGCTGCCACTATTTTTGAAAAAATTCTTAGAATCTACATTCAGTAAGGATATAGGCCTATATGATGCACATTCAGTAGGATCTTTATCTTTTTTTAAGAATTAAAGAAATAGAGGCACCGTAAAAAGATTGTGGTAATTTACCTATAAGTAATGCATTCTTAAAGATTTTACATAGCCACGGAGTAAGTATAGTAGAAAAGGAGTTTAAAAATTCTACTGTATAGCCATCTGGGCCATGTACTTTACCTGAATTCATTGAAGAAATAGCATCTTTCATTTCTTGTTCCATTACAGGAGCATCTAATATTAAACACTCATTAGGTGATAATTTCAGAACATTCAATTTCCTTAAGAATTCATGCATTATAGTAGGGTCATCAGGAGATTCTGATTGATATAAGGAGGTATAAAATTCTTGAAATGATTTGTTTATCTCATTGTGATCAACCGTCAAAGTTCCATCTTGCTCATGAATTTTAATAATCTGTCGTTTAACCGAAGCTGATTTCAATTGACTAGCCAATAGTTTACCAGATATATAAAATTGACTCCTAGACTTAATTAATTGATTTTCAATCGAGGATGTTAAAAGTAAACTACGCTCCATATGAAGCTCGACCCTTTTTTCATACAGCTCCTGACTAGGAGCTGTATATCTTGTCAATTGCTTTAATCTTATCAACCAACATACAAATCTCATTAATTTGTTTTTTTCAGTCCAGCAGAATATGAGATAATCTGTCCATGGATGTATGCTTTAAAAGTGTCCCATAGCACCCTGCTGGAAATTTCATCCGTAGAGTTTGTTGAAAAGTAAAAAATCAATCTGTTCCTTGATGAAATTCACAAAGTCCGAGTCATGTAATAATACAGAATTAAATCACCATTGACCAAAACTAGAAGGTGTATCCATTAGTTTTATAGAAAGTTTCAGTGGTGCATGGTCAGAAATGACAATGGAATCGCAATTACAGTCAATAACAGAGGGAATTAGATGAGAGTCAATAAAAAAGTAGTCAATTCGAGAGTAAACATGAGAAAAGAATGAAAACTCTTTTTCCTTTGGATGTAGAAACCTACAGATTTCTGAAATTCCAAAATCAAGCATAAAGGAATTAATAAAAGTAGCAGATTTATTCCGAAGCACCTGATTAGACTTAGATCTATCCATTGAAGGATTTAAACAGCAATTAAAATCTCCTCCCATTATCAGCATATAGTCATTTAAATTGGGAAAGGATGTGAATAAGTGTTTAAAAAATTCAGGGTAATCAGTATTCAGAGCATTAACATTAACCATAGTCACTTTTTTATTACAGAGCAGGCCAGTAATTATCAAAAATCTACAGTTTGAATCTGAAATTGTTTCATAATGAACAAATGAAATAGATGAATCTATAAAAATAGAAATGCCTCTCACTTTAGCCTGGGAATTTGAATGGTATTGTTGATCTTTCCAAAAACCTGAAAAAACACAGATTATCCTCTTTCCTCACATGAATTTCTTGTACAAAAATGATCTGGCCATTCATTCTTCAGAATACCTTGAAATTTTTTTCCCTAATCGGATGATTTAAACCATTTGTATCCCACGAAACAAAATTAATAATCTTATCCATCATAATAAGACCAGTAATATGGTACGTAAAGGGTTAACCAGAATACAAACTCATGAACTCAGAAGAGGAAAAGAGATTTAAAGAGGAACCAGAAGTTATGACATGTTGGACATTTTAGTAGTTTCGAAATAGTCCAGGTAAAAAATCTACTCTAAAAAGAAAGAAACCTCCTTCCCCCACCCAGAAAGACCCAGAAATAGGCCAAAAGATAAGCTAAGACAAAATCTACCCCCCATCTCTCCTGATGGCAGCCCAAAAGATAAAACTTCATAAAGAAAAGCTACCCATAATTCAACAAGTATATGACGAATCTTATCAAAAAAATAGCAAGACAAAGAACTACCGCTATTTTTTAGAAAAGGTTTAAATCATGGAACAGAGTACTAAGATACGAGTATTTCAGAAAAAAGAGAAAGCAAGCACCAGTTTATGCTGTTAATTATTATTTTTACGCATGAACAATTGAAGGTGATGCAGCAGGAAAGTAAGGTCTTATGAGAAGAACAAAGCAGAATGACATCCTAAAATGTAAAAGAAAAGAGAAAATGTAACTCCGTTCAAGAAAAATAGAAATCGAGCACCAAAACGTCTACTAAATAATTTCAAAAAATAAAAAAAATGCATAATTCCAAAAAGGAACAGCAAAGTTAATCTAGAAATACTAAAAATACCTACAGTACAAACCAAAAAAAAGAACCCACACATAAACAATTGAAAATGACACAGCAAGAAAATAAGGTCTTATGGGAAGAAGAAAGCAAAATGACATCTTGAAATATAAAAATAAAGGGAGCAAATGTATCTCCGTTCCAAAAAAAGAAATCAAACACCAAAACATCTACTAAATAGTTTCAAAAAAATAAAAAAAAAACAAAATCTCAAAAGAGAACAGAAAAGTTGATCTAAAAATAGTAAAAAAAAATAGCTACAGTACAAACTGGTAAAGGGAACCCTCACATTCTAACTGACCCAATCAATAAGCTTAGAATAAGCTTAAATAGCTTAGAGATTTAAGTAAAAACCAAAAAAAACAGAATCCAAATCAGGCCGTAGTAGAGGAAGTTTGCTGGTCAAGAAATTTTTGAGCTTCATTTAATGTCTAGAAGAGACAACAGGAATTATCAGAGAGAATGATTTTCAAACGAGCAGGGAAAAGCAGAGCTGGTTTGAAACCCACACGAAAAAATTCCAACATCAGAGGTTTAAATGCCATTCGTTCCTTCAGAACCTCAGGGCTAAAATCTTCAATGAAGCGAAATTTGAAACCTTTAAATTCAAACATGCCTTTCCGCCAAGCAAAACAAATCAGACGCTCCTTGATATGAACATAATGGAGACAAATGATCACTGGCCGTGGATGAGTAGATTTTGGACGTAAAGAGCGATGGATGCAGTCAATTAATGGAGGATCATCCAGGACTTCTTTGCCAAACGCATCAAATAAAAATTGAGAAAAGAACTTAATAGGATCACCTTCCTCAACATCTTCAGGAAGCCCGATTATCTGTAGATTCTGTCTTCGAGATCGATTTTCAAGGTCGATAACTTTAGATTTATAACGATCCAGTTGTTGAGGCATCAAAGCTATATTTTGTTCCAAAGTTGCGATATTTTGGTCTCTCTGCCGAGCGCCCTCATCAAGTTCTGAAATTGTTGCTTGCTGCAGTTCAACTTCACGTTTAAGCGACCTAAAATTATCCTCAATCGTCTCTAAAACTCCTTCAAACATGCAAACTTTTGAGTAAATTTATCATCTTAAGTTTCACATTGCTTCAACAGTTAACACAGCCTGCTCAGATTGTTTAGAATCACCATCTCTTTTTCCATTAGGATCCGAATCTTTCCCGTTTTTTGCTTCTCATGATCTGGTATTCATTTCCAGCAAATTGAAGTCAAGGTCCAAAAGTATATCTATAACATAAACCTTTTGGTATAGGTATAAAAGAGAGTAAATAAGTGTGGCTACAGGTAATAAAATAAAGGGAATGGAGCAAAGCCAGATTAGACCTCACTCCATGAGTGCCACCAGATCCCCCACATCATCTAAAATTCAAGATCGTTTAATGTAACTTTCAGTACACAAATGTAAAGAACAAAATAATTGTTTCTCCAGATCCAATGCAACACAAAAAAACACAGTAAGAACACAATAACAAAAAATAAATGTAAATACTTAGTATAGCTTCTATACATAGATTGTATGTACATAAAGTGACACTAGGCACAAGAGCACCTGTACACAAGGTGACTTACTGGAAGTGGTAAAGTAGTGGCAGTTGGGGATGTGGAGGGGTGGGTTATGGTTGGAGGTCTTGATCAGCCTTACTGCTTGAGGGAACTGTTTTTTTATTCTGTTGGTCCTTACTTAAATGCTACATAGCCTCTTCCCTGATGCTGATGGTAGAAGGGCAAACAGTCCATCAGACAGGTGTGAGGGATGTTTCATGTTACTGGTCCTGATGGTTAAAGGGTAATTACACCTTAAGGTGGTGTAAGCCCTGAGGCGCCTATACCCTTCTTGATGACAGTAGCAAGAAGAGAACATGTCCTGGATAGTGGAGGTCCCTGATAATGGATTCTGCTTTTCCGCAACAGCACTCTGTGTAGATGTGTACAAAGGTGGAGAGGACTTTATCTGTGGTGGACTAGGCTGGACCCACTACTTTTTGCAAGATTTTCTGTGCAAGAGATTTGGTGTTTCCATACCAGGCTGTGATGTAATCAGTCAGTATACTCTCCACCACACATTTACAGAAATTTGTCAAAGTTTTAGATGACAAGCCAAATTTTTACAAACTGCTAAGAAAGCAGAGACAGTGCCATGCCTTTTTTGTAAAGGCACTAACATGCTGGATCACAGAAAGATCCTCTGAAATGAATTTCAAGTCACTGATCCTGTCCATCTCTGATCCCTTGATGTGGACTGGCTCATGGACATGCAGTTTCCTCCTCCTGTTGTCATTAATCACCTCTTTGGATTTGCTGACATTGAATGTTGTGTGCAACAAGGTTGTTGTGGCAACAATCAGGAAGAAGGCACAAAAAGAAACAACAATCCTATATGCTGATTCGTCATCACCTTTGTTTCAGCCTATGCAATTGGAGCTATGCTTAGCCACACAGTCATAAGTATAAGGTGAATAGAACAGGGCACAGAGCATACACACACACACACACACAGAGCCCTGTGGTGCAGCTCTGCTGATGCAGATTGTGGAGGAGATATTGTTGCCAATCTGAACTGACTAGAGATCCAGCAACCTCCTTCAGGACTCTGGGATGCAGCCCATCTGGTCCAGGTGACTTATCCAGATGAAGACCTTTGAATTTGCCGAGCACTTTTTTCTTTGTAATAGCAATGGCACTCACCCCTGCCCCCAACACTCATGGACCTCTGGCACACTGCTAGTGTTTTCCACTGTGAAAACAGATGCAAAGTACTCATTAAGTTTACCTGCCATTTCTTTGTCCCCCCATTACGACTTCACCAGCATCATTTTCCAGTGGTCTAATATTAACTCTCACTTCCCTTTTACTCTTTATATAACTGAAAAAAACTTCTAGTATCTGGCTTTATATTATTGGCTAGATTGTCCTCATATTTCATCTTTTGCCTTCTTATAGCTTTTAGTTGCATTTTGTTGGATTTAAAAAATGTCCAATCATCCAACTTCTCACTCACTTTGGCTACCTTATGTGCTCTTTCCTTGGCTTTAATGCAGTCCTTAACTTTCTTTGTCAGCCACAGTTGCCTACCCCTGCAGTTTGAGAACTTCTTCTTCTGTGGGACGTATCTATCCTATGCCTTGTGAACTATTCCCAGAAACGTCAGCCATCTCTGCTCTGCTGTCATCCTCGCCAGTATCCTCCTCCAATCCACCTGGGCAAGCTTCTCTCTCATGCCTCTGTAATTCCCTTTATTCCATTGTGATACTGATACATGCGACTTATGCTTCACCATCTCAAATTGCACTAAGAATTCAAACATATTATGATCACTGTCTCCTCAGGATTCCTTTACGTTAAGTTCCCTAATAAGATCTGTGTTAAACAACAAAGATAGCCAAGCTGTCTCAAACACAAGCTGTTCTAAAACTCCATCTCATAGACATTTAACAAATTCCCTCTCTTGTGATCTGATACCAACCTGATTTTCCCAATCCCCTTGCATGTTGAAGTCCCCCATTACAAATGTGTCATTACCCTTACTGAAGCCTTTTCCAGTTCCCTTTGCAATCTCAACTAGACATTTTGGCAACTATTTGGAAGGTTATATGTGATTCCCACACCACTTTATTTTTACCCTTACAGTTTCTTAACTCCACCCACAAAGATTCAACATTCTCTGGCCCCATGTTAACTCTTTCTAAAGATGTAATTCCATCTGGTTGTTTTGCCAGAGCTCTCCATGATTGGAGATGGGTTGATGGACGGACACCAAGGGGAGACCATGTCCGGTTAGGAGAGAGGACTGGGGTAGGGTGGGAGGAGAGAGGGGAAAGGGTCATGGGGAACAGACGGGGGTGGGGGTATAGAGGTGACTGGGGCAGGGGCGGGGCAGAGGTGGGGAAGAGGGGCTGGGGCAGGGCGGTGTAGAGTGAGACAACTGGGTTAAGAGGTGGGGTGCTGTGAGAGGTGAGGTACGGTGGGACATATGGTGGGGTGGGTTGGGAGATAGAGTGGTGTGGGGTAGTATGTAGGGTGGGGGTGGGGGTGGGGTGGGAGACAGGTTGGAGGTGCAATGAAGTATGAGACAGGGTGGCAGATGAGGTGGGGTGAGAGGACCGGACAGGGACCGGTGGGGTAACAGATGGAGTGAGAGGACTGTGGTGGGAGACAGGGTGGGGTACAGACGGAGTAAGAGGACTGTGGTGGGAGAGGACAGGGGTGGAACATTGGAGGTGCGATGGGGTGGGAGACGGGCAGACCAGGTCAGGCAGCGAAACCGGACACCTTGGACAAAGGGCGAGGCATGGTTCGGTTGCCATGGATACCGCAGAGCACCTACCGGGTTTCCGAGCAGCCTTGGCCGGTATTTGCCGGGTAGCATGTCCCCCTCCGGCCCAGCTCCCAGTCCCGGTATCGATGCTCCGCTCCTTCCCGCCGCTCCCCGGCTCCCTGACAACGGCCACTTCCGGTGTTGATGGCGCCAACGCTCCATGTTCCATCGCCGGCCCGCCCACGAGAACCCGCCCCGGTATGGAGGCGATGGGAGTTGTTAGACCGCTGGGAAAACTGGAGAAAACGGCCAAAAGCTGCAAGTCTGCCACCTAGACACTTATTATTAAAACAGGCTAGGTCTGTTCTGTCAGGAGAGCCGAATGCCCTGCAATGTCATTAGTTCAGAGGGAATGAGGGATCATCAGACAGGAGGATCAAGAGGATCTCCACGAAACAGAAATGTTCCAGCCACTACACAACATCAAACTCAAAAGCATTACCGCACAACGTGACAGATCATGTCATCATATAAAACATACGACAACTGGAACATTAATAAGCAAGGAAATAATTCTGACATTTGGCAAGCCTGAAATATAGAAACAGATATTAAGAGCGTCTATGGGTATTTCAAAAATGAGGGTTCACAAAGTAACTTCAGAAAGAGAGATTAACGAAAACATGGATTTGGCAGATGAATTACACGAGTATTTTGCATCAGTTTTCAATATAAAGGTTTCAATTAATATCTCAGAAACAACAGTCCATCAGGAATTGCAAGGGAAAGAGAAACTTGGAAACTCAGAATTTATCCAAGGCATTTGATACGGCAACCATCAAAAGAGACCGTAGAAAATAAAAGTTTGTCATTCAACACTATACATGAATGCAGCCAAGGAAGATAGGAAAGAATAAAACAAATCTCCATTATGAGATTGCAGAACAATCCCAGTACACATGAAGGCATGCTTATCTTCAAAGACTATCAGAGTCAGGACATTATATTACAAAGCACCGGTTAGGCACACGCGAAACATTGTGTGCAAATGTGTTTGCAACAGTGTCTGTGACTGCAGTTAAGTTCAGCAGGGTCTTGCCAACACTGCAGGACTTTGGATAGTTTTTTTCTGGAGTTAAGGTTGGCTGAGGTGTGACCTGATGGATGTAGAAAAATTATAAGAGGCTCAGATTATCAAAACATTTTCCTATGGTAGGGGTATCAAAAACAAGGGGCAGCGAGATTTAAAGCTGGTCTCTGGGGTCAGCTTGTTACACAGAGTAGTTCATATCTAAAATGTGCTGCGAAAAGAGGTGGATCAGATAGATCACTAAATTTAATTCATTCAGACATTTAAATCACAAAACAGAGAAGGACATATATGAGATTCATATCGATGAGCCAGAAGGTTTGCATAGATGTGGAGGTAAGAATGGCCCATTTTGGTACAATTTGAGCCATGTACAAGTATGTATAGCATGAAGATACTGTTAGTCACCAGGAAAACCTACAGAAAAGATATCAATAAGATTGAAAGAATACAGAAAATTTAGAAACATAGAAAACTTACGGCATAATACATTCTTTGGGCCACAATGCTGTGCCGAACATGTCCCTACCTTAGAAATTACCCAGGGTTACCCATTGCCCTCTATTTTTCTAAGCTCCATGTACCTACCCAGGAGTCTCTTAAAAGATCCTATCATATCCGCCTCCACCACCATCACCAGCAGCCCATTCCAGGCACTCACCACTCTCTGCATAAAAATCTTACCCCTGACATTTCCTCTGTACCTACTTCCAAGCACTTTAAAACTGTGCCCTCTTGTGTTAGCTATTTCAGCTCTGGGAAAAAGCCTCTGACTATCCACATGATCAATGTCTTTCATCATCTTATATACCTCTATCAGGTCACCTCTCATCCTACATCGCTCCAAGAAGAAAAGCCCAAGTTCACTCAACCTATTCTCATAAGGCATGCTCCCCAATCTAGGCAACATCTACAGTTTCCATATCCTTCCTGTAGTGAGGTGATCAGAACTGAGAACAGTTCTCTAAGTGGGGTCTGATCAGGGTCTTATATAGCTGTAACATTACCTCTCAGGTCTTAAACTTAATCCCATGGTTGATGAAGGTCAATGCACCATATGCCTTCTTAATCACAGTCAACCTGCGCAGCAGCTTTGTGTGTCCTATGGACTCGGACCCCAAGACCCCTCTGATCCTCCACACTGCCAAGAGTCTTACCATTAATACTATATTCTGCCATCATACTTGCCCTACCAAAATGAACCAACTCACACTTATCTGGGTTGAACTCCATCTGCCACTTCTCAGCCCAGTTTTGTATCCTATTGATGCCTCACTGTAACCCTTGACAACCCTCCACACTATCCACAACACACCCAACTTTTAAGTTATCAGCAAATTTACTATCCCATCCCTCTACTTCCTCATCCAAGTTATTTATAAAAATCACGAAGAGTAGGGGTCTCTTCAGGGAACAGATCCCTGAGGCACCCCACTGGCTACCAATCTCCATGCAGAATATGATTTGTCTACAACCACTCTTTGCCTTCTGTGGGCAAGCCAGTTCTAGATCCACAAAGCAAGGTCCCTTTGCATCCCACGCCTCCTTACTTTCTCAATAAGCCTTGTATGGGGTACCTTATCAAATACCTTGCTGAAATCCATATACACAACATCTACTGCTCTACCTTCATCAATGTGTTCAGTTACATCCTCAAAACATTCAGTCAGGCTTGTCAGACACAACCTGCCTTTGACAAAACTGTGCTGACTATTCCTAATCATATCATTTCCTCTCCAAATGTTCATAAATCCTGCCTCTTGGGATCTTCTCCATCAACTTACCAGCCATTGAAGTAAGATGTTGGGTGAAACAAAAGCTGGAGGTGTGACAAGTGAACATGAGGGAGAACTTCACTCAGGTGCTGCAAATTTGGAATGAGCCTGCAGCCTGAGTGGCAGATGCATGCTCAAATGTCAACATGATACATGGACAGTGGTGGTGGTGGGGTGGGGGGTTGGTATGGAGGCTTGTGGTCCAGGTTAATGACATTGGAGAGAATAAATGTTTTTCAGATTAAGTATGTGGAAGAGCCTGTTTCTATGCTGTAAACCTCATGACTCAGAATGGTTGGATAGGTTTGGGTTGCATGGAGTTTAAAGAGGTGTCACAATTGTCAAAATGGTCACCACTTATTAAATAGATGAGCAGGCTTGAAGTGCAAATGGCCATTTCCTCTTTCTGATGCCTGTGAATTGTAGCTTTTCAGCAAATACACCTACAACAGCGGATAACTTCAGGAAAATTAATTGTGTTGGAATAATGGAATGGGCAAAAAACGGTAGACTTACTATTAGTAAGGGTGAGTTCAAGTATGTTGATTTTATTTTTCTTTGAGATACAGCTCGGAATAGCCCCTTTCTCTGAAGCAGTTTAGTAAAACTGATTTTGCTAACAGTGTCACATTTAGACAACGTCAGGAATTAGCAACATGATTTATTCTGGAAAATGATTATTATGGATTTTGAACAACCAATAGTTTGAGGGATTCACTGTTCATCAGGCAGTGACTACCACTTTGTTTATGTTTGGAGATTGTGAAAAGGCATTGACCAGCCACAGATAGTTTTATGATATTCGCACAACCAACTCCATGTTTGTGGATGAAGTGTGATGGAGCTGAGAATAAATTCCTGGTGGATATCAAAGATAGAGGCTTGGCCTTTTAGGCGATGGTCTGCCTGTAGAACAGAATGCTATGTGTAATTGTCCATCCACCAAAAAAGCACAACAGAGATTCATTTGTACAAAAAACTCCCATTTGAAAAGAGGCCATGTTCTACAATAACTGAAAGAATTAAAGGATTACACATCAAAATACTGTAATAGAAAAGTTTAGATTTATTAAATGCTTCTAGAAAATAATGGTTAGCAAAATCTTCAAATCAAAGTAGATGCATGAGATTAAGGTTTGATGCAAAGGTCAGCCCAAACACAACACTGACAATGGGACAAAGCAGCAGAATTCATAGCTGGAATTATTTATTAGTAGTCAGGATTTGGGGATACAGTTACCAGAGTAATTCAGCGCCGCCATCAGCACTGCCATTTAAGGTTGAGGAATTAGGGTGCTGTTTGTAAATAAATGTCAAAGGAGCCAAACATAGAACATAGAATAGTACAGCACATTACAGGCCCTTCGGCCCACAATGTTTTGCCAGCCCTCAAACCCTGCCTCCCATATACCCCCCACCTTAAATTCCTCCATATACCTGTCTAGTAGTCTCTTAAACTTCACTTGTATATCTGCCTCCACCACAGACTTAGGCAGTGCATCCCACGCACCAACCACTCTGAGTGAAAAACCTTCCTCTGATATCCCCCTTGAACTTCCCTCCCCTTACCTTAAAGCCATGTCCTCTTGTACTCAGCAGTGGTGCCCTGGGGAAGAGGTGCTGGCTGTCCACTCTGTCTATTCCTCTTAATATCTTGTACACCTCTATCATGTCTCCTCTCATCCTCCTTCTCTCCAAAGAGTAAAGCCATAGCTTCCTTAATCTTTGATCATAATCCATACTCTCTAACCCAGGCAGCATCCTGATAAATCTCCTCTGTACCCTTTCCAATGCTTCCACATCCTTCCAATACTGAGGAGATCAGAACTGGACACAGTAATCCAAGTGTGGCCTAACTAGAGTTTTATAGAGCTGCATCATTACATCGCGACTCTTACACTCTATCCCTCAACTTATGAAAGCTAACACCCCATAAGCTTTCTTAACTACCCTATCTACCTGTGACGCAACTTTCAGGGATCTGTGGACATGTACCCCCAGATCCCTCTGCTACTCCACACTAAGTATCCTGCCATTTACTTTGTACTCTGCCTTGGAGTTTGTCCTTCCAAAGTGTACCACCTCACACTTCTCCAGGTTGAACTCCATCTGCCACTTCTCAGCCCTCTTCTCCATCCTATCAATGTCTCTCTGCAATCTTCGACAATCCTCTACACTATCTACAACACCACCAACCTTTGTGTCGTCTGCAAACTTGCCAACCCACCTTTCTACAAGTCGTTAATAAAAATCACAAAAAGTAGAGGTCCCAGAACAGATCCTTGTGGGACACCACAAGTCACAACCCTCCAATCTGAATGTACTCCCTCCACCATGACCCTCTGCCTTCTGCAGGCAAGCCAATTCTGAATCTACCTGGCCAAACTTCCCTGGATCCCATGCCTTCTGACTTTCTGAATAAGCCTACCATGTGGAACCTTGTCAAATGCCTTACTAAAATCCATGTAGATCACATCCACTGCACTACCCTCATCTATATGCCTAGCCATCTCCTCAAAGAACTATCAGGCTTGTTAAGCATGATCTGCCCTTCACAAAGCCATGCTGACTGTCCCTGATCAGATCATGATTCTCTAAATGCCCATAGATCCTATCTCTAAGAATCTTTTCCAAACCCAGTGGATTAAATCAGTTCAATATTGTAACATCTTTTTATATAATTTGGACTCTTCTCTCTATACTCCATCACCCCCTCCTCTCCCATTACCCTCTCTCTCTCCCACACCCTCCCCTTCTCCCCATTACCCTCCTCTCCCCCACACACCCCTTCTCCCCATTACCATTCCTCTCTTCCACATTCTCCCCACCTCCCCTTCTCCCCAACCTCCCTTCTCTCTCACACCCTCCCTTTCCCCCATGACCATCCCTCACTTCCCTCCCCTCTCCCACATTTTCCCCTTTCTCAACACTTTCCTACACCCACCCCCTCTACCCCATACCCTCCCTCTCATCCCTTCTCCCCATTGCCCTCCCTTTCTCCCTCATTACCCTCCATCCCCTACTCCATTACCCTCCATCGCTCCCAACCCCATTACATCCCCCCTCCCACACCCTCTCCCTTCTCCCCATTACTCTCCCCTTCTCTCATTATGCTTCCTCTCCCACACCCACCCCTTCTCCCTTATTTCCCTCCCTCTCTCCCACACTCTCCCCCATTGTCCCTCTCTCCTACACCCTCCCCTTCTCCATTGCCCTCCCTCTCTTTCTCCCCATTACCCTTTCCCTCTCACACCTTCCCCTTCTCTTATTACTCTCCCCCTCCCCGTTACCCCAGCTTTTTTCCCTTCTCCCCTCATTACCTTCATTCTCACCCACACCCTCCCCTTCTCCATTACCCTCCCACTTCCTCCCCATTACCCTTCCTCCCTCACCCACCTCCTTACCCGCCCTCTCTCCCACACATCCCTTCTGTTACCCTCCCACTCTTCTCCTCATACTCTCCCCAATAAACCTCCCTCTTCCACACTCTTCCCTTCTCCCCATACCTTCACCTCCTCATTTCCCTCCCCTTCTCCCCATTACCTTCCCCTTCTCTCCATACTCTCCCCTATGCCTTCCCTCCCAATCCCCCAAACCCTCCCCATTACCTCTCTCCCACACCCTCCCCTTCTCCCCATTTCCCTCCCACACCCTCCCTCTTCTCCCCTATTACCCTCCCTCTTTCATTCGCCCCACCCACCACTCTGTGGGGCCGGGCTCTGCCTGATTGGGAGGTGGGGGATGTGACTGATAAATCAGTGCCGGGCGGCGGCCCGAACCCGCTGTCTCCAATGTTGAACCTGCAGATCGCCCTGCTGCGGTGGGCCGCCTTTCTGGCGCCGCCGGCTGTGCGGGAGGCCTTGGTACCCGCTCCGGGCTCCTGGCTCTTCACGCCGACTTACAGGCCATACCCACGCGGGCGGCCTCACGCCGCGGCCCCGCCCTGCGCTCCTCCCCCGACCGATGCTCGGCCTCCGGGCGGGGGCCAGGCTCTGGCTGATGGTTGCAGTCCCTCCTCGGCGCTAAAGCGGGCTGGCGGGCCGCTGATGGACGGAACGACATCCACCAACACGCTCCCTTCCTGCGGGGAGACCTTACCGCCGTCTCCACTCGTCCTGATTCAGGTGGCGACAGCCGAGGAGGAGCCCGCGGCCCAGCCTTCTGCAGGCAGCGGCTCCGACCAGGAGGCGAGCCCGGGGCCGAAAAACAGGTACTGAGCTCTGGGTGGAGAGGTGGTCGGAAAGGGGCGGTGGGATGGGTGGAGGTGTGAGTGAGGGGAGGGAGGGGTGAGGGAGTTTGGAGTGGGCACGTGAAGGAAGTGGTGTATAGGAGGCCAGAGGGGTCTGGTGGGGTAGGTGAGTGAAGAGGAAGTTAGAGCAAAGGTGAAGGGGGTGGTGAGGAGGAGAGTGAAGGGTGGGTGGGGTGAGGTTGGAAGAGTGAGGGGTTTGTGGGGTGGGGGAGTGATGGGTTTGTGAGATTGGGAGGGTGAGGGAGTGAACAGTTTGGAGGTGGGGGAGTGATGGGGTGGTGAGAGAGGGTGAGCAGCAGTTCACTAGTCTTGTATTTACTGCAGTGGAGCAGATGATGATGTGGGAGCTGAGTGGAGAACCCCAGACCCTGAGTTGGTGCAGAAACTTGTTGCCCAGATTGAATATTATCTCTCTGATGACTATCTGAAAAATGATGCGTTTCTACTAAAGCACGTGAGGAGAAATAAGATGGGCTATGTCAGTGTTAAACTTCTGACCTCTTTCAAAAAGGTAACATCAAATTTTGTAGCTTGCATATTGCTTTATTCGTTTAGTTAAAACTTTAAGTAGTACAAACTATTATTCATTAGAATTGATTTGGGTCCTGTTGTAATGTGAACACAGTCACTGGAGAGACACTGAAGCTAGTAGATGCAGAAGTGAAGGAAGGTTTGTCCCAGTATTACATGACATTTTATGTGCTGAAGATCAAAGGTAGCGGGCAGGACAATTCTACAGTTACAATGTACTCCATCTACAATGCTTCCTTTGATTTACATATAATTTTCACACCACTTTCTTTCACACACCCACACTCCAGGACACCCATAATGAATGTTTGTTAATCAGCATTGTCTGGCATGCCATTAACTGATGTCCCCAGTTCCAGGAAACCACTGTCCAGGGCTACAGTTTAAATATAATCTACAATCAACGTTCAGATCGGATGCTGAAGTTGATATTTTACTATATATCCTAACTCCAAAATATGCCCTAACAGTTCCTTTGCTAAATTATTATGTTTGTCAGATTCCCTGGACTGCAGGTGCAGGAATGCTTGCATTACTTAAAAAAAACACGTCCCATTTAGCTATTTCCATGATCTGACTATTAGCCTTGACCCACAATCTTGACAGTTCCATTTCCTTCATTGGATGCTGTTTGACCCGCTGATTTACTCTAGTTCAGTCTGCTTTGCAATTAATCTTGTCATTGCTATCTTAATCAGACAATAGCAGTAACTGTTCTAACAGCAACCTCGGCACAAAAACTGGGGATTGGGTTCTCACTTGGGCAAACTGTCCCCTTGTCATACAAAATCCTGATGTAGTCATGTTCACAGCCCATGGTGTGCACATTGTTTAAGTGTGTGCCCCATAGCACAGAGTAGGAGGGAGTAGAAACACAATCGGGTTGAGTAAATACAAATTACAATAATACTGTATTTGTAAAAAAAATTAAAATGTAGCATGAAAGTTTCTGTCACTCCCCTACACAGCAGGGCTAATTTACAGTTGCCAATTATCCCAGAGACTGAGTTTGCAGCAGACAATGAACATGAGGAGCTCTTGACCTTGTCCCTGCCAATCTACTGTGACAGGTGCATCCCTCCATAATGGCATCGATAGGAATGACATTGACAGTGCTTGGAGGGACAAAGTCCTTCCTTCATCCTTTGTTTTGGTTGAGCAGTGTGGAAGCAAAAACTGGCATCTCAAGGACCATCAGCAGCAGTAGAAATTAGTATCAGTGAAATGTAGTTACTGCTTCCTGAATGTAGTGGTAAGGATAATACTGACTCTATTGTTCCAGGTAAAACATCTCACTCGTGACTGGCAAACAACTGCTTTTGCTCTCAGGAACTCGGAGCTTCTAGAACTAAATGAAGAAGGTAAAAAAGTGAGAAGGAAGTCAGCTGTTCCAGTTTTCCCAAGCGAACATCTTCCTAGTCGGATGCTGCTGGTGTATGATATGCATTTGTGTCCAGAATTTCAAGTTTTAAATCCTAATTCAGAATGTGAAACTGCTGGCTTACAAGAGAGGATAATGGAGCATGCGCTGAAGGCATTTGGTGTGTTCGGTCCAGTCGTCTCTGTTCGGGTACTGAAATTGGGGAAGGAGCTTCCTGCAGATGTGAAAAGGTTGAGCAATCGTTACTCTCAGCTGGGAACAAAAGATTGTGTCATTGTAGAGTTTGAAGATGTTGAATCGGCAATCAAGGCACACGAGTCACTTGGGAAAATGGAAGAAAAGGGGATGAAAGTGGTGCTAATAGGGATGAAGCCGCCAAAGAAGAAAGTAGTCAGAGAGAAGAATAGAGAGGCTGAAGATGTTAGCAAAAATGAGGCGAAGAGCGGCTCTGCCAATAAGCGAGTGGAGGAGTTGCAGTTCATGTGTGAAGATTGCTCAGCGTGCAGCTCTTCTGAACCGGAGAGTAACCCTGCATCTCCTATGCTTGGCCGCAAGTCTCACCTCAATAACCAGCTGATCCCCGGTACCTACAAGAACAATCACCTGAGTCCTAACGCTTCTCCCCGAGTGAGCCCATGGAGCAGCCCGCGCTCCAGCCCATCGCTGCAGCGGAAAGACCCCGCTTTGCACAAGTCCCCACTTGTGGTCAATGCTAAGCTCGGTGGTGCTGTAAATACTGAGGCTGTGAGCAAGTGGACTGACTATTCATCGGACAGCAGCATCACGCCATCGGGCAGCCCCTGGGTACAAAGACGGAAGCAAGCACAGGGAATATCGCATGAGAATACTCCAGTCGGCAGCCCCATGCCTTCCAGAAAGATGCACAACTCGGCTGGGCTCCCTTCTGGAGTGATCCGAATGCCCAGAGGACCAGATGGTACAAAAGGATTCCAACCTCTTGCAGAGAGGAGCAAGCCACTTGTAATCTGAGGGTTTTTCACTTTTGTAATCTACCTAATTATCCTTTGGAATTGTGTTGGACTTAGTACATGGTAAATTGAAATTATCTCAGTTAAACCAGATATAATGTAATTTAAATGTATCCATTTTACTCTGTTCTGTTAGTATTTCATCTAACTGCAGAAGTAAACTGCATTTTTTTAAATTTCAAGTATTTTGGGTGAAATATCCTACTTTTTTTTTATTTTACAGCCATTGTTTACAAGTAGATGTTATCCTAATCCATTGCCAACCTGCCAGTGCTATGAAAGTAGGGCCGGTTGTCGGGGGTCCTGGAACTATGAATTTGTGACCAAAGGTGCAGGGAGCAATGTTGTCCAGAGTGATGAGCTGAGATTTGCACTTGGTCGAAAAGTTGGTGTATATTGCTGTCATGTAAATAAATACAGATTAAGCATCCTTGTTTCATATTGAGTGATCCTTCTTCCAAAAAGAATTTTCTTCATTTTCCAGAGAATGTTCCTCCCAGTGTACTTGCCCAGAAGGCACTGCCTTGTGCAAGCCGAGGGGTGAATGAGAACTGCTGGCCTGCCGATCACTGTCAAGTTACAGTCCGATCACAAGTTCTTGTATCTCTAGAACAGAGCTGCTGAATGCTTGAACTTCCCTGTGCTCGAGTAGATTATGGTATGTTTATTGAATTTTGTTTGCATGTTAAATTGTCCAGTCCTATCCTGTGCAAGTACCTCTAGAAATCAACAGCAATTTTTTTTTTCATATATTTACGTTTTCTTTCGTGGTAGTGCCCTAACCTTTGAAAGTCCCATCACCATTAGACACACAAAGTGCTGGTTTAAATAGCTGAAAGTTGGAGAAGCCAAACTAGCAGACTGATTCATTCTGTGCTGTAGTAATGTTTGACTGCTGTAGGCAGTTAGTGTGGTGATCTTGTACCTCAATAGCCAGTACAGATAGTCCCCAAGTTACAAACGTCCGACTTACGGACAACTCGTACTTGTGAACCAAGGAAGGAGAACGCCGTCCGGCATTTTAAGTTGGATCCTGACGCCATCTGCCATCTTAAGTCGTTGCTATGTTGAGTGTTTAACTTTGTATTTGACTTAAAATTTTCTTAGTAAGATTCACCCTGACCCTGCCCCTCACAACAAAGACCAACAAACATTGGTGTGTCATAAAAAGAACAGATCGTGCAAATAATAAAAAAGTAAATAAATAATAGATGAAACATAAACAGCAGAGACCCTGAAAGTGAGGCACCATCACAGAGCTGGTTCAGTGCTGAGATGAGTGAAGCTGGTCCCGGAGTCTAATGCATCATCTGCAGCCTTTTGTTGCCTACCCCATCTAACTCAATGTGGCAAATAACCCATCATCAACCTGGATGATGGTCAACCATCATCAACTCTTGCTCCACCTATTTCCCTGTCACCTAGCCGACTTGCCATTCAGTCCAGTTCTCAATCTGAACTATTTTTGTCTCTTTCCCTCCAAAATCCACTGAGGTTCCCCAGTAGCTTGTCCATACAACTCCATGTTTCCACGACTTATAGCACATGGTCAGATTTTCAAGCTGACATTAAACAGATTAGATAAAAACACACCATTTGCAGTTACGCAGAAAGATTGTGTAAGTTTACTGTCACAGAACATTTTGTGGAAAGGAAAAAAACTGTCCAGCGTACAAGAGATCACAGGGTTCTTCCAGAAAGATCTTTTCAAATCTTGCATGTATTAAGTACTCTTCAGCAAAATTTGCAGACACTATTTTAACAAGCATTTTCAAATACATGCAAAAACATTCACCTCACAGGGGCCAAAAAATGTGAAACAATTTACCTTGATAAAATCTTTCAGAAAAGGTAATCCTCAATTATTTCCATAAGACATTGGAGCAGAATTAGGCAATTCAAGCTATTGGGGCTGATTTATTTTCCCTCTCAACCCCATTCTCCTGCTTTCTCCCATAACCTTGGAGGCCCTTACTAAACAGCAGTCTATCCACCTCCATTTTCAGCATACTCAATTGACTTGGCCTCCATAACTACCGTGGTAATGAATTTTCCATGTGTCCACAACTTGCTGTGTAAAGAAATGCTTCCCGATGTTAGTCTGAAATCACCCCTAACCAGTCTCCACCTATTTTCCCGTGTCTTTGTTGATGGATTAATTTTGGAGTAGCAGCTGGCATCCACCTTACTTATTCCTTAATGATTTAAACACTTCTATCATGTCTCCTCTCAATTTTTCTTCATAGTTCATACACTGCAGGGCTGGAATGAGTCTCGTTGCCCTTCTCTGAACTCTCCAGTGCTTTCACATCCCTCACAAAATATGGAGACAAAATTGTACACAGTATTCAAGATGTGGGCTCACAAGTGCATTAAGGAAAGCATCTTTAGACTCGAACTCCACTGAGTGCATGATCTAGCCCAACATTCTATTAGCCTTTCTAGTTGCTTCTGTGCATTGTCCAGATGTTGATAGTATAAGTCTACCAGAATACCTAAATCTTTCTTGTACAGTGCACTTTCTAACTCAACCCCATTGTGTATTTATATCTAATATTTCTACTTCCTTTGTAATAGTTTACATTTACTTACGTTAAATTTCATCTGCCATTTATCTGCATTTTGTTTAGATCTAACTATTGATTCTGCTGCAGAATGATATCAGCCTGTACCCCCTAATTTTGTGTTGTTATGAGCCTGCGGTCATACTGTGAGTGTTATTTTAAGAGTGCCTGAGTGAGGCAGGACTGTGATGTCTGTCACAGGCTGAAGCAGTTTGCTTCAGATTTTTATGCAGATGGGGAGAGAGAGAGAGAGAGAGAGAGGGGAGACCAGCTGCCAGAACTTCGACTGGTCACTGCAATGGTTTGGAACTCTTAAGCCCAAAAGATTGGGTTAAACATCAGCACACAGTGCACAATAAATGTAGGACTGTCACTTCGTAAAATCCATAGGGAGTGGATTTTGGGATATCTTGTGAGACCAACTTGTGTAGCCCTTGCCTGGGTATGTTGTGCGGTAACCACTGGGAGATGATATTCCCGTGACAGTCACTTTTAGTGATAATTCGTATGTGGATATGGAACAACATGATGGACAAGATCTATGGTGACTGTTATCTCGTTTTACCAGTGTAGAACCTGTGGAATACTTAGTACTTGCCTTCTCTCTCCATTACAATGGGTTACAAATATCTCTCTCCCCTCATTTATTACATGGATGACTGAACTTTCCTAATTTATCATCTCAAGACTCTAAGCCTTGTTCTCCCAAGCTCAATAGTTGGGAGTTATATTTACACACACATACACATAACACTGTTAATTTCTGTTTATCTTGGTTGAGTTACTATATTATAAGTAGATGCTAATAAAGGTCAAACACGAGGAAATCTGCAGATGCTGGAAATTCAAACAACACACACAAAATGCTGGTGGAACACAGCATTTTGTGTGTTACTAATAAAGGTAGTAGTTTTAACATTAAAACCTGGCTCAGTGTGTAATCTATTGTTGCTGGTATGCACAAAATTGGAACTTATTGATTATAGATTTAATTGGTTGCTTTTCAATTGATTTGTGTGTGGGAACCAGCAGCAATGGATATTGAGGCATTTCTGGAAGCACCAACCCCTGTGGCATTTGGGGATCCCAAAAAGGATGCCTTGTTGGCTATTGCTAAAGAGCTGAACCTTACTGAGGTCAAGCAGGCTATGAGAAAGCTAGAGACTTGGAGAGTAGTTGAGCACTTTGTATTTTTGAAGGCAATTGTTTCCTGAAAGTAAACCAGGTCACCTCAAGATCCAAGCTGGAACAAATACATTTAGAGAAACTTAGATTAGAACTAGAGGTTGAAGAGAGAAGACAACAAATGCAGCTGGAGGCTGCCGAAAGAGAAAATGAAAGACAAAGGAGGTTTGAGCTGGAGAAGTTAAACCTGTTACAGCAAAGGGGTCTAGCGTTTGACTCCGGTGAGATGTTTGTGGCCTGTCGGGAAGTTAAATTGGTCTCTCCACTTAATGAAGCTGAGATTGATAAATACTTCCCTCATTTTGAGAAGGTTGCTCAGAACTTAGTGGCCAAAAATTAGTTGGCCTTTTCTGTTACGGAGTGTAATGAAAGGTAAGACTCAACAGACTTACCCTGCCCTGTCAGTTGAAGATGCGGCTAATTATGAGATCGTGAAACGGGCGATACTTAAAGCCCATGGATTGGTTCCAGAAGCCTAGAGGCAAAGGTTTAGAAATTTGAGGAAATCTGTGAGCTAGACTTATAAGCAAATTCCACATGAGAAGTTTGTGTGTGTTTGACCACTGGCGCACATCTAAAAATGTGCATGATGATTTTTAACAGCTTGAAAGAATTGATTTTAATTGAAAAATTTAAGAGGTGCGTCCGTAATGACATATGGCATATTTAGATGAAAAGGATGCTGCCACTTTGCAGGAGTCTGCTAGATTGGCAGATGAGTTTCCCCTCACCCACAAGGTTAAGTTTATGCTGAGTAAGGCCTTCCAAAAGAGTAGCATGGACTGTCAGGGTAAACGAGAAATTAAATCTGGGACTAGTGACAAAAGTAAGGATGAAGGGAAGCAAGAGAAGGAGAAATATTCTGGTCTTTCTTGTCACTATTGTAGGAAAGCTGGTCATGTTATGGCTAATTGTTCCCTCCTGAAGAAGAAGGAAAAGGAGGCAGTCCCAGATGCTTGTATTCGGTGTTGTGAAACACCTATAAACCCACAGGGGTCTGCACATTCTGATGAGGCTCAGTTAAAGACTGAGAGGTCTGACCGAGTTGGGAAGGGATTCGATCATTTTATGTCGGATGGGTTTGTGTCAGTGAATGAAGGGACAACCCCAGTACCAGTGAAAATTCTTCGAGACACTGGGGCTTTTCAGTCACTTACATTAGACAGTGTTCTAAAGTTTGGTGATGAGACTGACACAGGTGAGGTAAATCTTATTAAAGGCATCGGGGCCGGCATTGTTTCTGTGCCACTACACAAGATAACTTTATAGTCAGGGTTGGTTTCAGGACCTGTTAAGATAGGACTATGCTCCAGTTTACCAGTGGAAGCTGTTTCTCTGTTGTGAGGAAATGACCTAGCAGGTGGTAAAGTTGTTCCTGTAGTGCAGCTGACAACTAAGCCAACCACTGATGATTCAAAGATGGATTTTAACATTTATCCCTCCTGTGCAGTAACTCAAAGTAAGGTCTGCCAATACAGATAGTTCTGTGCAGCATGATTCTGCTACCCATGATAGCCAATATTGGGATTCAGGTTTTGATGACATGTCAGGGACTTTTCTGTCTTCATTGTTCCACCAGGATCCAAGTATTAAATCTGACTAGAAAGATTTATCTCTGTTGAGAAAGGAGTTTCTAGCAGAACAGAACCGAGACCCTGAGATGGAAGCTTTAAAAGAAAAAGCTCTCTCAGATGATGAGATTAAGGAAGTGCCAGAAGGATATTATTATCAAAGATGGAGTGTCAATGAGGAAGTGGAGACCACCTGAGATACCTGCAAGTGAGGAGTGGGCAATTGTTCACTAAGTTGTAGTTCCTAAAGTCCATAGGAACGTAATTTTAACTTTGGCCCATAGTATGCCCTTAGGTGGCCATCTTGGTGTGAATAAAACTGTAAACAAGGTTATGAAACAATTTTTCTGGCCTAATTTGAGCAAAGATGTTGTGATCTTTTGTCGAACCTGTCACACTAGTCAAGATGTGGGTAAACCTAATCAGGTCACTCCAGTGGCCCCACTACAGCCTGTTCCTGCATTTGGTGAACCCTTTTCCAAAGTTATTCTGGATTGTGTTGGCCTATTGCCAAAGACTAAAGCTGGCCATCAGTATTTGCTAACTATCATGTGTACACATCAAGATTTCCCGAGGCAATATCTCTCAGAAAATATCAAGGCTAAAACTGTGTCAAAGGCTCTCAAAGTTTTTTTTTTACTTTATTTGGTTTGCCTAAAGAAATCCAGTCTGATCAAGGAAGTAATTTTACATCTGGATTATTCCAGCAGGTATTTTATGAATTGGGAGCCAAGCAGATTATGCTGTCTGTGTACCATCCAGAATTGTAAGGGGTTTTAGAAAGATTCCATTCGACCCTCAGAACAATGATTAACATGAGAACGATGGTGTTGAAAACGAGAATGATTGGTTTGAAGTAATTCATTTGCTATTATTTGCAGTAAGAGAATCAGCACAGGAATCATTAGGCTTTAGTCCATTTGAACTTGTATTTGGTCATAGGTTCGAGGACCTTTGACCCTGTTAAAGTGGATTAATGAGGATATGCATATCAATTTGTTAGATTATGTTTTGAAATTCAAAGACAGATTACACAAAGCCTGTAGGAAGGAAAACTTAAAGGTTTCTCAAAACAGAATGAAGTGTTGGTATGACAAACAGGCTTGTATGAGAAAATTCCAGGTGGGAGATGAGGTGCTGGTGTTATTTCCAATATTGATGAACCCACTTCAGGTGAAATACCATGGACCGTATGAAATAGTGTCTCAAGTTAATGACGTAAATTTTGTAGTCAAAACACCAGCTAGGCGGAAGTCAACACAGCTGGTACATGTAAACATGTTAAAATCATATTTTGAAAAAGAAGTAGCAACTGTGTCTGGTGGAGTCAATAACAAGGAGTTTGATTTTTCTGGGAACTCATTAATTGATTCACCCGAGGTTTGTTCTAAATCAAACATTGTCCCAGTTAGACTAACAAACTCGACTGCTCTAGAAAACATTGATTACAAGTTGGCTCATTTACAGTCAAAGCAACAACAAATGAAGAAATTAATTTTGAAGTTTAAAGACTTATTTCCCTATGTTCCAAGGAGAACCACAGTTGCATTACATGATGTAGATGTCGGTCATGCCAAGCCCATAAAACAACACCCACATCGCATGAACATAGAAAAATGTAAACTGGCTGAACAAGAAGTTGAGTATATGTTAGAAAATGGTATTATTAGGCCTTCAACTTCAGATTGGAGCTCACCTTGTGTTACAGTACTTAAACCAGATGGTAGTATTAGATTTTGCACTGTCTATAGAAAGGTGAATGCTGTAACAAAAATGGATACTTATCCCATCCCCAGAGTGGATGATTGTATAAACAAGGTTGGAAAAGCTGAGTTTCTTACAAAGATTGATCTCTTGAATGGGTATTGGTGTGTTCCTTTGACAGTGAGGGGTAGAGAAATTTCTGCATGACACCTTCTGGGTTGTATGAATACAATGTTCTGCCATTTGGAATGAGAAATGCTCCAGGAACATTCCAGAGAATGATTAATTCTGTAATTCAAGGGTTAAAACATACAGATGCCTATATTGATGACTTGGTCACGGAAAATGATACATGGGAAGCCCATATTTCTGCAGTAGAAAAGCTGTTTGACAGGCTTTCCAAGGCCAACCTTACAGTTAACTTAGCTAAGAGTGAATTTGGCCATGCCACTGTGACCTATCTTGGTTATGTGGTAGATCAAGGCAGTTGGCTCCTGTCAAGGCAAAAGTTCAGGTAATTTCTGAAGTTCCCATTCCAACTGGTTAAAAAGACTCTTAGAAGGTTTGTGGGAATGGTTGGATATTATCGTAAATTCTGTAAGAACTTTGCTGATATTGCTCTTCCTTTGACAAACCTCCTGAGGAAGGATGAAAAGTTTGTTTGGACAGAACCTTGTCAGGAGGCATTTGATCAATTAAAAACCATTTTATGTCATCAACCTGTGCTCCGGACAGCTGGCTTTGAGAAGCCATTCTCTGTAGCCATGGATGCCAGTGATGAAGCTGCAGGAGCAGTGTTACTACAAAGGGATGATTGTGATGGAGTTGAACATTCTGTAGCTTACTTTTCAAGGAAATTCAATGAGCATCAATGAAATTATTCCATTATAGAGAAAGAGTTGTTATCACTTATCTTGGCTTTGCAGCATTTTGATGTTAATGTTTGCCCAGCTCAGAAACTACTTGTGGTTTATACAGATCATAATCCATTGGTGTTTTTGAGTAAGGAAGGACAAAACAGTCGGTTGTTAAATTGGAGTTTGATTTTGCAGTAATATGATATTATGATAACTCACATTAAAGGCAAAGATAATATAATTGCAGATTGCCTTTCTAGATGTTAAGCTTGCAATGTATTTTAAGAATAGCATGTAATTTGTTATTTTGTATAAACTTCTGCAATATATTGTATTAGTTTGTAGTATGCTATATGGTAATCGCAAATGTATTGTTTCATGTATTGTAGTTTGCAGTTAAAATTTTGCTTAGATCAAAATTTTCCTTTTTGAGTGAGGTGGGGCTATGACATCAGTCACAGGCTGAAGCAGTTTGCATGGACAGAGAGAGAGGAGACCAGCTGCTGGAACTTCAGCTGGTCACTGCGATGGTTTGGAGCTCTTTTAAGCCCAAAAGATTGGGTTAAACATCGGCACATGGTGTACAACAAATGTGGGACTGTCACTTCGTATAATCCATAGGAGTGGATTTTGGGATATCTTGTGGGACCACTTGTGTAGCCCTTGTCTGGGTATGTTGTGTGGTAACCACTGGAAGACGATATTCCTGTGACAGTCATGTCCAGTGATAATTCGTACGTGGATTTGGAAAGACATGATGGACAAGATCTATGGCGACTGTTATCTCGTTTTACCAGCTTGGAACCTGTGGAATACTTAGTACTTGCCTGCTCTCTCCATTACAATGTGGATTACAAATATCTCTCTCCCCTCATTTATTACATTGATGACTGAACTTTCCTACTTTACCATCTCAAGACTCTAAGCCTTGTTCCCCCAAGCTCGATAGTTGGGAGTTATATTTACACACACATACACATAACACTGTTAACTTCTGTTTATCTTGGTTGAGTTACTATATTATAAGTAAATACTAATAAAGATAGTGGTTTTAACATTAAAACCTGGCTCAGAGTGAAATTTCTTGCTGTTGGTTCGTTTCTAAACCGTTATGGTTTGTAACAGTGTATTCTGAAAACTTAGAACATAATAGGCACAGGAGTAGGCCATCTGACCCATCCAGCCTGCTCTGCCATTCAGTAAGATCATATGGCCATGGACTTCTCTACCTACCTTTTTCCCCATAACTCTTAACTCCTCTATAATGCAAAAAATCTATCCAACCTTGTCTTAAATATATTTACTCCATTCCACAGATTCACCACAGATTCAGCTCCTCCTCTGTCCTAAACCTTCTCCTCCAAATCCTGAGACAATGTCTTCATTTACTGGTTTATTTGTTATGTGTTTATCCACCCATTCACACACTTAACTCTGAATCCTTACCTCCTGTAATTTGATTATTAATCTCTTGTGGGGTACCTTGTCAAAAGCCTTCTGAAAATCCAAGTAAATGGATTATCATCAAATTTTAGTTGCCTCTTCATAGAACTCCAACATATTAGTAAAACATGATTTCTTCATCTGACCCCATGCTGGGTTTCTGTTAACATGCCTGTTCTTAACAGCTGCTTTTCCATCTCATTCTTTATTAATGTTTCCATTATCTTGCCTGCAATACACATTAAGCTTACTGGTCTATAGTTACAAGGTCAGTGCAGTCACTATACACTGGGACAACATTAGCCCATTTTCAGTCCTTAGTCTTCACTGACTTGAAAAATACATGTGTATATATAATCACAGACCTCTGAATACTGATACATAACTTTCAGCTACAGCAGGGCCTCACATCCTAAGATCTGTAAGTCACTTAAAGCAACCTTATTTTTTCTCTACACTCACTGGCACATTGCTAATGTCTTTGCTGATGAATATTTTAGCAAAATATGAGGTAGGAGCCACATTTATCTATCCCACCAAGGATTGAGGGTGACCTTTTCTGAAAGATTTTGTCAAGTTAAAAATGAGTTGTGTCCCTCTCTGCATAATTTAACACCCACTATTATTCCCAATACTCCTAGCTTCCTCCTTGACTTTCTTTTACTACTAAAGTATTGAAAAAAATCTCAGGGGTCAAGCAGCAATATCCTTCTCAACTTGCCCTGCCTTTTGGCAATCTCTTGACTATAGCTCTCATTTTTATATGCCCTACAGTTAACATGATTACTAGTTTTCCTGTGTTCCTTGTATAGCTGTCTTTTCTTCAATAACTTTTATGTGCATCTTTATTTATCCATGTAGTTTTTTTTATTTCTTGTCCTGACCTTGGGTATGAACATTTCCTCACTGAGTATTATCTCTCCAAATCAACCCCATTATTCCTGAACCGACTCAATGTCGAGCAATTCCTTCCAGTTTACCTTCTGAAACCTTTAAGACATTGGCACAAATATTGCCTTTCTGAAATTCAATTTAATTGCTTTGGTTTCTACTGCCATACTCTCCCAAAAAAACTTTGAGAATAACAATGTTATGATTGCTTGTTTCTAAAGGCTCAAAACTTAAGTACTCAAAATTCAATCCTGGTTGTTACAAAATATCAAATCTGGACAGGCCTCCCATCTTGTTGGTGTATTAACGTACTAGGTCAAAAAACAATTCACCTTCCTGTAATCCATTAGTTACTAAGTTCTCTCACTCAATATTTGGAAAATTAAAATCACCCATAACTATAACAATACTATCAGAACCTACTTTTCTAATATTCTGATAGCTTATTAAACAAGACTATCCACTTTGGGGGGGGGGGGGGGTCTAACACACACCCAATGTTATTTCTTTACCCTTATAGTTTGAAATTCTCACCCAGATATCTTTGCTAAGTCTCAATTCATCTATCATTTAAATTCTCTCTTATGTTAATACTGCTATCCCACCTTTACGATCTTGCCTATCTTTTCAGGGTAAAGTATATCCTTCATTACTATATTCATCCCCATCCATTGAGGCCAGCCAGGTTTCAGTTACATCATACTTAGCCACACTTGCACATAAACCCAGCTCATTTATTAATACATCTTGCCATCATTAGTGTATTACTGATGTTTTTCATCCTATTCTGGCCCATTTTTATATTATTGAAGCCTATAATCAGTTTATGTCCTAATCAATAAAGACTATTAAAGATTGTATGTAGCCAAATTGAAGTTTATTAAAAATAAAAAGATGATTTCAATTGCATTAATCACATGGATGTTTATTTTCACATTTTTGTAACAATGTACAGTAAATTTCTACACTTATCCAAAGCATTGAATCCAACCACTTGAACTTACAAAACCAGATTTAAATCATGGCAGCATTATCAACTGAAAAACATAATGTCAGGTTTCACTGAATCTCTATGAAGGGTCTCGGCCCGAAACGTCGACAGTGCTTCTCCTTATAGATGCTGCCTGGCCTGCTGTGTTCCACCAGCATTTTGTGTGTGTTGACTGAATCTCTATTGACCGACTTGTGTGGAAGGCAGTGGAAACACTGGCTGATGGAAATACCAGGCACTTGATGGTGCATTACCAAACCATTCCTCCCTCACAATTGTAACATTAAAAATTCCAGCTCAGTAAAAGGTAGATGCATGGAATAAGGGATACAACTGAGGCCACTCACCTTCCAGCCCACTCAACCTGCTTTCCTAACCCATGTTCCACAGCTGTTCTAATGTCTGGCATTGGAAGTTCAGAGTCTTCCAATGAATCTCCCTGTGGGGCCACAGCAGAACTTAAGATCTGGCCCAGATTGGAATGATCATCGTCACCAGCACAAAGAACTTTGGCAGACTTCCAGTTTAGTCTGGACTAAATACACTGGACTGCAGTGGAAGCCCAGTCTATCATCAATCCCACACCCAAAGTAAACTGCTGTTGCTATTACCATGGAGTACAATCACTTTCACCATGTTACTCAAAACATCAACAGCAAATTTAGAAGGCCCAGAAAATGGGAACAGGTGATTTGTGGACATGCTCATGTTTCTCTTGCTGCCACCAGCTCAAAGCCATTAATTTGCTTGCATCTCCTATCTTCTCTTGTTCCTCAGTGAGAAAGCTGTATGTTAAGTACATTTAAAATCTTTGTCAGCTGATTTCCACATCTGAATGGTTAGATTTACAGACAGTCTTTAGGTCTCTGACCTACCAGAAAATGTACAGATAATTTCCCCATGCAAGGATACAATCAGGGCAAAACATCACTGTGGAGTCACAAGAATGTCTTCATTGGTAATTTCAATAATCATTTTCAAAGCTGTTTACCTACAAGTCCAACAGGAACCAACCGTACAGAACGACTGAACTTGGTGCAAGTCCTCAGCTTGATAAATAAATGTTTAAAAGTGATTTGTTTTCAGAATTAGCATTCTCCCAAGTACCACAGCTTGTGTTCCACAGCTCCACATAGTATTGTCACAAGGTTCTCTTGCAGCTCAGATATACAATGAGCCATCAGCAGGCCCAACATAGCCAATCCCAATCAGCAACACATCTATCAAAGTCCATATTCCAAGGCCTCCGAAGCTAAAGAGTTTACCAAGACCTTCCTTCCACTGGCCCAGGTAGAAGCGATCTGCTCCAAACCCTCCCAAAGTGATGCTGGAAGCAAATTAAAACTTGTGTTAAGCAAAGAGGAAACATTAGCAAAGTGTGAACACATCTACATCATAGCAAACTGAAGAGTACCACCCTATGGCTCAATGCTTGTTCTTGGATAATAGCTGAGCCTCACCATGGTGACAGAATGTGCACAAATTAAACATGGAGACATGTTGCTGATAACCTGCCAGTGTCAGCAGGTTAACATGGAGACCCATTACTGATCACCTTCCTGTGTCAGCAGGCATTAACAAGCTTAGACTTGTTATATAGATTAATATTTTCCAACAATCAACAGGTCAGGCTACTGGTAAGGAACTGCTGCTTGGAATTGATTTCAGAGACCGCATTCCACAGGTAAAATGCGAAAGTCAGTTTTCATGGAAGTTCTAGGGTCAAATGGGGAAACTCAGAACTTGCTGCAAAGTGTGTCACTGGTACTAAATAAGTACATAAGCACGACAAACTAAATAGTTTTCAACACGTACAAACAAGCTGTAGGAATTCAGTAGGTCAGCAGGTCCATTGAAATGAGCAGTCAACGTTTCGGGCCGAGCCCCTTCGTCAGGACTGAAGGAGGGGGCAGGGGCCACATAAAGAAGGTGGGGGGGGGGGGGGGGGGGAGGGTGGGAAGAAGGCTGGTAGGTCCCAGGTGAAAATCCAATCAGAGGTAAGATTAAGGGGTGGAGGAAGGGAGGCAGGAGGGGATAGGCAGGAAAGGTGAAGGAGGAAGGTAAGGGGAAAGCACTATGGGTAGTAGAAGAAGGCAGAATCATGAGAGAAGTGATAGGCAGCTAGAAGAGGAGGCAGAGTGAAACTGAGATGGGGGAAGGGAATTACTGGAAGTTGGAGAATTCGACGTTCATACCAAGGGGCTGGAGACTACCCAGACGGTACATGAGGTGTTGCTCCTCCAACCTGAGTTTGGCTTCATCATGGCAGTAGAGGAGGCCATGTATGGACATATCTGAATGGGAATGTGAAGCAGAGTTTGGAGGAGCAACACCTCATATACCATCTGGGTAGTCTCCAGCCCCTTGGTATGAACATCGAATTCGCTAACTTCTGGTAATTCCCTCCCCCTCACTTCCCCCATCCCACTTTCCCCTTACATTCCTTCACCTGTCCTGCCTTTCCCTTCCCTGCTTCCCCTCCCCCACCCCTTGATCTTCCCTGATTGGTTTTTCACCTGGGACCTACCAGCCTCTCCTTTCCCACCCTCCCCACACCTTCTTTATGGGGCCCCTGCCCACTCCTTCTTCAGTCCTGACGAAGGGTCTCCGCCGAAACGTTGACTGCTCGTTTCAATGGATGCTGTCCGACCTGCTGAGCTCCTCCAGCTTGTTTGTACATGTTGACTCGACAACATCTGCAGTGTACTTTGTGTTTAAATAGTTTTCAAATGTTTGCTCTGTCCACTTTGCAAAGAAACTGTTAAACTGTTTCCCCACCCCAACTGACCTTTCAGGTCAACTGTTTCCCCACCCCAACTGAGATTTCAGGTCAAACAAAACTAATCATTCCAGTATTCGATTACACCCAATTGAAATCTGTACCAAATGAGACCTTCACGAGCCCATCAGAAACCTTTTGTCCGTGCCACAGTGGATTCCTATCCAGCTTTGAAGAAGTTCTGCTGCCCAGATGTGAAGGCTGAGGTTCCCAACCTGGGGTCTACGGATCCCCAGTTAATGGTAGTGCTCCATGGCATAAAAAAGGTTGGGAATAGTTAGGCTATTCCATTCAAATAAATCATTCCAGTATTTGTGAGTTTAGAATTTCGTATTATTGTAAAAAGTCACAGAAAGGTCCAGCCGGAAAATAAATCTACCCATGCACATCAGTCCAATGTGGCTGAAAGTAACTGAACTGAGACATTATCTTTCACTTCCTACAGATGTGCCCAACCTGCTACATACTTGAGTCACAAACATATAGATTACAAAACAGAAACAGACCCTTTGGCCCATCTAGTCCATGCTGAACCATTTTGACTGCCTACTCCCATTGACCTGCACCAGGAGCATAACCCTCCATACCCCTACCAACCATATTCCTATCCAAACTTGTCTTAAACTTTGAAATTGAAATCACATCCACCACTTGTGCTAGCAGCTTGTTCTACACTCTCATGATCCTCTAAGTGAAGAGGTTTTCCCTCACGTTTCCCTTAACCCATGACCTCTAGCTGTAGCCCCACCCAACCTCAGTGAAAAAAGCCTGCTTGTGCTTACCCTATCTACACCCCTCAATTTTATATACCTCTATCAAATTGCCCCTCCAATTTCCATGTTCCAAGGAATAAAGTCCTAACCTAATCAATCTTTCCTTATAACTCAGGTCCTGCCGTCTCTACACTGTCAAACCAGGCCTCACCAATGTCTTATACAACTTCAACATAACATCCCATCTTCTGTACTCACCTTGATTTATGAAGGCCAATGTTCCAAAAGTTTCTTTCTGATCCTATTCACTTGTGATGCCACTTTCAATGAATCATGGACCTGTATTTCCAGATCCCTTTGTTCTACCAGACTCCTCAGTGCCCTACTGTTCACTGTGTAAAGCCTGCCCAGGGTGGTCCTACCACAGTGCAAAACCTCATACTTGTCTGTGTTAAATTCCATCTGGTTCAGATCCCACTGCAAGCTTTGATAGTCTTCCTTGCTCCAATCTTAGTGTCATGTGCACATTTGCTGATCCAGTTAACCACATTATCATCCTGATCATGACACAGATGACAAACAACAGACCTGACACCGATTAATGCAGCACACCAGTCACAGGCCTCCAGTCAGAGAGGCAACCATCTACTCCCACTCTCTGGTTTCTCTTACAAAGCAAAAGTTTAATCCTCATCCTGAATCCTGAGCAACCTCCCTTATCAAATGCCTGGCTGAAGTCCATGTAGACAACATCCACTGCCTCGCCTTAGTCAATATTCATGGTAACTTCCTCAAAAAGGTTGGTTGGACATGACCTACCCTGTATGAAGCCACATTGACTATCCCTAATCAGTCTTTGTCTATCCAAATGCTCATATCCGGTTGCTTAGAATACCTTCCAATAACTTTCCCATTACTGATGTCAGGCTCACCAACCTACAATTTCCTGATTTATTTTTAGAGCCTTTTTTAAGCAATGGAACATTAGCAGTCCTCCAATCCTCCAGTACCTCGCCTGTTGCTAAGGATGATTTAGATATCTCTGCGAGGGGCCCGGCAATTTCTGTACTTTCCTCCCACAGAGTTCAAGGGAATACATTGTCACGCCTGGGAATTTATCCACCCTAATTTGCCTCAAGACAGCAAAGCCTCCTCCTTTGTCATCTGTATAGGGGCTATGAAATTGATGCCACTTTGCCTCACTTCCATTGACTCTGTATCTGTCTCTAAGTAAATGCAGATGGAAAAAAAAAATTCTTTTAAGATCTCCATGTCTTTTGGCTCTATGCATGGATTACCACTCTGATCTGCCAGAAGATCAACTTTGTCCCTTGCAATCCTTTTGCACTTAAAACATCTGTAGAATCCCTCAGGATTTTCATTCAGCTTGTCAACCTCATACCTTGGAAATAACTTCGTGTAGCTCGGATGGTTAATAATTGGGTTGAATTGTTCTGATCTTGGCAACCCAATTGCAAACCGTACGAGATGACATCATCAGAGCGCTGTTTACTTGTGGTGCATCCTCCGACTGCTTAGCCTTTATATACGTATCAATTAGCTGTCTGGTTGTCATTATGGAAACTCAACTGTGACAAAGGGAGAGGGTCTCATCACTGGTTGGTCACATGGCAAACTATGTGTTTCTGGAATTTTGTCCGCATTGGCTTATAATTAGGATCAACGCCTATGTGTCTGTTTACAAAACTGTTTGCAGAAACCACGCCTCTAGGAATTCTCTTGTGCGCCATGACTTTCACTGTGCCCAGTCAAATTTCAAGGTAGAGACTAGGGAGAGTTAGTCATGCAGCAAATGTTACATCAGCCAAGTTAGGAGAAAACTATCCACAAGCATCCATGAACATCACTTGGCTGTAAAACAGCATGACCAGCTCTCCCTAGTCTTTACTCATGAAGATCAAGGAGGATACAAATTTGAAAGCCATTTCACAAGCAAACATGTGAAATGGAAGAGATTTCCTAGAAGCGTGGTTTTCTGCCAACACTTCTGTGAGCAGACATGTAGACCTCAATCTCATTTATAAACCAATGCAGGCAAATTCCAAACCACAACACAGAATTCACCATGCAACCAATCAGTGGCGAGACCTCTCGCTATACCGTAAGAATGAACAATGAACTGATTGATATACAAAGGCCAAGCATTCAGAGGACACACCACAAGTGAACAGTACACTGATGTCTCGTCATATGGTGATGAAACGTTTGTAAATGGATTGCCAAGATCCGAGAACAACTAATCCCAACCAGCCTCATGGCTTTTTCTTTAAGACCCCCTGATTTCTTTCTTACATGCATTTCTTACTCTCCATAAGCACCTCATTTGTTCCTATTTACCTGTACCGGCTACGCACCTCCTCCTTTTTTCTTAACTAGGGCCTCAATATCTATTTAAAACCAAGGTTCCCTGCACCTATTATCTTTACATTTTATATTTACAAGCTTTGTATTCTCAAAATTTCACTTCTGATTGCCTCATACTTACCAAGGACTCCTTTGCCAGAAAACAGCCTGCTCCAATATACAGTTACAAGAAAACGTTTGTGAACCCTTTTCAATTACTTGGTTTTCTGCATTAATTACTCATAAAATCTGGTCTGATCTTCATCTAAGCCACAATAAAAGACAAATGCAATCTGCCAAAACTAACACATAAACAATTGTACTTCTTGTCGATATGCAGTACACCATTTAAACAGTCAGAATCCAGGTTCAAAAAAGTATGTGAACCTGTGGGGTAATGCCTTCTACAAAACTAAATTGGAGTCAAGAGTTCCAATTAATGAGATGAGATTGGAGGTGTGAGTTGTTGAGATGCCCTGCCCTATAAACAAGACAGTCAGGTTACTGACAGAGCCTCTCTTCTCAAGAAAGATCTGTTTATGTGCACCATGTCCCAATCAAAACAAGTTTCAGAGGTCCTTAGAAGAACTGCAGAGAAGCATGGTTGGAAAAGCATTTCAAAAGACCAGAGTGTTCATCAGTCCACAGTATAATAAATTGTATACAAATGGAGGAAACTCAATACTATTGCTATTTTCCCTAGGGGTGGCATCCTGCAATGATCACACAAAGAGCACAACATGCAATGCTGAAGGAGGTGAAAAAGAACCCAAGAGTAACAGTAATAAAGACATGCAGAAATTTCTAGAACTTGCTAATGTTGGTGCTCATGTGTCTATTATAAGAAAAACACTGAACAAAAATGCTGTTCATGGAAAGACACCACAGAGGAAAACACTGCTCTCCAAAATAAAACATTGTTGCATGTCTCAAGTTTGCAATAGACCACGAAGATGTTCCACAATACTTGTGGGACAATGTTCTGTGGATAAATGAGACAAAAGTTGAACTTCTTGGCAGAAATGCACACCACAATGTTTGGAGGAAAAAGGGCACAGCACACCAACACCAAAATCTCACCCCAACTGTGAAGCATAGTGGAAGGAGCATCATGGTTTGGGGTTGCTTTGCTACCTTAGGGCCTGGACAGCATGCATTCATTGAGGGAACAATGAATTCAAAATTGCAGCAAGGCATTTTACAAGAGAATATCAGGGTAGTGGTCTGTCACGAAGTTTACTAGATGATTATAATCTGAAATACAAGAGTAAATCATCAACAGAATGGTTTAAGAAGAACATCATTTGTGTTTGGAATGGCCAAATCAGAGTCCAGACCTTAACTCAATTGAAATGTTGTGGCATGACCTGAAGAGCACTGTTCATGCAAGGTATCCTAGAAATGATGATAAACTGAAACAGTTTTGTATGGAGGACTGGTCTAAAATTCCCCCCTGCTTTTGTGCAAGTCTGATCAGCAACTACAGGAAACACTTGGTGTAGGTTTTTGCTGCATAAGAAGTTCTACCAGTTATAGAACATAGAATAGTACAGCACAGTACAGGCCCTTCAGCCCACAATGTTGTGCCGACCCTCAAACCCTGCCTCCCGTATAACCCCCCACCTTAAATTCCTCCATATACCTGTCTAGTAGTCTCTTAAGCTTCGCTAGTGTATCTGCCTCCACCACTGACTCAGGCAGTGCATTCCACGCACCAACCACTCTGAGTGAAAAACCTTACTCTAATATCCCCCTTGAACTTCCCTCCCCTTACCTTAAAGCCATGTCCTCTTGTACTGAGCAGTTATTAAATACAAAGGTTGACATACTTTTTCCAGCCTAGACTGTGAATGATTAAACAATATGTTCATTAAATACATGAAAAATACAATGGTTTGTGTGTTATTAGTTTAGGCAGCTTGTGTTTGTCTATCATTATGACTTAGAAGAAGATCAGACCACATTTTATGAGTAATTAATGCAAAAAACCAGGTAATTGCAAAGGTTCACAAACTTTTTCTTTCAACTATACGCTTGCCAGATCCTTTCTGATACCATCAAAATTGGCTCCTCTCCAATTTAGACTCTCAGGCAGTGGACCAAACCCATCTTTCTCCATATTTACTTTGAAACTAATGGTATTAAGATCACTGGATACAAAGTGTTCACCCACACAAACTTCTGTCACTTGTCCTGTCTCATTCCCCAACAGCAGATCAAGTATTGCATGCTTGCTCTTTGGCACTTCTATGTACTGATTAAAGAACCTTTCCTGAACACATTTGACAAACTCTATCCCATTAGTCCTTTTACAGTATGGGAGTACCAGTCAATATGTGGAAAGCTACAACAACCTTGTGTTTCTTGCAAAAGACTGCGATTTCTCTATAAATTTGTTCCTCTAAATCCCTTTCTTATCCCTAAATATCTTCCTTATTTTTCTGTTCTATGCATAACACCTCACTAGACAAGTTCTCCAATCTGTCCTGACTGAGCACTGCCATGACACTTCCCCGAACCAGTAACAATAGTTCTTCTTTAACCCCTTCCACTCTCCTGCATCTAAAACAACAGAACTCCAGACTATTGAGCTGCTAGTCCTCCCCCTTCTACAACCAAATCTCACTAATGGCTCCAATATCATAATTCCATGTGTTAACCCATGCCTTGAGCTCATCTGCCTTTCCTCCAATACTTCTCGCATTGAAATATATGCGGTTCAGACACTAGCGATCCATGCTCATCCTTTTGATTCCTGACTTTGTTTGACGTCTTAACATGTCTCCACAACCTCTCCACTAACTGTTGACACTCTGGTTCCCATGCCCCTCCCCCCCCACACTCCAGTTTAAGCCCTACTTGCACCATTAATAAACCTTCCTGCTAGGATATTAGACCCCCACCCCTCAGTTCAGGTGCAAACAGTCTCTTCTGTACAGGTCCCACCTTCCCTGGAAGGGACCAATGGTCCAAAAATCTGATGCCCTCCCTCCTACACCAGCTCTGTAGCCATGTGTTAAACTGTATAATCTTCCTAGTTTTGGCCTCATAAGCACATGGCATGGGTAGCAATCCTGAGATCACAACCCTGGAGGACCAGCCCTTTAACTTAGCACCTAACTCACTGAATTTCCCTATGAAGAACCTCGTCACTCATCCTACCCATGTCATTGGCACCTACAGGGAACACAACCACTGGCTGTTCAATCATCCACTTAAGATTGCTGAGGACTTGATCTGAGCTGTCCCACACTCTGGACCTGGCAGGCAACATACCATTCAGGAACCTCACTCTTATCCACAGAACTTCATTTCTGTTCCCCTAATAAATCCCCTATCACCACAGCTCACCTCTTCTCCCCTCATTCCCTTCTGAGTCTCAGAGTCATTCTCAGTGCCAGAGACTGTGACTTTCCTCTATTAGGACACCACCGTCCCCCCTACACACACGCCAGTATCCAAAGTGGTATACCTGTTGTTGAGGGGGACAGCCTCACGGATATCTGCACTGGCTGTTTAACACCTTTATCCTTCCTGTCACCCAGTTTCCTGTGTCATGCACCTTGGTCTAACTATCTCTTCATAGGTCTGATCTATCACCCCCTCAGTCTTCCAAATTATCTGGAGTTCATCCAGTTCCAGCTCCAACTCCTTAACACAGCTAGATACACTTCTTGCAGTTGTAGTGGTTATGGACACTGGAGGTCTCCCTGCCTTTCCACATCTCGCAAGAGGATCATTCCACTATCCTGCCTGGCAAATATAAAGGAGGAAAACTGATAAATAAACTGTGTGGGGGAAAAAGCTATCGACAGCTTTTTGCTTTCTCTCACTCAAGCCTCAAACAAACATTCCAACCATAGCCACTCCACTTGGCCCTGCCTTATTTTAATTTGTTCTTACTAATTCATCAAAATCACTCTTTGGCTGCTGCTCAAAACACCAAATTGCTGTGAGTCGATGTTTTTTCTACTCAATTGGCGAAGCAGCCTTTCAAACTGCTCTCCGAAGCCACCCAGTTCAAACTGAGATTAGGATATTAAAACAAATGGCGACTTTGCTGCTGATACTCGATGTCATCACATCTCCAGATTTGGACAGTGTTCAACAATGAAAATCATCATGAGGGAACAAAGCAGTTTCTGCATCTCTATTTATACAGCATGGAACAGGCCCTTTCAGCCCAACGAGCCACACTACACAGCAACCTACCGTTTTAACCCAAGCCTACTCAGAGGACAATTTAGAATGATCAATTAACCTACTAACTGGTACACCTCTGGACCATGGAAGGAAACCAGAGCTTCTTCCATGTGGTCACAGGGAGGACGTACAGACTCCTTATGAGTAACGGCAGAATTGAAGTCCACACTCCAAAACCTTGAGCTGCAATAATGTCATGCAAACTGCTACACTATTGTGGTGCGCCAAGGTGATCAATGATGACAGGTGGGACAGAGCAAAGTGAATATTCACAATGCAAAAATGCCTGACCAGCAAATACATGCAACTCATACCACTGTAATCATCAACAAATCTAACTATCTGTAAATCTATTCATCAGTGAATACAGAAACTATGAAATGCAAAGAATTTTCTCATTGAAGAATCAAAATCTGTTTTTACCTGAGAGCCAATGCAGTTGACCACTTGTAACCACCTGTCCAATTGCAATACACCTTCTTCTGAAATGTGCGATTACCTGACAACAGAATAAAAATCTCAAGACAAGACATTTACATTTGACGTCCTCTATGTGTGATACCTGAGCCAGAAGCTAACGACAACAATGAGATAAGAAGCTCCAAGTATAAACGCAAGTCAATGACTCAGAACTTGTTCAGAAGCTGCAATTGCTGGAAAGTCCGAGCAATAAGCTGTTACATCAAAGTGGCACTCAGACAACTGATTTCCAGTTTTCACCAAACTGACTGATCTCATCAAAGCTGCAACAATCGGTGCAATCAGACAGGTTTTTAAATAATAACACAATAAATTGCAGTTTGTAGAAAAAGGTCCAAACTTCCACAGTCCTCCTTGTAATGTTTATTATGAAAATGTGGTTTTAATTCTTGACTTTTGTGCCCCGTTTTAAATTGATTCTATCTACTCCTCACATGTAACTCAGTAAATCTCCAAAACCCAAGGAAAGTAGCCCTGGCAATGCATGTTGAGTTCAGTTATTAACAGTAGTTCTGATAAAATAAAACTGAATGGCTTCCAGTCAAGATGACTTAAATGTTTGTTAATGTACCCGCCCATCTCAATCCATACACACACACCATCCCTAAACCCCTGAAGGGGGAAAAAAAGAAAAGAAGAATAAATAAGCCATGATGGAATAGTAGAGCAGACTTGATGGGCTGAGTGGCCTAATTCTGCCCGTGTCTTATGAATTCCTCAACACTGAGAAAAAAGGCCGAGTGCCTTTGTTCTATTTATGTCCCTCAAGATAGACATCTATAAAGTCACCCCTCAATCTCCAACACACCAATGAGCAATTCCCAGCTTACCCAACCCTCTGTCCATATCCTCTGGGATGTGTAGAATTGAATATTCAAAGTACTCAGGCATTTCTACACTTACTACGCAACTTTAATCCTCTGTATCGTACTCCACCACACAACGGTCAAGGTCAAAGGATGTTCATTAGCTAAGTAAGGAAATGACCATGGCATTCAAATAAATAATGTATGTGGACCCCACCAAATAACTGAACCAAGTCAGTAGATCATGGGTTTAATGGGCCATGTGGTGACTCCTACACAAACACAAGAACAGGAGCAGGAGTCAGCCAACTGCTCCATCATTCAGTAAGATCATGGCTGATCTGGCCACGGATTCAGCTCTACCTACCTGCATCTTCCCCAGAACCCTTAATTCACCTGCTATGCAATAATCTATCTAAATATATTTATTGAGGCAAATTCCACTGCTTCCCTACGCAAAGAATTCAACAGGTTAACTACTTGCTGGGAAAAGCAGTTGCCTCTCATCTCCATCCTTAATCTAGTCCCCTGGTTCTCGTCTCACTTTGAATTGAATTGACTTTATTACTTATAGTTGAAGTCAGAAGTTTACATACACTTAGGCTGAAGTCATTAAAACTCATTGTTTAACCACTCCACAGATTTCATATTAGCAAATTATAGTTCTAGCAAGATATTGAGGACATCTATTTTATGCTTGACGTGAGTAATTTTTCCAACAATTGTTTACAGACAGATTATTTCACTTATAATTGACTATATCACAACTCCAGTGGATCAGAAGTTTACAAACAAAATCAAAAGAAATCAGCCAAGACTCTGAAAAAAAATTGCGGACCTCCACAAGTCTCATTCATCCTTGGGAACAAATTCCAAATGCTTGAAGCTGCCACGTTCATCTGTACAAACAATAGCACGCAAGTATAAACACCATGGGACCACGCAGCCGTCATACTGCTCAGGGAAGAGATGCATTGTCTCCTAGAGATGAACATACTTTGGTGTGAAAAGTGCAAATCAATCCCAGAACAGCAAAGGACCTTGTGAAGATGCTGGAGGAAGCAGGTAGACAAGTATCTATATCCACAGTAAAACAAGTCCTTTATTGACATAACCTGAAAGGCTGCTCAGCAAGGAAGAAGCCACTGCTCCAAAACCGCCATAAAAAAGCCAGACTACAGTTTTCAAGTGCATATGGGGACAAAGATCTTACTTTTTGGAGAAATGTCCTTTGGTCTGATGAAACAAAAATTGAACTGTTTGGCCATAATGACCATCGTTATGTTTGGAGGAAAAAGGGTGAGGTTTGCAAGCTGGAGAACATCATCCCAACTGTGAAGCATGGGGGGTGGCAGCATCATGTTGTGGGGGTGCTTTGCTGCAGGAGGGACTGGTGCACTTCACAAAATAGATGGCAAGAGGAAGGAAAATTATGTGGATATATTGAAGCAACATCTCAAGACATCAGCCAGGAAGTTAAAGCTCAGTCACAAATGGGTCTTCCAAATGGACAATGACCCCAAGCATACCTCCAAAGTTGTGGCTAAATTGCTTAAGGACAACAAAATCAAGGTATTGGAGTGGCCATCACAAAGCCCTGACCTCAATCAAATAGAAAATTTGTGGGCAGAACTGAAAAAGCCTGTGCGAGCAAGGAGGCCTACAAACCTGACTAAGTTACACCAGTTCTGTCTGGAGGGATGGAACAAAATTCCAGCAACTTATTGTGAGAAGCTTGTGGAAGGCCACCTAAAACTTTTCACCCAAGTTAAACAATTTAAAGGCAATGCTACCAAATACTAATGAAGTGTATGTAAACTTCTAACCCACTGGGAATGTGATGACATAAAAGCTGAAATAAATCATATTCTCTACTATTATTCTGACATTCTTAAAATAGTGATCCTAACTGACCTAAGGCAGGAAATGTTTTTTAGGATTAAATGTCAGGAATTGTGAAAAACTGAGTTTAAATGTATTTGGCTAAGGTGTATGTAAACTTCTGACTTCAACTGTACATTCTTCACATACATGAGTAAAATAAGTCTCTGTCTAAATGTGCAATTTATAGTAATTTGTAATAAATAGTATATACAACAGGACAGCATAAAAATACAATTTTATCAGTGTGAATTAATCAGTCTGATGGCCTGGTGGAAGAGGTTGTCCAGCAGCCTGTTGGTCCTGGCTTTTATGCTGCTGTATCAGTTCCCAGATGGTAGCAGCTGGAACAGTTTATGGTTGGGGTGACTCTGGTCCCCAATGATCCTTCAGGCCCTTTTTACACACCTGCCTTTGTAAATGTCTTGAATAATGGTAAGTTCACATCCACAGATGTGCTGAGCTGTCTGCACCACTCTCTGCAGAGTCCTGCAATTGAGGGAAGTACAGTTCTCATACCAATCAGTGATGCAGCCAGTCAGGATGCTCTCAATTGTGCTCCTATAGAAAGTCCTTTGGATTTGGGGACCCATACCGAACTTCCTTCAACTGTCTGATGTGAAAGAGGTACCATTGTGCTTTTTCACCACACAGCTGATATGTACAGACCACGCGAGATCCTCAGTGATGTGTATGCCAAGGAACTTAAAGCTATTGACCCTCTCTACCCCAGATCCATTGATGTCAATAGGGGTTAGACCGTCTCCATTCCTCCTGTAATCCACAGCCAGCTCCTTTGTTTTTGCAACATAGAGGGAAAGGTTGTTAGGGTGATGACTTCTCTGTAGGCTACCTCATTATTTGAGATTAGGCCAATCAGTGCAAACAACTTTCCTGCTTCTATTTTCATCCAGTTCATTTTGACAATAACTGTGTTAAGCTGGAACTATTTTCATTTCAAGGTAACGCTATATTTTCATTAATTCCCATTTCACTCTGACGGAACTCACACACCAGTGTTTGTTCTCCCACAGACCACTTACCAAGACAATGCACGTGCTCCAGGGCTGTGCAGTTAGAAATGAAGTATTGCCGCGGGCACCGCACGCTCTTGCAATTTGTGGTTTCCTTGCAATGATACTGTTTGGGTGGCAGCTGCCAACAGAACTGGCAGACCACTGTTATCTGAAATATTTTCTGGTCCATTTTGTTCTCATCCTGAGTAGACAAACAGAAACAAAGCAAGAATGAAGGTTATCAAACAATTCATTACAACAAATAGTTACTTGCTTCTTTCCAGCCACACGCATCTATGGAAGCCATCAAGCAGGACAGCAAAGGTATCTCAACTCTTCTGTTCTCCAAAGTTGTTGATGGTTTCAAGACTCAGACACCAAAAGTACAAGGAGTAGGAGTGGAATAGGAGAATTATTCCAATGAACAATTTATATGAAATACATTGGCTTGAGTAGTGAAGACAGAACTCACAAAAACTAAGTAGCAAATCAATTGCTTTGTTCACCAAGTCACAGACAGAAGGCCAAGTACTGGAAAATGTTATGAGTATAGATGAGCACAGTGGACTAGTGGGTCTGTCTGTATGAGGTATCAGCCCATGGCAGAGCTGCCACACCAGAAATCAATGTCTTTCACCTTCTCCTAAATCCCTCTGCTTTGAAACTAGCATAAACTTGTTAATGTAAGGAAATATACTGAAGGAACTCAGTTCAGGCATCATCTTTATCCTGAAGCAGCGTCAAAATGTTATGTCTTTATTCCTCCCCATAGACACTGCTTGACCTGTTGAGTTCCTCCAGCATTGTGTATTTTTAATTTTACTTCAGGTTTACATCATTTGAGTTTATTCCAGATGTCAGTACACTGTACACAAGATAAAATAATTCACCATTTTAGACACACACAATTAGGCAGGAGCAGAGAGAAACAAGGGAGTGCATTTGTTCAGAAACAGTGCAGCATTTATTATTTGAGCACAATTCCTACAAGGTATAAAGGAAACACCTAATTGCTTCTTTGAGAGAGATAGTTTAAAATGGAAAGCTTGTTAGGATATCATTGCCATTGTAATGTACACAAGAACACATTTCACTTTCTGAAAAATATTTGACTTTGTGTTACTTAAGTGTTTTTTTTTGGAGGGAGAATTTCGTGGTAATACTTCTTGCCTCTGCTCCACACTCCAACTCAGTGGGTAGCAGTAATGCTCTTGATGTTGGGTCTGCGATTAAACCAGAAGAAAACAGAGGGAGTGCAGATGCTGGAAAATGGAGCAACATACAACGTGCAAGGTCAGATAACATCAGTGGATGGAAATGGTTAATGTTTTGGGTCTAAACCCTTCCTCCAGCAGTGAGATTGTTGCTCCAGGGAACAGGTGGGAATATTTAGGTTGGTCAGCACAAACCAGGATGGGCTGAAGGAGCTGACTCTGCGCTGTACCGTTGTGTACTACATCATTTACTTACTGTGCACTGTACACCCGGCTTGATTGTACAGTTGAATGAAGCTTCCTTCCCATAGATACAGTTGGAATGCATCAAGCAGTTCATACAAAGTGGCGGCAGTCTGTTGCACTGTCCGGCGCTCGGGCACTTCGCCAGGTAAGCTGGCACCGTGGTTGGCGCTGCAAACAGACAGAGGCCGATTGTAGGAAGCCCAGCCACAGATTACCGCCGCCCGTTACAGCGAGTTCTCCGGCCCTCACCCCCTTCACTTACCGGCTTCAGGCGGACCGCGGGTGCCTCCCAGGCCGCTGGAGGACGGGAGACCGGTGCCTTTAGAGTGGAGTAGGCCATCAGGAGCTCCGGTGCTTGGGGAGTCTGTGAACGAGGAGAACACGGAGTCAGGCCTGGCCCATCGCCGCTCACCCAGCGGAGCCCAGTCCCGGCCGGAACCCCGGACTCACCTCCGCCGACCAACCCCAGCAGCGGCCACAGCAGAAGCAGCAGCCGATCCACAACCCTCCTGGACGCCATCGCACCTACCGTAAAGCCAATGAGATCCAACAGCATCCTGCCAATTAACAGAGAGCAAGGAAAGAAGCGACCAATCACTGCCACAGGGGAACGCGACCAATCAGGACCGAGTGCAATCATCACATTCGGTCGGAAACTGAAACAAACTGCTGCAGACACAAGGCAGGATCTGTAGAGAGAGAGAAACCCTTGGGCTGCAGGTCAAAACTCTCTGCTGGCAGGGAAATCTCTCCAGCAAGAATATCTGAACCGTGAATAAACCGCCCAAATAAACAAACATTCGGGGTGGCATAGTTAGCGTTACACTATGACAGCAACAGTACCCACCGCTGTCTGAGGAGCTGGCACATTCTCCCTGTGACGGCTTGGGTTTCTTCCCATATTTCAGTGGGTCGATTGGTCACGTGGGTGCAATTGGGCTTGCTTGTGAATCTCTTGCGGTAATCTATTGCACCCGGTGCGGCCTCCTCTACATCGGCGAGACCCGACGCAGATGGGGGAATCGCTTCGTCGCGCACCACAACAGACAGGATCTCCCAGTTGCCACTCACTTCAACTCTCCCTCTCATTCCCATTCGGATATGTCCATACATGGCCTCCTCTACAGCCATGACAAGGCCAAACTTAGGCGAGTATCTCATCTACCGTCTGGGTAGTCTCCAGCCCCTTGGCATGAACATCGAGTTCTCCCGGTAATTCTCTCCCTTCCCCATCCCACCTCTACTCTGTCTCCTCTTCTAGCTGCCTATCACCTCTCATGACTCTGCCTTCTTCTATTTTCCCCTTAGATTGCTTCTTCACCTCTCCTGCCTATCCCCGCCCCCACCCCTTGATCTCTGATTAGTTTTCCACCCTCTTTATAGAGGGTCCCCTTCCTGCTTTAGTCCTGACGAAGGGTTTCGACCCGAAACGTTGACTGCTTCTTTCAACGGATGCTGCCCGAACTGCTGAGTTCATCCAGCTTTTTTGTACGTCTTGAATGCCTGCTGTATTTTGAAACTAAGGCAGGTAGAATGGTGGGGTGGTGGAATGGATTTGGTAGCTATTGCAGGGCTTACAGGCATTTTCTACCAAATGGAACAGGGTATTCCTCATATATTGTCTCTCCATCCACCTCCATAAGCTGGTTTAGGCAAATGGGATCAATTAGATTGACATCATGATGGGGCAAGTGGCCCATTCTTGTGCTTTACTGTTCCATGTTGCAATCTACTAAATATCAGCAGAAAGATTTGCACAAGTGGTCAACCGCCAGGGAGGTACACAGAAATCAGCAAAAAAAAATTATTGTTGTGGTTTCTTCTTATTTTATTGTTACTTGCTTCATGTAAAGTACATACAGTTTGCTGTAATCCCCAACTAACCACCACTTTATGGACATGCAATCTATCTATGTAAGTCATCTTATACTTAGGTTTTTTTACTATTATTTTTGTGTTCTTTACTATATTGTTTTTCATCAGATTCAGAGTAATAAGTATTTCATTCTCCTTTACACTTGTGTACTGGAAATGACTATCTTGAAACTTATCTAATTTTTAGGTATTAAAGACATTTCTTGAAGAGGCTACCTTGCACACCAGTCAAGCTTCAGACAGGAATCTGACCTTCTGTGCCAGTTCCCCCCAACCTTCAATTTCCAACCCAAAGCATTAAACTTGCATTTGCAGTTAGCAATTCATTTTAATCTTTCCAAACTATCCTTGGTTTTATATTTTTCATGCCTCAGTTTTCTGCTGCATGCAACCATTAAGATGGAAATCTAAAACATCTCCTCAGCTCTAAGGACTTGCTGCTCCTGCAGCCGCCTCAGTCTCTCCAACGTTGCTGCTAGGGAATGTTCGCCGTGTACTTTGTCATCTCTTGAATGGACAATCACTGTGCGACTCACTTTCTCCTTCTCTCCAACCACTGCAGGCAAACATGAGGTGCAATAAAAATTGACTTGTCCTCAGTACAACTAACCAACAGCGGAACAAAAACTTCAGTGAAATAATAGAGTGCAGTAGGACACTGGGTCACCCATGCATATCGTAAATAATCGTTCCTTCTAAATAAATCTTTATTCTCCTTTGGTATGGACAGGACTATACAAAGCCTCCACTAACCTCAGCCCAAGTTTACCTCTTCTGGATTGGGTCTTGTTACCAATCTGACTTTTCACTAGCTAGTCTGATTCAATGATAACCTGCTTATTTTGTCAAATCCATACCGAGGACACTTACCTTCCACCCAAGCTCCCTGATACCTTCATGGTCAGGAAACAGAGCCTGGAATTGCAGAGCTCCCACCCTCACTCTGTCACTTCCCCAGCTTGACCCATGTATTCCATGGCTTCCCACAGAGGGGACCTGTTCACCCAGACCCATTGCCCCTCAGCCCCCTGACCCCATTCCCATCACCCCTCGGCACTCTGCCCCATCCTCATTGCCCCTTGGCCTACTGCCCCATTGCCCCTCAGCTCCCAGCCCCACTGTTCCACATCGCCTCTTTTTTTCTCCCTTGCTTGACCCAAAATATTCAAAGATTCCTCTTCCCAGGGAGTTCAGGATGGTACCAAAATGAATAACTTCATCTGCCACAGTAAATGCAATGGAACTGGGTCCAAAGTGCACCATTAATTCCAGCAATGTCCATCTATTTCGGGAAGGATCTCTCCACATCCTTGGTACAGCACAAGATCTGCTAAAAGAGCTGTACCTCCCAGAGCAAAGACAACAAGTGTGAAGGTCAGGATATCTCACAGTGGAGTGATTTACCAAAGATAAAATTGTACTGAGCAAGTTGAGCATTCCAAATCTTCATACTCAGCAAAGAGCCAGAGTCCAGGTCTACATCAGCCAAGAAACCAGCCTCAAGCAATTCCTGGCAGACCTACAAGAGACAAGTGTTAGGAGCAATTTGTACCAAATGGCACATGCGACCTGTGAAGAATTTGCACTTTGCCTACCCTCTGGCCATACTCCTCACTGCTTGGGCCAGCAGGGACCACCATAACCTGCCGAGGGGAAAGCCAGAAAGGCCTAGAGTTTTAAAAAAAACAGAAAGTTAAAAACATGTTGCACAAAATCAGCCTTAACTGCATTTCATGGATATTGTAATCAGCATGGACTAGATGGGCTGAAGGGCCTGTAGCCTTGCTGTAGTGCTACAGATTCTATTTCCATGCACATTCTCCTACAGCAGTATTTCCCAACCTTTCTGAGCCCAACACTCCTCTCGGGCACAATATGCTTTCTAGCGCCCTCATGGTGTAAAAACAAGTCCACCATATACAACAGTTCATCTCTGTGAGACAGCAGAACACACCTCATACTATAACAGTCTCCATTTATCGTTTTGTGCATTATTGCATTATTACACTGATAAATTATTGTGTATATTATTCTTTACTAGTTAATAAATTTATTATTTATTATCATTGCTGAGTGTGTTTTTAAATGTTGCTGCTGGTTACAAAATAATTTCCCACTTGAGATCAATAAAGTACTTATTTTAATTATGAGAAAAATTATTCTGCTTTAAATTTTTGTCTTTAAACCTAGTTTACACAGTACCTGTGCACTGTACAGCAGCTTTGATAGCAATGTGATCCTTCAGCTTGATGGTTTTTATCAAGAGTTGAAATATCTGGTTCAAGTTGTGACAGCAAAAGCCCCAAGTCCCCACGCATAACAATGTTAAAGTGGATTCTGTTTTTTTATGAGTATGTGGTTCACTGTACTGAAGCCTCTTTCAACAAGGTAGGAGAATGGAAGTGTAATGAAGAGCAGTTTGACTCTTCTCCAAAGACCAAGAAACTTTGTATGACAGTGTAGCCATGTACCATAAAAGCCAACTTTTTTGAAAAGCATTTTTGCTTCTTCATCATACCGAATTTTGATAATTTCTTCTTGCAAGCTCTCTTCCTGTTCTTCCACCTTGCAAAGAAATGGGTTAATTACCCTCTCTGGAACTTCTAGATCGTTCAAATCCTTGAATCAGTTCTGAAAATCCTCCTTCAGTGACTGCAAGTGTAAGCAATACTCTTGTGAATCACTGTCTGAAAGACGGTACCATACTGGCCATGCAGGGAAACTGTGAGAGCATTCTTCTCCCAATAGTTGGCTTTTACATTCCAATTTTCAGGTGATAGAGGACACTGCACTTTTTGCCTGGACTAAATTGAAATTCTCACCCAGCAGTTTCATTTTTAGAGTGTTCATTTTGTCAAAAAGATTGGCTAGGTATGCCACATCTCCACGGAAAAGTTCAATTTTGTTTCCCAAATTCTTGATGACTTTAAGTGACAGTGTCAAAAAGAAAAAAATATTTTAGGCAGCAGCCTTTTGACAGCCAATGCACTTCAGTGTGAAAAAGCAAGTGTTTAAACTCTTCATCATAATCTTGGATAACTAGCGAAATATTCTGCTTTAATTTGGTTGATAGCAGATATTACAAGAGTCATGCTTGGAAAAAATAGCTGGCTGAGGTTTTTGGCTGTGAGATGTTTACAATGAATTACACAGTGGATTGCAAACATATTTTGGAATTCCTTTGTGCATAAATGCCACTAAATCAACATGGCGACCTGTCATATATGGTGCTCCATCTGTTGCACAAAAAATCATGTTCCTAATTGGAATGTTTTTATACGTTTTGAGGTCATCATAGATTGATTCTTCGTTGATAATTGTTTTTAACTTTTTACAAAAGAGAATCTCTTCATAAACTTTTCCATTTTTAATAAACCTTACATATGCTATTAGCAATGCCTCGTTGTCTTGAAGTTGACTCATCCAGTTGCATCTCAAATTGTCTTTTGTAGCTCTGTGCACAGTTGATACTCAATGTCTTCACTCATTTCATCAATATGACAAGCAACAGAGTTATTACTCAGAGGAATTGATTTTAAAATACTTTTTGAGAACAGTGGTGAACACTTCTGATACAGCAGTCATTGTTAATCTTTCACCAATTGTGTGAGATTATCCACACTTTACTATCATTTTGGAAATGTTATAAGAAGCAACAAGGCCACTATCAAGGTCATTTTTAGCTTTCCTGGCAAATGACTCCAGAGTGTAACGCATTTGAAATTGAAAATGCTTCTTTCATCTTCTGAAAAGGTTTATCTTCTCAAACAATAAGTAGCCCCTTTAGGGCGTCTTTTACGGAATTGTTCCTGCAATCTTGATGGCTTCATTAGACTGTACAGTATTACAAATTAAGACACATGGGGCATCGCTGAGCTAATGGGAATGGAATAAAACCATACTCAAGTTGTGTAACATTGTATTGATGCACTCTCCGTAGTTTCTTTTTCTTAGCAGGATTAGAGTTCAAGGCTTCTCTGCCTTCATACTCATTAAGACCACGCTGACATATTTATCCATCATTAATAGGGCTAAATTAAAATAAAAAATTAACCCAAACTGGGAATGCCTATCGGATGTTCACAACGACAGCAAATTGACATGCCAAAGAACAATGAGGCAAAGATGAAGACGATCACAACAGCAAGAATTACGCTGACAAGGATTCAGGTTGGAATCTGAATATTAGTCAGGATAGAGCTGGTGTTTGGCAAGCTACCTTTATACTATTGCAGTTAGCGCGATTGACTAATCACACAATTCTTAACCACACATATGAAGCCAAGGTCGCTTTGAACACCTCAGGAGGAATCCTTGGGATCGGCAGGTTCACTGATTGGTTCCGGCCTCTGCTGTATCATTGCGTGACCTATTTTCTGTAGATCAGGAGAGAAAGTTGAGAGGGTGTACCTGTGCATGAACTCTTTCCATGTTGTGAGTGAAGAGGAACTGCTGGGCACCCTAAGTGCTAATTTATACATCCCCAATAATGTCTGTTTGGTTGGTAAGGTCGGATGAGATTGCCATGTTTCAGACATATTGTGACGATGAGTGTTCACCGCCTGCAGACATAATGGCTCTTCCTGTATTCTAGTACCTCATTCTTTTTTTTGGGATCGGTCAGGCCTCATGCTTCAAGTTAGGGTGCTGCTTATTGACACCCCCCCCCCCCACAAGAATCTTGAACACCCCCCCGACAACTTCTATTTCCTCTAATTCTCAACGCTTAACTGCTCCTGTTGGGAATCACTGTCCTACTGGTACCCTGCATGATTTAGGTTAGATTAGATTCAATTTTATCGTCAATGTGCCGATACAAAGCCAAATGAAATGCAGCTAGCATTTAACCAGAAATGCAAAGAATTTATTTATCAGTTATTTACAAAATAACTGCGAATAAAAAGTGCTACAGCACACAAATATAAAAGCACTGAGACTGTACAATATGGGTACAATACTGCTTAGTGCTGTGATGTGAGGTTCAGCAGGGTCACAGTCTCAGGGAAGAAGCTCTTCCTGAGCCTGCTGGTGCAGGAGCGGAGGCTCCTGTAGTGACTACCGGATGGGAGGAGAGTAAAAAGTCCATGGTTAGGGTGAGATGTATCCTTGATAATGCTTTTCGCCCTGCCCAGTCAGCATTTATGGTAGATGTTCTCAATGGTGGGCAATTGGGTGTCCATAATCCGCTGGGCAGTTTTCACCACATGCTGGAGTGCTTTGCGGTCCGATACGGGACAATTGCCATACCATACTGAGATGCAGTTGGTGAGTATGCTCTCAATGGTACAGCAGTAAAAGTCCATCACTATCCTGGGACAGAGGTGAGCTTTCTTGATGCCCCGCAGGAATTAAAGGTGCTGTTACGTCTTTTTATTTAGGATGGAGGAGTTCAGACACCAGGTGAGATCCTCGGAAATGTGGACACCAAGGAAGTTGAAGCTTGATACACGCTCCACTACAGCTCCATTGATGTAGATGGGGACGTGAGTGTGGCTCCGAGCATGCCTGAAGTCCACAATGATCTCCTTGGTCATCTGGGTGTTAAGGGCCAGGTTGTTGTTGGGAAACCACGCGGCCAGGTGCTGGACCTCGTCCCTATAGGCCATCTCGTCATCCCCTCTGATCAGGCCAATCACCGTGGTGTCGTCTGCAAACTTGATTATGGAGTTAGAACAATGTACAGGAACGCAGTCATAGGTGAAAAGGGAGTGCAGAAGATGGCTCAGCACACAGCCTTGAGGCATGTTCAGGGTGAGAGGAAGCTGGAGAGAAACCAGTCACAATCTGAAGCAGAGCATAGGTATCTAATGCAACAACTTCCTTTTCTCCCTCTCTCTCTCCTCTCCTCCCTTCCCTCCTCCTCCACCAACAAATGCTGAGGGGTTGCTGGCAGGGCAGGGGAAAGCCCTATAAACAGATTATACACCTCAGCCAAGAGAGTACAGTAACAATCCACACAGGCAACATTCATCTGCTCCAACAAACACTGTCAATCATGTTGTTAACAAGGCACATGGTGTGTTAGCCTTAATCAACTGTGGGATTGAGTTCAAGAGCCATGAGGTAATGTTACAGCTGTACTCAGACTCCACTTAGAGTACTGTGTTCAGTTCTGGTCACCTCATGACAGGAAGGATGCAGATACTACAGAGGGAGTGCAAAGAAGATTTATGAGGATGTTGCCTGGATTGCCTGGAATTATGAGAATATGTTGAGTGAATTTGGCCTTTTCACCTTGGAACAACAGAGGAGGAGAGGTGACCTGATTGGGGAGAAGCATTGATTGTGTGGATAGCCAGAGGCTTTATCCCAGAACTGAAATGGCTAACATGAGGGGGCATTGCTTTAAGGTGCTTGGAAGTAGGTACAGGGGATGTCAGAGGTTAAGTTTATCAAGAGAGGAGGATGTGTGGAATGGGCTGCCAGCAACAGTGGTAGAGGTGGATACAATAGGGTCTTTTAAGAGACTTTTAGATGGGTACATGGAGCTTAGAAAAATAGAGGGCTATGAGGTAGGGAAATTCTAGGCAGTTCCTAGAGTAGGTTACATGGTCGGCACAACATTGTGGGCTGAAGGGCCTGTAATGTACTGTAGAATTTTATGTTCTATGTTTATTTTCAGCGATTGAAGATGGCTCAAAGGAGGAGCATGAGAATTATTCCAGGAATGAAGGGGTTAACTTATGAGGAGTGTTAGATGGTACTCACGGGAATTTCAAAGAATGGGGGGGTGGGTGGAAACTCATTAAAACCTATCGAATCTTGAAAGGCTGAGATAGAGTGAACGCAGAGAGGAGGTTTCCTATAGTGGAGGAGTCAAGGACCAGAGGGCACAGCCTCAGAATAAGAGTGAGCACCATTGGTTCCCATATTTAAGGGAAGAAGTGCTGGTCTAAGAGAGGATCTAGAATCAGTTCACAAGCATGATCCCAGGAATGGAAGGGCGAGTACAGGAAATTGCGTCTAGCTGGGTGGACACCATGTACTGTTTAGGCTGAAAGGTTTATATCCATGCTGTATTTTTCTATGACACGAAGTCAAAGGTCAGTCTTGGCTGAGTGTGATAATCACAGGGAAAGCCTGTGAGGCATAAATTCTGGTCTCATCCCCACAGCCCATCTGTTACGGAGACTCCTCTTGACAGTGATGTTCCTTATCAACATTTACTCTACTTTAACCCAATAGCATTCCTGTGCTCAGATCTGATCAGCCAAATGAGCCCAATACAAAGCAAAACCTCCTAATGGCTGCAGACGGGAGCTGGGCCCCTATATACAGTAAGCAAGGATGTTTCTTTTTTGTTTCTTCTGTCCAAACCGGGTTGCGTATTCCAGCAAGGATGAGAGGTCCAAGTCCGGACAGGATCCATTCCTGTCAAATTGCGTGCACCATTGTCAAGGCAACAAAAATGGTGAAGCATGCTCTGCATTTGATTTACCAGAATTCAAACCAAGCTCATAAAGGCAATATCCATGATTAAGGACCTCCATCACCATGAACACTCTAGGAATATCTTCTCATTGCTACCCGAAGACACACACCCAATGTTTCAGGAACAACTTCTTCCCCTCCACCATCAGATTCTGAATGGACAACAAATCCATAGACTTTTTCACTTTTTCTCTCTATTTTTGCAGGACTCCAAAAGAGGTGTGAGGTGCTCCTTCTCTTGATTAGCCTGTTGGTCACCCTTGGGCAAGATGTGCACCTGCTTAGTCCCCCAAAGAGGATCATGTGAAGCCATGGGAGCAGGTGATGGATGGTTATATGAGCGGTTGGGGTCACCCATCTTGTAAAGACACTGTACAAAAAAAGGCTTGGCAGCAATTACAGCCTTGACTGAGTTGGTCTCTCAACTTTGCACATCTGGACACTGCAATTTCTCCCCATTCTTCATTACAAAACTGCTCGAGCTCTGTCTTCAAGAGGATTGTCAGGGAACAGCCCTTTTCAAGTCCAGCCTCAAATTTTCAATTGGATTGAGGTCTAGACTCTAACTTGGCCACTCCAGGACATTAACTTTGTTGTTTTAACCTATTCCTTTGTAGCTTTGGCTTTATGCTTGGGGTCATTGTCTTGCTGGAAAAGAAATCTTCTCCCAAGTCGCAGTTCTCTTGTAGGCATTAGATTTTCCTCCCTGTATTTTGCTGCATTCATTTTACCCTCTACTTTCACAAGCCTTCCAGTGCCTGATGCAGTGAAGCATCCCCACAGAATAATGCAACCTCCACCACTAGGGATGGTGTATTTTTGATGATGTGCACCGTTTGGCTTACGCCAAACATAGCATTTAGTCTGATGATCTAAAAGCTCAATTTTGGTTTCATTAGAACATAGAACCTTCTTCCAGCTATCTTCAGGGTCTCCCACATGCCATCTAGCAAACTCTAGCCAAGATTTCATGTGAGTATTTTTTCCCCAACAGTGACTTTTTTCTTTGCCATTCTCCCATAAAGCTGTGACTGGTGAAGCAGTCTCACCCAACTCAGCCACTGAAGCTTGGAACTCCTCCAGAATTGTCATAATTCTCTTGGTGGCCTCCTTCACTGTCCCCTCCTTTCATGGTCACTCAGTTTTTGAGGATGGCCTGCTCTACGCAGATTTACAGCTGTGCCATATTCTTTCCATTTACTGAAGATTGACTTAACTGCACTTCAAGTGATTAGGAAATTTTCTTGTATCTATCTCCTGAATGGTGCTTTTCAATAACCTTTTTGTGACTCACCAGCAGTTGGACCTTCGAATACAGGTGTATTTCACTACAATCAATTGAAACACCTTGACTCTCAATTTAACTAATCAGGCGACTTTGAAAACCAATTCAAAATCAGGTGCATTAAAAGGGCTTGAAGGATCATTGGAGACCCAAGTCACCCCAAACACAAACGATTCCAGCTGTTACCATCCAGGAAATGGTACCACAGCAAAAAAGCCAGGACCAACAGGCTCCAGGACAGCTTCTTCCACCAGACCATCTGACTGATTAATTCACACTGATACAATTGTATTTCTGTGCTATATTGACTGTTCTGTTGTACATATAATTTATTATAAATTAATATAAATTGCACATTCTGACGGAGACATAACGTAAAGATTTTTACTCATGTATATGAAGGATGTAAGTACTAAAGTCAATTCAATTGGCTCCACCAGTGATGATTTGGTGCATCATATTAAAGGGTGTGAATATTTATGCAATCAATTATTTTGTTTTATATTTGTTATTAATTTAGATCACTTTGTAGAGATCTGTTTTCACTTTGACATGAAAGTCTTTTTCTGTTGATCAGTGTCAAAAAAGCCAAATTAAGTCCACTGTGTTTCAATGTTGTAAAACAATAAAACATAAAAACTTGTGTGTGTGCACGTACGTGTGTACATACACACTATTGTAATTTATAGTTTTTTTGTTATTATGTATTGTGACCACAACAGAACAAATGTCATAACACATGCCAGTGATATGAAACCTGATTCTGATTCAATTCATTGTGAAGATGGCTCAAGAGCACAAGGCAAGGTGTCTGGGGGAAACTCTTTCTCCTTGCAGCGTTTGGTATTGGAACATTACCATTTCCCCGCATAGTTCTCTGCAAGAATAGCCACCATACGTTCCAGCGACCCCAGCACGGCGCGATGGATGATAACGGGATGGTTATCATCTGCTCCGTCCTTGCTGAAGAGAGAACAATGAATTAGCAACACACAGATACAGAAATGAGTGTTCACTCTGCCACAATACCCATGGTTTTCCTGATCCCGCAGACTCATCATTCTTCAACAGAACTGTTCAACTTTGGCACAGCACACATCAGACCCAAGCTCATCAAAGTAAATTTATTAACACCATACACTACCCTGAGATTCATTTTCCAGCAGGCATTTACAGGAAAATAAAAAAAGTACAACATAATTTATTAAAAACTATGCATAAACAAAATCTGACAAACAAAAAAGCAGATAAATTGTGCAAAAAAGTTTGAGAACATGAGATGCAGTGTCTTTGAAAGTGAGCCTGCAGGTTGTGGAATCAGTCCAGAGACAAGATTAGTGAAGTTATCCGCCCTGGTTCAGGAGCCTGATGTTAAGTGGTAATAACTGTTCCTGTAGCTGGTGGTGTGGGAATCCAAGGCTCCTGCATTGGTTGGTCCCAATGTGCACCGTGACCTGCAGGGCAGAACTCTCTCACCCACAAGCTCAGAACGACTGTGCATCCTATTATCAATCTGCCTGATGATCTATTTACCCACAGACTCACCACCACTACTCAAGCACAGCACATGCAGGGAGGAAGCAGGTTTAATATTGAAACACAGGATCCCATTAACAATTTGAAACTGCGCTCACCCAACATAGGTTAAATTAAAGCGAATGGGAAGCTGGAAGTCCAACTGGATGGTGGCACACTGATGGTATCTGCCCAGGGCATCCTTCAGGTCAACATCAATCTGCAGTCAATTAGAGAGTTTGAAAGCCTCTGGGAGGTTCAAATTGACAGCATACTTTCAAACCGCAGACTCTCTCCAGTCTAACCTTTGGTCCATAGAAGGCTCCGTCTCCTGCACTCAGTCTCCAGGGTTCTCCAAACGCATCCAAACTGCATTTCAGTTGCTAAAATATGGCACAGAAACCAAGCTCAGCTCTGACTCTTAAACCTTTAAAACTGAAATTAATAATTTTTATGTTCATTCAAGTCCAGGAGTCATTCACTGGTAACCCAATACTTACCCTTTCCAGGTAACCTGGACAGGAATCAAACACCTCCTTGCTGGTGAAACATGTTGGATTAGACTGTATAATTGTAATTTTCTGTACAGTTTAATCATCTATACCTGCTTGGATTTTATATAATTTTCCCTAATGTAACTGTTTAGTGTGTTCCCTAGTGGTCATAGCATGTACATGCAGTTGTTCAGTGTGTCCACTAGTGGTCATAGTATGTACATGCAGTTGTTCAGTCTGTCTCCTTGTGGTCACAACACTCAATGCAGTTGTTCAGTGTGTCCCTTAGTGGTCATAGCATGAATATACTGTGATGATTGTAGCTGGGAGCTCAACATCCAGGGTTACTGGAGGGATAGGATGGCAAACAGACAAGGTGGTGTGGCTCTGCTGGTAAAAAAAAATGGCATCAAATCTGTAGAAAGATGTGACATAGGATTGGAAGATGTTGAATCCTTGTGGGTTGAGTTAAGAAACTGCAAGGGTAAAAGGACCCTGATGGCAATTATATGCAGGCCTCCCAACAGAAGCTAGGATGTGGACCACAGATTACAATGGGAAATAGAAAAGGTGTGTCAAAAGGGACATGTTATGATAGTCATGGGTGATTTCAACATGCAGGTCTGTTGGAAAAATCAGGTTGGTAATGGATCTCAAGAGCAGTTTGTCTTTGAGCCTATCAGGGGATCAGCTATACTGGATTGGGTGTTATGTAATAAACCAGAGGTAATTAGGGAGTTTCAGGTAAAATAACCTTAATGAGGCAGTGATCACACTATAATTGAGTTCAACTTGAAATTTGATAGGGAGAAAGTAAAGTCTGATGCAGCAGTATTTCAATGGAGTAAAGGAAATTACAGTGATACGAGGGAGGATTTGGCCAAAGTAAATTGGAAGGAGCTGCTGGCAGGGATGACAGCAGACCAGAAATAGTGTGATTTTCTGTGAAAACTGAGGAAGATGCAGGGTAGATGCATTCCAAAAATGAAGAATTACTCAAAAAGTAAAAAATTAGCAGTTAGCTAGAGAATTGGGAAACTTTTAAAAACCAAGAGAGCAACTAACAGAATCATTAGGAGGGAAAAGATGAAATATGGAAGCAAGCTAGTAAACAACATCTAAGTGGAGAGTGAAAGTTTTTTTCCAAGCATGTGAAAAAGAGAGATGGAAGTGGATATAGGACCACTAGAAAATGAGGCTGAAATAATAACGGGGAACAAGGAGATGGCAGATGAACTAAATGAGTATTTTGCATCAGTCTTCACTGAAGAAGACACTAGTAGTGTGCCAGATGTTGTAGTGTGTGAGGGAAGAAAGGTGAGTGCAGTTACAATTACAAGGCAGAAGATGCTCAAAAAGTTGGAAGACCCAAGTGTACATAAGCTACCCAGACCAGATGAACTGCATCCCAGGGTTCTGAAAAAGGTTGCGGTGGAGATTATGGAGGCATTAGTAATGAACTTTCAAAAATCATTGGACTCTGGCATGGTGCTTGAAGAATAGAAAATTGCAAATGTCACTCCACTCTTTAAGAAAGGAAGAAGGCAGCAGAAAGGAAATTATAGACCAGTTAGAGAATTATAAAACAAACTGTTTTATAGTTTATGAATTATAAAACAAACTGGAGCGACATTTGCAATTTTCTATTCTTCAAACACCATGCCAAAGGATCCTTTTCTGGCTGGCTGCCAGTATATCAATGATTTAGATTATGGAATTTAGATGATGGCTTTGTTGCCAAGGTGGCAGATGATATGAAGACTGGTGGAAGGGCAGGTAGTGTTGAGGAAACACATAGACTGCAGAAGGACTTAGACAGATTAGGAGAATGGGCATGAAAGTGCCAAAATAATTACAATGTTGGAAAATGCATGGTCATGCACTTTGGTCATAAAAATAAATGTGCAAATTATTTCCAAAACCTGGAGAAAATCCAAAAATCTGAGATGCAAAAGGACTTGGGAGTCCTTGTACAGAACACCCTAAATGTTAACTTGCAGGTTGAGTCGGTGGTGAAGAAGGCAAATTAGTATTAGTATTCATTTCAAAAGGTCTAGGATATAAGAGCAGGGATGTGATGCTGAGGCTTTAGAAGGCACTGTTGAGGCCTCACCTTGAATATTGTGAACAGTTTTAGAACCATTGAACATTACAGCACAGAAACAGGCCTTTCTTGGCTGTGCTGAACCATTTTTCTGCCTAGTCCCACTGACTTGCACCTGGGCCATATCCCTCCAAACCCCTCTCATCCATATACCTGTCTAAGTTTTTCTTAAATGTCAAAAGTGAGCCCGCATTCACCACTTCATCTGGCAGCTCATTCCACACTCCCACCACTCTCTGCGTGAAGAAGCCCCCCCCCCAATGTTCCATTTAAACTTTTCCCCTTCACCCTTAACCCATGACCTCTGTTTTTTTTTTCTCCCCTAGCCTCAGTGGAAAAAGCCTGCTTGCATTCACTCTATCTATACCCATCATAATTTTATACACCTCTATCAAATCACCCCTCATTCTCCTACGCTCCAGGGAATAAGGTCCTAACCTATACAACCTTTCTCTGTAACTCAGTTTCTCAAGTCCCAGCAACATCCTTGTAAAGCTTCTCTGCACTCTTTCAACCTTATTAATATCCTTCCTGTAATTAGGTGACCAAAACAGCACACAATACTCCAAATTCAGTCTCACCAATGTCTTATACAACCTCACCATAACATTCCAACTCTTACACTCAATACTTTGATTTATAAAGGCCAATGTACCAAAAGCTCTCTTTATGACCCTATCTACTTGTGACACCACTTTTAGGGAATTATGTATCTGTACTCCCAGGTCAATCTGTTCTACTGTACTCCTCAGTGTCCTAACATTTACCTCGTATGTTCTACCTTGGTAGAACCTTGTATGTACCTTCTGAAGTGCAATACCTCACACTTGTCCGCATTAAACTCCATCTGCCATTTTTCAGCCGATTCCTCCAACTGGTCCTCTGCAAGCTTTGAAAACCTTCCTCACTGTCCACTACACTTCCAATCTTTGTACTATCAGCAAATTTGCTGATCTAATTTGCCACATTATCATCTAGATCATTGATATATATTGACAAATAACAATGGACCCAGCACTGACCCCTGTGGCACACCACTAGTCACAGGCCTCCACTCAGAGTAGCAATCCTCCACTACCACTCTCTGGCTTCTTCCATTGAGCCAATGTCTAATCCAATTTACTACCTCTCCATGTATACATAGCGACTGAATCTTCCTAACTAACCTCCCATGCAGGACCTTGTCAAAGGCCTTACTGAAGTCCATGCCTTCCAACATCCACTGCCTTCCCTTCATCCACTTTCCTGGTAACTTCCTCAAAAAACTCTAACAGATTGGTTAAACATGACCTACCACGCACAAAGCCATGCTGACTTTTTCTAATAAGTCCCTGTCTATCCAAATACTTGTAGATCCTATCTCTTAGTATTCTTTCCAATAATTTACCTACTACTGATGTCGAACTTACCAGCCTATGATTTCCCGGCTTACTTTTCGAGCCTTTTTTAAACAACGGAACTACATGAGCTATCCTCCAATCCTCCAGCACCTGACCCGTGGATATCGACATTTTAAATATTTCTGCAATTTCAACACTAGTCTCCTTCAAGGTCCGAGGAAATACCCTGTCAGGTCCTGGGGACTTAACTACTCTGATTTGCCTCAAGATAGCAAGCAACTCCTCCTCTTTAACCTGTATAAGTTCCATGACCTCCCTACTTGTTTGCCTTGTTTCCATAGACTCCATTCCAGTTTCCTTAGTAAATGCAGATGCAAAGAACCTATTTAATATCTCTCCCACTTCTTTTGGTTCCATACATAGCCGACCACTCTGACCTTCAAAACGACCAATTTTATCCCTTACTATCCTTTTGCTCTTCACATACCTGTAGAAGCTCTTAGGATTATCCTTCATCCTGACTGCCAAGCAACCTCATGTCTTCTTTTAGCCCTCCTGATTTCTTTCTTAAGTATTTTCTTACTCGATTTATACTCCTCAAGCAGCTTATTTCCTCCCTGTTGCCTATACATATTATGCATCTCTCTCTTCTTCTTTATCAGAGTTCCAATATCCCTCGAGAACCAAGGTTCCTTATTCTTATTCATTTTGCCTTTAACCCTGACAGGAACATACAAACTCAGCACTCTCAAAATTTCTCCTTTGAAGGCCTCCCACTTACCAATCACATCCTTGCCAGAGAACAACCTGTCCCAATCTACGCTTTTTAGATCCTTTCTCATTTCTTCAAATTTGGCCTTTTACCAGTTTAGAACTTCAACCCGAGGACCAGATCTATCTTTATCTTTTTTAGGCTCCTTATCTCAGAAAAGATGTGTTGGCATTGGAGAGGGTCCAAAGGAGATCCATAAGGATGATTCCAAAAATGAAAAGGCTATCATACAAGGAACACTTGATGGCTCTGGGTCTGTACTCCTGAAATTTAGAAGGATGAGGAAGCATCTCATTGAAACCTTTCAAATGTTGAAAGGCTTAGACAGAGTAGATGTGGAAAGAATGCTTCCCATGGTGGGGGAATCTAGGACAAGAGGGAACAGCCTCAGGATAGACAGGCATCCTTAAATTTCTTTAGCCTGAGGGTGGTGAATTTGTGGAATTTATTGTGCAAATGTGCAGGCCACATCGTTGAGTGAACTTAAGGCAGAGATTGATAGGTTCTTGATTAGACACGGCATCAAAGGTTACGGGGAGAAGGTTCCAGGAGTGTGGCTGAGGAGGGGAATAAAGAAACAGCCATGATTGAATGGCGGAGCAGACTTGATGGGCCAAATGGCCTCATTCTGCTCCTTTGTATTGTGGTCTATACGTAGTTGTTCAAAATGTCCCCTGGTGGTTACAGATCTTTACATGATTCTGGCAACTTCTGAGTATCGATCTATTGGAATATGGACTGCCTGATTGGATAACTCTTATCTACAAATTTGAATGGAATGTTTCTTTCATTCAAAATGCAGGAGCTGAACATATTGCCCTGCTATCTTTTCTTCATTCTCTGTTCTTTTTTCATAGCCTCTTGACTTTTGCAACTGATTCTCTTTGCTCTATTAGAGCTTAATAAAATGATCGTGAAACAAAATGTTTCGTGCCACTTCCCTGACTTCATAAAGAACCTTGGATTAAAAACACATGTGACAACAGATGTTGGAAGCTGGAGGAAAATACTAGCTGCTGGAGGAACTCAGTAGGCCGAGTAGCATCTGTGGGTGGAGGAACAGACCAGATGAAGGGTCTCAACCTGAAACAATGTCTGCCTCTTTTCCCCTCCCTCACCCCCAGATGCTGCCTGCCCTACCGAGTTCCTCCAGCAGATTGGTTGGATCCCTGGTTGTTACAGCATGGTTGGATTCTGAAGAAATCTCTCCATGTTATTACCAAACACTACTAGAGCAGGTATAGTGCAAGCTGGAGACAGAAAAAAAGCTCCCTATGCACTGTCCCAAGAGATAGTACAGAATAAATATAAACTCCTCAAAACCCATAACATTAAGGCTAGAAGTAAAAAAGGCCAGATGTTGTACAGGATATATTCAGTACAACATAACAATCCAGGATGTTCCTTTATACCATGGTCCTAAATGGATGGCACAGTATCATAGCGGTTGGTGTAACGCTTTACAGCGCCAGTGACCCTGGTTCAATTCCATTGCTGTCTAGAAAGAGTTTGTATCAGCTCCCCATGACCACACGGGTTTCCTCTGGATATTCCGGTTTCCTCCCACATTCCAAACACGTTCTGGTCAGTGAGTTGTGGGCATGCTATGTTGGCACCAGAAGCATGGCAACACTTGGGTTGGCCAATGACATAAACAACGCATTTCACTGTGTGTTTCAATGTGCAGGTGACAAATAAAGCTAACCTTTCATCTTTAATTTGAAACATTGGACAACAAAAATGATGGATTGGGATGCTTGCTTTCCAGCTAGCTTGAACTTGGCTCTTGCGTCCATGAGTAAGAGGAACAAAGGGCAGTCTCTTATTCAATGTTAAACCAGATTGTTGTCCTTCTACAGATAATCGTGCTGCCCAGTCAACACTGACCTCTTCTGCTTTATTCCATGTGTCCACATCTCCCAGAAACATCTCCGGCCGTGTGGAGAGTTTCAGCTGGAAAGTGAAGCCAAGGACTCCATACACTGAATACAAGAAGTCAAGGCAACCCTTTATCTCCTCCTCAATCTGCAAGAAGATATAATGCTTCAGGCTCAACAGTCATCAAGTACACTCCAGACACATATGCCAACAAGATAATCCACATCTTTTGTCCTCAACTACAATTCATTTGTAGTGGCATTTCATTTCATCATCTCGTCACAGTTTAAATACTCTCAGCTATGATGATACTGTCGTCGATAATAAACTAAAATTTGTATGAGGAAAGTCCTCATCTAGCCACAGTTTAAATACTCTTGGCTGTGATGATGATAATAAACTAAAATTTATATTGCTTATATTATTTATATAAAATTATATAAATTATTTATATAAAATTCATATTATTAAATTATATTATTTAAATCGCAGCAAGAGGTGGAGAGGGAAGAGGGAAAAGAAACTCAGAGTAGCTGTTTTTTTTTAACTGTGCAGGCGCGTGACGTAGCGCGCCAAAGGTTTAAAAAGAAGAAGTTTTTAACGGTTATTTAAATTGCAGCAAGAGGCAGAGAGAGAAGAGAGGAGAGAGAAGCTTGGAGAGAAGCTGTTTTTTCTTTAACTGATCGGGGCAAAGAGGCTAGACTGCACAGGCGCATGATGTAGTGCGCCAAAGGTTTAAAAGGAAAGATATACAGCGGCCATCATTGGACTGAGGCAGAATGAGCTTTGGCTCAATCAGGCTTTGGTGAGAACAGACAGAGGCGAGGTTGAACGGGGCACGACTGCACAAGCGCGTGAACGTCCACTAGTGAGGCAGCGGGAGAATTTAAATAGCGAGCAGAGGCTGAGTACGAGCATCACTCCAGGTGAGGTAAGGCCGGGTAAGCTCCTTTAATTAATCTAATTAGCTTAGGAGTGGGTAATGGAAGCAGCATTTAGGGCAGTCGAGTGCTCTGTTTGCAGTATTGGGAAGTCAGGGCGAGCACAGCTGTCCCTGATGACTACACCTGCAGATGGTGCATCCATGACAAACCGTGTTAAGGAACTATAGCTGGAGCTGGATGAACTTCGTATCATTCGGGAGGCAAAGGCAGAAATAGACAGGAGTTTCATTGAGATAGTCACTCCTAGGAGTCAGGAGACAGGTAGTTGGGTGACAGTCAGGAGAGGGAAGGGGAATAGACAGGAAGAGCAGAGCACCCCTGTGGCCATTCCCATCAACAATAAGTATACCGTTTTGGCGGGGACGAACTACCAGGGACAAGTTGCAGCGGTCGCGTCTCTGGCACCGAGACTGGAACCTCAGCTCAGAAGGGAAGGAGGGCAAAGAGGAGAGCAGTAGCGATAGGGGATTCGATAGTTAGGGGGACAGATAGGAGGCTCTGTGGAAGAGATCGAGAATCCTAGAAGGTCTGTTGCCTCCCTGGTGCCAGGGTCCATGATATCTTGGATCGAGTTCTCAGTATTCTCAAGAGGGAGAGTGAGCAGCCGGATGTTGTGGTCCATGTCGGGACCAATGACGTGGGTAGGATGAGTGAGGAGGTCCTGAAAGGTGAGTTTAGGGAGCTAGGTGCCAAGTTAAAGGACAAGACCTCCAGGATAGCAATCCCTGGAAAACTGCCCAATTATCTATAAATCTGAAGCCCTCCCTCCTGCACCATATCTTCAGCCACGTGTTGATCTGCAGGGGCTCTGACAGAAATATTTCAAATGTCATTAGAAACGGGGAAGGATTGGCATATTGCTTATGTGGTTCCATTGTTTAAAAAGGGTTCTAAGAGTAAACCTAGCAATTATAGGCCTGTCAGTTTGACGTCAGTGGTGGGTAAATTAATGGAGAGTATTCTTAGAGGTGGTATATATAATTATCTGGTTAGACAGGGTCTGATTAGGAACAGTCAACATGGATTTGTGCGTGGAGGTCATGTTTGACAAATCTTATTGTATTTTTTGAAGAGGTTATGAGGAAAGTTGACGAGGGTAAAGCAGTGGATGTTGTCTATATGGACTTCAGTAAGGCCTTTGACAAGGTTCCGCATGGAAGGTTAGTTAGGAAGGTTCAATTGTTAGGTATTAATATTAAAGTAGTAAAATGGATTCAACAGTGGCTGGATGGGAGATGCCAGAGAGTAGTAGTGATTAACTGTTTGTCAGGTTGGAGGCTGGTGACTAGTGGTGTGCCTCAGGGATCTGTACTGGGTCCAATGTTGTTTCTCATATACATTAATGATCTGGATGATGGGGTGGTAAATTGGATTAGTAAGTATGCAGATGATACTAAGGTAGGTGGCGTTGTGGATAATGAAGTAGATTTTCAAAGCTTGCAGAGAGATTTAGGCCAGTTAGGAGAGTGGGCTGAACGATGGCAGATGGAGTTTAATGCTGATAAGGTGAGGTGCTACATTTTGGTAGGAATAATCCAAATAGGACATACATGGTAAATGGTAGGGCATTGAAGAATGCAGTAGAACAGAGTGATCTAGGAATAATGGTGCATAGTTCCCTGAAGGTGGAATCTCATGTGGATAGGGTGGTGAAGAAAGCTTTTGGTATGTTGGCCTTTATAAATCAGAGCATTGAGTATAGGAGTTAGGATGTAATGTTAAAATTGTACAAGGCATTGGTAAGGCCGAATTTGGAGTATTGTGTACAGTTCTGGTCACCGAATTATGGGAAAGATGTCAACAAAATAGAGAGAGTACAGAGAAGATTTACTAGGATGTTACCTGGGTTTCAGCACCTAAGTTACAGGGAAAGGCTGAACAAATTAGGTCTTTATTCTTCACAGCGTAGAAGGTTGAGGAGGGACTTGATAGAGGTATTTAAAATTATGAGGGGGATAGATAGAGTTGACATGGATAGGCGTTTTCCATTGAGAGTGGGGGAGATTCAAACAAGAGGACATGAGTTGAGAGTTGGGGAGCAAAAGTTTAAGGGTGACTTGAGGTGGAATTTCTTTACTCAGAGAGTGGTAGCTGTGTGGAATGAGCTTCCAGTAGAAGTGGTAGAGGCAGGTTCTGTATTGTCATTTATAGTAAAATTGGATAGGTATATGGACAGGAAAGGAATGGAGGGTTATGGGCTGAGTGCAGGTCGGTGGGACTAGGTGAGAGTAAGCATTTGGCACAGACTAGAAGGGCCAAGATGGCCTGTTTCCGTGCTGTAATTGTTATATGGTTATATGTGGCGATTCCTCATCTAGTCACAGTTCCACTCTCCGCTGTGATGATACTGTCATCAATAATAAACTAAAATTTATACATGGTAATTCATCATCTAGTCACAGTTCCACTCTCTCCTGTGATGATACCATCGTCAATAATAAACTAAAATTTATCTGTGGAGATTCCTCATCTAGTCACAGTTTAAATACTCTCGGCTGTGGTGATACTGTCCTTCATAATACAATAAAACAAACAGACCGAGGACACATGCCAGTCTTACGATTCAAGCATCCTTTATTTCACTCATGCATGCTCTCTGTCACTACACTATGCTGAACAGAAAACTGTGATTTTTATGTAGAATTGGCTTACCAGATATGGATATTGACCATTTGGTAAAGTGTGTTTGTTTGAACTTCTTACTTGCAAGTTCAACCACCATTCACAATAGAGATATTAATAGTCGATAGAGATTACAAGATGACAACCAATGACACTTTGAAGTTAGTAAAGCAATTGTCTCTTTGTTGTTGGGTATTTCACATCCGTTGGTTATATTCCTATCTCGTTTGTCTCTGGAACGCCGAATTGTGTAAAGGGAAGTGATGTTCTTCAAAGATCTTTTGACAAAACGTCTCACTTTTGAGGCCCCACTTGACTGGTTTAATGACACACTACCACAGTCACCCCAGCCTATCCATATTCCAGCATTGTCTCAATGCAGTGACTCCAGGATTGTCACTTCAATGGTCTCCTTGCCTGGGTTGACTACATTCTGCTGCAGTCATCCTCGCCTGGACATTGTCTTTCCCTTTGTCTTATCGCAACCCACATAATACTCTCAGTCTGAAAGGACAGAGATAAAAGCCTTGCACCTGAACAAGATCCAGAAAGATCCATGAGACCAGTCATGGATACAAACTTTCCTCATTCTTCTGATTACACAGAGTAAAGGCCCATAGCTTAGCAAGGGCTGCCACAAACTAACAGTGAACACATCAGTTCGGCCAACAGAACAGTACCTCAGAGTCAGTATCTCCAGGAGCCATGCCCCAGGGAGAGTCAGCACCTTCAGTGTAAGGAACTGAGCAGATTTCTGTTCATGGTTTGAGGAAGTAGCACTGATCAAGACCAAGCTGAGCTGTAAGCCCAGGAGCACTGTGTCACCCACCTGCTCCACCATGCAAAAGATGTGGCCATCGTCTTGCTCAAACCGCCGCACCCTGGTCAGCCCGGTCAATGTCCTTGAAAGCTCACTGCGGTGAAGAACGCCAAAGTCAGCTAACCGAAGTGGCAGCTCACGCCAAGATCGTGGGCGATGGTTAAAGATCAAGCTGAAAGAGAGTTACAGCAGGTGAGCAATGTGTTCTAATGCAGGGGTCACCAATCCACCAATCTGTTTTGCACCATGGACCAGCCAACGGGCGGGGGTGGGGGTGGGGTGGGTGTTAATCACGACCGGAATATAGGTGATAAGTCAATTATAAGTCACTTATAAATGGCTAATACATATACATATAAATGGCTAATATCTTTCATTTCTTAAAGGGTTTATCTAACGAATTTAATATTAAACACATAGTACATATTTTCCTCGCATTAACATACAAAATTATTGCAACACACCAGTTAGAGGACAAGGTAAGGGCCAGAGGTCCCCGTACCGGGGCTGTGGCAGTTGCAGTCCAGAGAGAGCAACCGACCGAGCGAGGAGTGCGACAGGGCGCATGCCCGCCCCCGTTGCAGGTAGGTAGGATCTATCAGCCGACAAAAGTTTCGCTCGAGGGATGACTTTCAGTAGATCGCAGCGAGGTAGCTGCTCTGCTACTTACGAAAGCCTGAGCCCAAAGTAGGTCGTCTGTGAATATTTTAGCACCATGTTCCCCACAAACATACGGTGTGCTAAACAGATTTAGAGGCGGTGCCCATCTGTTCGCACTACAGGCCACTAGCAACAGCACTTCTCACCGGCCACACGAGGCGGCTGGTTACCTGAGGCTTACCAGCGATCTTTGGTGCTAGGGTATCACTGCATTTAGGCGACTGATGACCTCGCGTAGGTAATGACTTCACATGCATAATGATCTCGCGTGCGTGATCTCGCGTGCGTTCAAGTTCAACAGTGGGTGTGACAGGGAATGAGGAAAGGTGCAGCTGACTCATATCGTTTCATATCGACAAATCATATCGTTTCCTCATGGCCTGGTAGCACACGCTTTGAGGCCCGGTGGTTGGGGACCACTGTTCTAATGAAGAGGCATTTATCTGAAGCCTCTTCCTACATATGCAGCTTGACCCAAACTGCACTTTCTGCTTATTTCAGATTTTCACCATTTGCAGTTTTTTCTTATTTTCACTGAGATTTAGCTGACTGGTTTGTAACTAATCACTGTGAAGGCCATGGGCCCAGACAAAATTCTGACTATAGACCTGCAGACTTGTGCTCCAGAACTTGCCACACCACTAACCAAGTTGTTCCAGTACAGCTATAATACCAGCAATGTCGAAAATTGGCCAGGTATGTCCTGTACACAAGAAATAGGACAAGTCCAACCCAACTAATTACTGCTCTATCAGTCTATTCTCAATAATCAGCAAAGTAATGGAAGAGGACATCAACAGTGCTATCATTACAGCACCTACTCAGCAATAACCTGCTTATAGATGTCTAGTTTGGGTTCCGTCAAGGCTACTCAGCTCCTGACCTCATCACCTCCTTGGTCCAAGCATGGACCAAAGAGCTAAATACCAGAGGTGAAGTGAAAGTGAGAGCCCTTGACATCAAGGCAGTATTTGAATGAGTATGGCAACAAAGTGCCCTAGCTAAAATGGAGTCAACAGGATTTAGGGGGAGATCTCTCCGCTGGTTGGAATCGTACCTGACACAAAAGAAGATGGTTGTGGTGGTTGGAGGTCAATCATCTTATCCTCAGGACATCACTGCAGGAGTTATTCCGGGAAGTGTCAGGGTTAGGGTTAGCACCAGCTTATCTTCAGCTGCTTCATCAATGACCTTCCTTCAGTCACAAGGTCAGAAGTGAAGATGTTTACAGATGACGGCACAATGTTCTGCACCATTTGTGACTCCTCAGAGAGTGAAGCAGTTTATACCCAGATGCAGAAGTGCCTGGACAATATCCAGGCTTGGACTGACAAGTGGCAAGTAACCATCGACAAATAGTTGCAGCAGTGTGTACTATCTACAAGATGCACTGCAACAACACAAATTTCCTAAGGCAGCACCTTCTAGACCCATGCCCACTACAATCTAGAAGGACGAGAACAGCAGATACCTGGGAACACCACCACTTGGAAATCCCCCTCCAAGTCACTCACCATCCTAACTTGGAAACATATTGCCACTCCTTCATTGTCACTAGGTCAAAATCATGAAATCCCCTCCCTAACAGCACTGTGGGTGTACCTAAACCTCAGGGGACTGCAGCAGTTCAAGAAGGCAGCTCATCATCACCTTCTCAAGGGCAGCTAAGGATGAGCAATAAATGCTGGCTTAGCAGGTGACACCCACAGTAAATGAATAAAAAAACCTCAGCTACAAGCTGGACACTGTGGGGTCTGTGACAGTCTGCACTAGTATAAAAGGTCGAGTGCTCTGAGATAGGAGTAGAACCAGGCCATTCGGCCCATCAAGTCTGCTTCACCATTCCACCATGGCTGATTCATTTGCCTCTCAACCCATTCTCCTGCCTTCTCCCCGAAACCTTTCACAGCATGATTTATCAAGAAGCTATTAACCTCCACCTTAAATGCACTCCATGACTTGGCCTCCACACCACCTGTGGCGATGAATTCCACAGATTCACCATCCTCTGGCTAAAGAAATTCCTTCTGGCACTGTTGATCAGAGATAGTAACATGGCTGCAGAAAAGGTGGACGGTATGGAGGGATTGTCTACGGAGTCTCTGTGGGTGGAGGTTAGGAACTGGAAGGGGTCAATAACTTTACTGGGTGCTTTTTATAGGCCGCCCAATAGTAACAGGGATATCAAGGAGCAAATCGGGAAACAGATCCTGGAAAGGTGTAATAATAACAGAGTTGTTGTGATGGGAGATTTTCATTTCCCAAATATCGACTGGCATCTCCGTAGTGCAAGGGGCTTAGATGGGGTGGAGTTTGTTAGGTGTGTTCAGGAAGGTTTCTTGACACAATAGGTAGATAAGCCTACAAGAGGAGAGGCTGTACTTGATTTGGTACTGGGAAATGAACCTGGTCAGGTGTCAGATCTCTCAGTGGAAGAGCATTTTGGAGATAGTGATCATAATTCTGTCTCCTTTACAATAGCATTGGAGAGAGGCAGGAACAAACAAGTCAGAAAAGTGTTTAATATCAGGCAGGAAATTGGAGGCTTAAATTGGAAAGAGATGTTCTCAGGGAAAAGTACAAAAGAGATGTGGCAAATGTTCAGGGGATATTTGTGTAGAGTTCTGCATAGGTATGTTCCAATGAGATAGGGAAGTTATGGTAGGGTACAGGAACCATGGTGTACAAAGGCTGTAATAAATCTAGTCAAGAAGAAACGAAAAGCTTACAAAGGTTTAGAGAGCTAGGTAATGTTAGAGATCTAGAAGATTATAAGGCTAACAGGAAGGAGCTTAAGAAGGAAATTAGGAGAGCCAGAAGGGGCCATGAGAAGGCCTTGGCGGGCAGGATTAAAGAAAACCCCAAGGCATTCTACAAGTATGTGAAGTGCAAGAGGATAAGACGTGAAAGAATAGGACCTATCAAGTGTGACAGTGGGAAAGTGTGTATGGAACTGGAGGAAGTAACAGAGGTACTTAATGAATACTTAAGTATTCACTATGGAAAAGGATCTTGGTGATTGTAGTGATGACTTTCAGCAGACTGAAAAGCTTGAGCATGTAGATATTAAGAAAGAGGATGTGCTGGAGCTTTTGGAAAGCATCAAGTTGGATAAATCACCCGGACTGGATGAGATATATCCCAGGCTACTGTGGGAGGTGAGGGAGGAGATTGCTGAGCCTATGGCGATGATCTTTGCATCATCAATGGGACAGGAAAGGTTCTGGAGGGTTGGGATGTTGCTCCTCTATTCAAGAAAAGGAGTAGAGATACCCAGGAAATTATAGACCATTGAGTCTTACCTCAGTGATTGGTAAGCTGATGGAGAAGATCCTGAGAGGCAGGATTTATGAACAGTTGGAGAAGTATAATATGATTAGGAGTAGTCAGCATGGCTTTGTCAAGGGCAGGTCGTGCCTTACGAGCCTGATTGAATTGAGGATGTGATTAAACATTGATGAAGGAAGAGCAAAAGATGTAGTGTATATGGATTTCAGCAAGGCGTTTGATAAGGTACCCCATGCAAAGCTTATTGAGAAAGTAAAGAGGCATGGAATCCAAGGGGACATTTCTTCGTGGATGCAGAACTGGCTTGCCCACAGAAGGCAAAGAGTGGTCGTAGATGAGTCATATTCTGCAGTGCACCAGTGGGGTCCCTCAGGGATCTGTTCTGGGACCTTTACTCTTCATGATTTTTATAAATGACCTGGATGAGGAAGTGGAGGGATGGGTTAGTAAGTTTGCAGATGTCACAAAGGTTGGAGGTGTTGTGGATAGTGTGGAGGGCTGTCAGAGGTTACAGCGGGACATTGATAGGATGTAAAACCGCGCTGAGAAGTGGCATATGGAGTTCAACCCAGATAAGTGTGAGGTGGTTCATTTTGGTAGGTCAAATATGATGGCAGAATATAATATTAATGGTAAGATTCTTGGTAGTGTGGAGGATCAGAGGGATCTTGGGATCCCAGTCCATAGGATGACTCCGTGGTTAAGAAAGCGTATGGTGTAGTGGCTTTCATCAATCATGGAACTGAATTTAGGAGCCGAGAGATAATGTTGCAGTTATATAGGACTCTGGTCAGACCCCACTTGGAGTACTGTGCTCAGTTCTGGTCGCCTCACTACAAGGAAGGATGTGGAAGCCATAGGAAGGGTGCAGAGGAGATTTACAAGGACGTTGCCTGGACTGGGAGCATGCCTTATGAGAATAGGTTGAGCGAACTTGGCCTTTTCTCCTTGGAGCGACAGAGGATGAGAGGTGATCTGATAGAGGTGTTTAAGATGATGAGAGGCATTGATAGTCAGAGGCTTTCTCCCAGGGCTGAATTGGTTGCCACAAGAGGACACAGGTTTAAGGTGCTGGGGAGTAGGTACAGAGGAGATGTCAGGGTTAAGTTTTTTTACTCAGAGTGTGGTGAGGGTATGGAATGGGTTGCTGGCAACAGTGGTGGAGGCGGATACGACAGGGTCTTTTAAGAGACTTTTAGATGGTTACATGGAGCTTAGTAAAATAGAAGGCTATAGGTAAGCCTATTAATTTCTAAGGTAAGAACATGTTTGGCACAACTTTGTGGGCGAAGGGCCTGTATTGTCCTGTAGGTTTTCTATGTTTCTATCTCTGCAACAAATGGATGTCCCTCAATTCTGTGGATGCACCCTCTGATCTGAGACTCACCCACGACAGGAAACATCTTCTCCACATCCAGTCTATCTTGGGCTTTCAATATACGATAGGTTTCAATGAGGCCCTCCCCCATCTCATTCTTCGAAACTCCATTGTGATTCCAGAGGCATCAAAAGCTCATCTTATGATAAGCCTTTCATTCCCAGAATCGTTATTGAACCTCCAATGTCAGCACACCCTTTCCTAGATGAGGGGGCCCAAAACTGCTCACAATACTCCAAGTGAGGCTTCACCAATGCCTTAAAATGCCTTGGTGTTGCATCCTTGTTTTTACATTATGATCTACAAGAAAGAAACCTTGGATTCCTCCAGATAGACAAACGTATGTCCATGCAGAAAACTAAACTGGCACCAAACACTGGTTCACCCACAAGACAAAACAAATCCTCTAAATATCTGTGGAGAAATTAAAAATAATCAATTTTCCAAAACCACACTTTGCACCTGGTACGTACCAGTGCCCGGGACAGTTCATGGGTTTCAGGGCAAACATCTCCTTCTCCACATCGAAGGTGAACATGTTATTGCAGTAGTGCTGCCAGTGGCCAGACACCTCCCACAGATGGCTGCTATAAATATTTGGAGAGACCACCTCAGTGAATCCACGTCTTCGATACTCTGACTGTAACAGGAACAGACAGTCAGTCAAACCCGATATCCCTGTATTTAATTTCAACAGCAAACATGAGGAAGTCTGTAGATGCTGGAAATTCAAGCAATTCAGGACTGACAAAGAGTCTCGGCCCGAAACGTCGACAGTGCTTCTCCTTATAGATGATGTGTTCCACTAGCATTTTGTATGTGTTCCCTGTATTTACTTAACTTTTCACATCTGATGAAGCACCTTCTTAAGGACAATTTGATAAACAGAAAATGCTGTAACTCAACAGGTCAGGCAGATAATGAAACAGTTAACATCTCATGTCAAAGATTCTCTATTATACGATGGGTCTTTGACCCGAAACATTAACTCTGCTTACTTTCCACCCGAACTGTTTCCAACATTTCCTGTTTTTATTTCTGAAGAGTAACATCTGCTGCTAGATGGGACATTGGGCTGACAGTTTCCACAGAACAAGCTGTTGAACACAGCAGTGCACAATGGTTGACTTTGGTGACAGTGGTCTAGGAACACCAACTCAGGGACAGCTCCAAACTCCTCTTTAAAAAAGTGCAAGAGGTACACCATCAATGTCAGATATCTTGTGAATGACAGTGCCTTGTCAACACCCCCAGATTCTCCCGCCAACACCCCAGGTTCACCTGTTGACACTTCCAGATTCTCCTGCTCGCACCCCCAGGTTCCCCCACCTATGCCCCCGGATTCCCCCAGCTGCGCCCCCGTGATCTCCCACCGACACGCCCACAATCTCCCATCATTAACCCCATATTCTACCACTCACCAACACATGAATAATTTAGAGAAATCGATTCGCTTCCCAAACCGCACATCTTGGGAAACCCACGTAGTCACAAGGAGAACATGCAAACTTCACAAAGATAGTAACACACACAAAATGCTGGTGGAACGCAGCAGGTCAGGCAGCATCTATAAGGAGAAGCACTATCAACCTTTCGGGCCGAGACCCTTCGTCAGGGTTCCACCAGCATTTTGTGTGTGTTACTTGAATTTCCAGCATCTGCAGATTTCCTTGTGTTTGCCTTCACAAAGAGAGTACCTGGGTCTGGATCAAACTCAGATCTCTGGAACTGTGACGCAGTGGCTCTGTCAGCTTTGTCACTGATTGGGAGGAGTTGATCATTACTCTCCAACGCCCTGAAGATCAAAACATGTCACCCCTTTGTTTTCACTACTTTTGCAGTCTATACCCCTGTGAGAACCATCACAGCACAAGCCCTATCGTGTTCACACATAAACTTGAGTTTTTTTTACAACATGTTGATGAAGCAGCAGTCTGTCCAACTTTCTCCTCCCTTTGGCAGATGCAGTTCAAGCCAGAAAAGTGTTAGATGATTCACTCTGGAGGGTCAAATTTGAAGGCAGATTACAGGGTTAATGTCAGGATTCTCAGCACTGTGAAGGAACAGTTGCTGCACAAGATGATAGGATTTTTAAGAAGGTGTATGGTGTGTTGGCCTTCAATAATTGGAGGATTGAGTTCAAGACTGTGAAGTAATGTTGTAGCTCCATAAAACTATTTATGGAGGAGATTTACCAAAATGCTGCCTGGATTGGAGTGCACATCTTATAAGAATCGGTTGAGCGAGATCAGGCTTTTCCCTTTGGAGTGGAGGAGGATGACAGGCAACTTGATAGAGGTGTACAAAACAATAAAAGCATTGACAGAGTCCTTTCTCCCAGGGTAAAAAACGGCTGATATGAGGGGGCATCATTTTAAGGTGATTAGAAGAAAGTACAGGGGATGTTGTTTTATACTCTCTGTGTATAAGTTTTATACACAGAGAGTGGTGAGTACGTGGAACGCCCTGCCAGGGGTGGTATTAGAGGCAGATACATTAGGGACATTTAAGAAACTCTAGACAGACGCATGGAAGAGAGAAGGATAGAGGGTCATGTACGAGGAAGAGTAACCAATGAGGGAGTGGGAAGATTAAGAGATGCCCTTTCCTACCACCTGCACATTGCTCATGTGCCTGCTGCTCAAGTGAGTCCTGTAAACAGATCTGTGAATAAGCCCCCTACCTGTATAAATGTCATCAGTGTGTTGTAAATAACAGCTCCTCTGGGGAGGAAGAAACAGCTCCCAGGGCTGAGTTCGTGGAAGAAAAACAATTCCTGTTCCTGGAAGCAAATAAAAGGGGCAGAAATGAGAAATAGTATCAGTCAGACATCATCCAAACATCAGTGGAATACAGAAAAAGCATGGAAACACAACCACATCCTGATGAAGGGTCTCGGCCCGAAAAGTTGACTGTTTATTCATTTCCATAGGTGCTTCCTGACCTGCTGAGTTCCTCCAGCCTTTTGCGTGTGTTGTTCTCGATTTCCAGCAAAATCTCTTCTATTTATTTATCTATTGAGATACAACATGGAGTGGGCCCTTCTGGCCCTTTGAGCCACCCAGCAACCTGAGTTTAATCAGAGGACAATTTACAGGACGAAGGAAGGAAACCAGAACATCCGGAAGAAACCCACATGGTGTGGTTAAAGGGAGAACAGTCAGTACTTCATGTCCATTGCTGAAGTTAGCTTGCTCGTCCCTATCAGAAGCCGATCCGTGAGTCTGGAGCGCAATAGCTATAAGCAATAAGTTAGATGGAATTTTACAACAATAATAACTCAGCAGGTCAGGTCACTTGCTCGGAAGGCAAAGGAAATTCAGCATGACACTGATGACCTCCACCAATTTTTAAACAGGCACCATAGAAAGTATCCTCTCCAGGTACATCAGAGCTTGGTACGGCAACTACTCTGCCCATGACTACAAGAAACTGCAGAGAGTGTGGACAGTCCAGTCCATCACACAAACCATTGTCACCTCCATTGACTCAGTCTGATCTTCCTGTTGCCTTGGTAACATTGAAAACCCCTCCCACCCTGTTATCCTCTCTTCCCCCACCTACCCACCAATCAGGCAGAAGATACAAAAGCTTGAGAACATACCCCACCAGACTGAACGGTAGCCCTTAGCCCACTTATCAGATACCTTGAGGGTGTGTACACCAGGCTCAGGACAGCTTCTAGCCCAGTTATCAGATTCCTTGTTATTTGTCTTTCTCTATTTATTTATCATTGTAACTTATTGCAATTTTTTTGCCTTGCACCATACTGCTGCTGCATAACAATACATTTCATAACATATGCCAGTGATAATAAATTTGAATGGACCTCTCCTACACAGAATGTGAACTTTTTAATCTCTCATCTACATTGATATGGTAGCAAAGCAATTAGTATAATGTAAAAGAACAGGGGTCACCAACTTTTTTAGCACCGCAGACCAGTTTAATATTGGCAATATTCTTGCAGACCAGCTGATGGGGGAAGGGGGGGGGGAGTTGTTAATCACGACCTGAATATAGGTGATAAATCAACTATAAGTCACTTATAAGTGGCTAATACACTCTATTTCATTTCTAACAGGGTTTATCTAACAAATTTAATATTAAACACACAACGCATATTTTCCTTGCATGAATATAGTGATGTCAATTATAAGTCAATAGCATCATAACATTTTAAGTAACATTTGGATATTAAACACACAGCACATATTTTCCTCATATGAACATATAAAATCACTGCAACACTCCAATATCGCTGAATCAGTGGGAGCCCTGGGCTTGTTTCCCTGTATCTACATCAAGGGTTGATGGGAGACAGCAATACTCGAAGGGGGCTCCTTATGTCCAGTCTATTCCACAATATAATTTTCATTGCATTCATTGCAGAAAACCCCGCTTTGCAGAGATAAGATGTTGGAAATGGAAGCAAGGTTTTCAGTGCTTTCATGTCTATCTCAGTGTAGTGTACTCATGCTGTGTGTTGAAATTCTGACTAAACACCAAGTTAAACTGGAGCCAATGAAGACTAACGTATGGTGAAAACTGTTGATAAAATAATACAAAATATATACAGTATCTGTTTCATTCTTGAGACCATGCGTGCTCTTTTCTTTAGCGAGTACCTTCAGCCACCCGGGGAGGGAGGGGGTCACGTCAAGCCGCTGCCAGGCTCAAGCTGACCCCGCGTTTGAAATTGAAAAGCGCGACACTCCAACCGCCGCTTCCTTTAACAGAATCCGCGTTAATATTTTTACTTCAAATACTGTCATATGAACTTACGGTGTTGCTTCTATAATGTTTCTTTGTGGGTAGACACAGAGCTCTTCACGATCATGCTGCATGCATGGCCCCACCTTTCCACCTTCTCCGAACCGGGACTTACCCACAAGACACGGTGAAACCAGGGGTGACGTCATCACATGCTGCAATACATCATAGACAATTAACTTCATCTTTAAATTTAACTAGAAATAGTTGCAAACAAATTATTTAAAGAGGAAATGTAATCAAGTTAAACATATGCCTCAAGGGCAACACACTCAGGATATTCAGCCTTGACTTTGATCCAGAATGACAGCAGAGATGTTATGTCAAACATACTTTTCAGCCCACCGTCATTTGCAAGCTCAAGGAGTTCATCTTCTTCCTGCGCTGACATCGATGATTCACCGGGGACATTCACAAATGGGTCACGGATCCATTCCTTTGCACATCTTGCGTCATTTGCGGTGGGGAAGTAATGCTCGAATTCTGATAACAGCAAAGATAGGTGATTGCGCACCAGCTGTGAGAAGAACAGTGCAGCCTCAGTCTCTCCCAAAATCCCAGCTAATGTTGGGAACATGTCAAATGTGCCCCTGTCCACTTGCCATCCCCACAGTTCCAGTTTGGCTTTGAAAGCAGATACTTTATCTGCCAATTTGAAGACAGCTGTCATTCTCCCCTGAAGTGACAAATTGAGTTCATTGAGCAGGTTGAAGATGTCACACAGATAAGCGAGTTTTGCTATCCACTCCTTGTCACTGAAGTGTGCTGCCAGTGTTGACTTTTTTCCTGAAAGAAATCTCTGTAGTGGCTCTCTTAACTCAAAAACTCTGGCCAGGGCTCTCCCCCTTGAAGGCCACCTGACTTCAGTGTGTGTGTTGCCCTTAAGGGCATTTGTTTAGTTTATTACACTTTCGCTTTAGTAATTTGTTTGTAATTATCTTCTAGTTAAAGTTAAGGTTGTTGAAAGTCAATTCGTTGTCTGTGATGTGTCACAGCGTGCGATGACATCACACCTGGTTTCGCCGTGTCTTGTGGGAAAATACCGGTTTGGAGAAATGGGAAGGAGGGGGCTTGTGTGTGCAGGATCAGCGCAAGAAAAGAAACATCATAGAATCAATGCCGTAAGTTCATAAGATAATTGATATGTTGAAGTAAAAATGTTAACGCTGATTCTGTTAAAAGTAATGATGGTCGATAAAGTTTATTTTCTTGTGCTATTGAAGGTGTTGCTGGATAGTTTGTGTTGAAGTGTACTTAAAGCCAGTTGATGGCATAGGTAGATTCTGACTGTATGTTGTACTTTAATGTAATATAGTTTGTTGTAGTTTTACTTTTACAAGTATTTATGATGTAAATGTGATGCCAATAAGGAAACAAATACTGAATATATTTTGTATTGTTTTATCAACAGTTTTCACCATACATTAATGTGGAAGAGTGAACAGTAAATGGTTAATCTCACTGGGATCGTGCCTCATTGACTACGGTTTACCTCGGTGTTTAGTTCAGTTCTTACACCTGAATGAGAACACTACAGTGTGTAAGAGAAGGCGATTGTGTTCTGCATCTAGTTCCTCACAAAGCTGCTCAAACAGATGTGAGTTAAGGACTTTTGCTTTGATGTGATTGATAACTTCAACAACGTCACTCAATATGCTGTTAAGATCAGGTGACATTTTTCAGCTAACCAGCATTTCCTTGTGTCCACAGTGTGTAAACTGGCATTTAGGAGCAACCTCTTTGACTCAGGTAATGAAACCAGACAGCTGTCCAGTCATAGCTGCAGCCTCGTCTGTGCATATTCCAACACAGAATGACCAGTCCAGTTTGCCTGACATGTAGTCATTCAAAGACTTAAATAGTTCTGCCCCAGTTGAGTTAGTTGGCAGCGGCAGTGCACACAACATATCCTCATGCACATCGTCTTGAAATATATATTGCACATAAACCAGCAGTATTGCCTTGTAGTTGACATCAGTAGACTCGTCGACCTGGATAGCGTACCATGGTGACTCCTTAACAGCTGTGCTTCGATGTCCTCTGCCATGTCATCGATTCTCCTTGAAACTGTGGTAGCTGAAAGAGAAGCCTGTGCCATCTTGTTAGCTGCAGCTTCTCCCAACAGTTCACAGCACATGTCCTTGGCAGCAGGTGAATCAATTTTTCACCAACAGTAAAAGGCTTCTTAGCCTTAGCAATACAGCTAGCCACTAAGTACAACACTCTCAGAATAGCAGCATTTGTGGAGGTGGTGGCTCAAGGTGGACTCAAGATGCCAAAGCCCTTTTGAGGGCTTCATTGCCTCATTAGACAGCTTGTCTCCACATATCACACACAGGGGGCTTGGAGCACGCGAGTTACTGGTTGCATTAAAGCCATGTTTTATGTATGACTCATCGTATTTTCTGTTGAAGGAATCTTTCTCTTTCTTTTTGCAGTCTTGGCCTCAGCTGTCCCTGCATTATCATCATCATTAGGCCTTTTATTTCCCCTACCACATCTTCCAAAGAAACTCTCAAGCGACGTTTGTTTTTTACTCATCGATTGGTTATAGGTTAATGACCAACTGATGACCTCGCTTGCGTTCAAGTTCAACAGTGGGCGTGACAGGGAATGAGGAAAGGTGCAGCTGACTCATATTGTTTCATATTGTCAAATCATATTGTTTCCTCACAGAACATGCTTTGTGGTCCAGTGGTTGGGTTGGGGACCACTGGTTTAAGCCTTTCAACATTTGAAAGGCTTCAATGAGATATCCCCTCACCCTTCCTCAGAACTATCAAACAATCCTCATGACAACCCTTTCATTCCGGGAATCATCCTTGTGAACCTCCTCTGAACCCTCTCCAATGCCAGCACAATTTTTCTTATACAAGGAGCCCAAAAGTGTTCACAATACTCAAAGTGACCTTATAATGCCTCAGCATCACACCTCAGCTCTTGTATTCTAGACCTCTTGATATGAATGCTAACATTGTATTTGCTTCCTCACCATCAACTCTACCTGCAAATTAACCTTCAGGGTATTCTGCAGAAGGACTCCCAAGTTCCTTTGCATTGCAGATTTTTGGATTTTCTCCATGCTTAAGAAATTGTTTGCACATTTATTTCAATGACCAAAGCGCATGACCATGCATTTTTTACACTGTATTCCATTTGTCACTCTGTTACCCATTCTCCTAATCTGTCCAAGTCCTTCTGCAGCCTACCTGTTTCTTCAACACTCCCTGCCTCTCCACCAATCTTCATATCATCTGCAAACATGGCAACAAAGCCATCAATGCCATCATCTAAATTAATGGTCACCAACATTTTTAAGCCCAAGATCCCCTACCTTGGCCTTAGTGAAAAGCAAGATCGACCCACTAAATTGTTTAGTCACACGCATGCACACCAGGCAGAAAAGACCGGAAGTAAAAGCCCACAACCCGGAAGTAGAAATAATGTATGCACACCAGGGGTCACCACCCTTTTTTGACAATATTTTTGCCGACCAGCTGACATGGGGGGGGCTGTGTGGAGGGAGGTTAATCATGACTGGAATACAGCGATACTCGAAGCAGGTTCCTTATGTCCAGTCTATTCCGCAATTTAGTCTTCATGGCTCTCAGCACTTGCTTCTGTCCCGCCTGCTCACTGCTCAAAAAACTCAACCAGTTTGTCTTTAAGTGTAGGATGCTTGGACTCAAGATGCCGAAGCAGTTTTGAGTGCTTCATTGCCTCATTCGACAGCCTCCGGGCCCGAACTCCAGCCTCCCGCCCGCCTGCCACCAGATGCCTTTGCCAGGTATGGCTGGTTGTGGGTGGGGTGAGAGGACAAGGTCAGGGCCAGAAGTCCCCGTACCTGGTCGCAGTCCGGAGTAAGCAACTGACCGAGCAAGGAGTGCGACAGGGCGTGTGCCTGCCCCCCCTTGTAGGATCTATCAGCCGACAAAAGTTTGCCTTGGGGCATGACTTTCAGTAGATCGCAGCGAGGTAGCTGCTTTGCTACTTACGAAACACTGAGCCCGAATTAGGTTGTCTGCGAATATTTTAGCACCGGGTTCTCCATGAACATTTGGTGTGCTAAACAGGTTTAGAGGCGATGCCCATCTGTCGGCGCTCCAGGCCAGTAGTAATGGCACTCCTCGCCGGCCTCACAAAGCGGCTGGTTACCCGAGGCCAACCAGTGATCCCTGGCATAAGGGTATCACTGTGTTTAGGTGATCTCGCATGTGTTCAAGTTCAACAGTGGGCGTGACAGGGAATGAGAAAAGGAGCAGTTGACTCGTATCGTTTCATATCGCCAAAGCATATTGTTTTCTTGGGACCACTGAAGTACACTGTGGCGGGGGGAGCTACACACATGTGCACTGGGCAGAAAGAACTAAAACCCCATAACCCTGAAACAATCTCTCAACAGTATTTGAGTATTTATTTTTCATTTTTTTTGGGATCTACTGGGAAAGTTTCAAAAATCAACCAGTTGATCATGATCGACAGGTTGGCAACAACTAGTCTAAATTATTTATATACTGCATAAAAAGAAGCAGTCCCATCACTGACCCATGCAGAACACCACTAGTCACAGGCAGCCAAACAGAAAAAGATCCTTTTATCCCTACCCGCTGCCTTCTCACCAATGCTCTAACCATGCCAGTAAATTTCCTGTAATACCATAGGCTCTTAACTTGGTAAGTAGCCTCATGTGTGGCACCTTGTTAAAGGCTTTCTGAAAGTCCAAATATACAACATCCACTGCATCCCCTTTATCTATCCTACATGTAATCTCCTCAAAGAATTCCAACAGGCTCATCCGGCAAGATTTTCCCTTAAGAAAACCATGTTAACTTTGTCCTATTTTATCTTGTGTCACCAAGTACTCCATCACCTTATCCTTAACAATTAGCTCCAACATCTTCCCAACTACTGAGGTCAGGCTAACCGATCTATAATTTCCATTCTGTTGCCTTCCTTCTTTCTTAAAAAGCAAAGCAACATTTTCAATTTTCCATCATTACTAATGCCTTCACAATCTCTACCTCTTTCTGAACTCTTGGGTGCAGTTCATCTGGTCTGGGTGTCTAATGTACCCTCAAGTCTTTCTGCTATTTGAGCAACTTCTCCCTTGTAATAGTAACTGCACTCACTTCTCTTCCCTCAGACTCTTCAACATCTGGCACAATGCTAGTGTCTTCAACAGTGAAGACTGATGCAAAATACTCATTTAGTTCATCTGCCATCTCCTTGTCCCCCATTATTATTTCTCCAGCCTCACTTTCTAGTGGTCCTATATCCGCTTTCATCTCTCTTTTCTTTTTTACATGCTTGGAAAAAACTTTCACTCTCCACTTTGATGTTGTTTACTAGCTTGCTTTCATATTTCATCTTTTTCCTCCTAATGATTCTTTTAGAAACTCACACCATTTCTGGTCTACTGTCATCTCTGCTAGCAGCTCCTTCCAATTTACTTAGGCCAACTCCTCTCTGATACCACTGTAATTTCCTTTACTCCATTGAAATACTGCTACAATAGACTTTACTTTCTCCCTTTCAAATAACAATTTGAATTCAATCAAATTTGAATTCACTGCCTCTGGAGGGTTCTTTTACCTTAAGTTCCGTCATCACTTTCACTTCACTATGTAACACCCAATCCTGTATAGCTGATCCCCTAGTAGGCTCAATGACAAACTGCTCTAAAAAGCCATCTCATAGGCATTCAACAATCTCACCCTCTTGAGATCCCTTTCTAACTTGATTTTCCCAATTGACCTGCATGTTGAAATATCCCATGACTATCATAACATTGCACTTCTGACACACCTTTTCTATTTCCTGTCATCCACAGCCCAGCTACTGTCAGGAGGCCTGTATATAACTGCCATTAGGTTCCTTTTACCCTGCAGTTTCTTAACTCAACCCATAAGAATTCAACATCTTCCAATCCTATGTCACATCTTTCTACTGATTTGATGCCATTCTTTACCGGCAGAGTCACACCATTGTCTGCCAACCTTCCTATCCCTCTGATACAATGTGTAACCTTGGACATTTAGCTCCCAACTGCAACAATCATTCAGCCACAGTTCAGTGTTGGCCATGATATCATACTTGACAATTTGTAATAGTGCATCAAGATCATCCACCTGATTTCTTAAACTCCACACACTGAGATATAACACTTTCAGTTCAGTACTCTTTTTGATTCTTCCTAATGCACTGATACTCACCTTGGTGGCTGCAATTATGTCCAATCATCTGCCTACCTTTCCTGACAGTCTGGCTGCAAGCTATCTTTGGTTTTTACTATCCATCCTATGCTGAGTCCCTTCACTCCGATTCCCACCCTGCTGCCAAATTAGTTTAAGCCTTCCCAACAGCTCTAACAAAACCTGCTTGTGAGAATATTGGTCCCCCTCGAGTTCAGGTGCAACCTGTCACTTTTGAACAGGTCACACATCCCTCAGAAGAGATCCCAAAGATCCAAGAACCTGAAGCCCAGCCCCCTGCACCAGCTTCTCAGCCACGTATTAATCTGCCAAATCATCCTGCTTCTACCCTCACTGGCATGTGGCACAGGCAGCAATCCAGGAGTTACTATCTGGAAGGTCCTGCTTCTCAGCTTTCTACCTAGCTCTCTACATTCTCTTTTCAGGACATCTACTTTTCCTTCCTATATCAATGGTACCAATATGCACCAAGACATCAGTCCGCTCTCTCTCCCTCTTCAAAATGTAGTGGATGCGATCTGAGATGTCCCTGACCCTGGCACCTGGGAGGCAACACACCATCCAGGTATCCCGTTCACTCCCACAGTATCTCCTGTCTGTTCCCCTGACTACTGCTCCTCACTTCACCCTCTTTCTCTTCTGCACCAGAGACCCATGATCAGTGCCAGTAAACTGGTCTCCGTGGCATTCCCCTGGGAGGTCATCCTCCACACTAGTACAATCATTATTCTTGTCTGGCGACTCCTCTGGCTTCCACCCTTTCACAGACAGCCTCATTTGCACCCTCCTTCACTCCCACTTGCTTCTGGTTCACACTCCACAGACATTGCTGGAATCACTTTGTTTCTTCACAAGTGTCATACTAATTTTTATTTAATTTATTTATTTAGAGGTACATTATGGTAACAGACCCTTCTGGCCCAACAAGCCCACACTGGCCAATTACAATCATGAGACCAATTAACCTACTACACTAACCTGTATGTTACTAGAATATGGGAGGAAACACAAGCACCTGGAGGAAACCATGTGGTCATGGGAGAATATGCAAACTGCTCACAGATAGCAGTGGGGGATTGAATGAAGAGATTGATGTGGCTCAAAGAAATTATTTTTAAACAAAGTCCTGTGTTGTCTATGTACCCGTTAATTTGAAATGAAGACTAAAATTGAACCACAGAAACAATTCCATACCTGTCCAATCTTCCTGTGGTCCTGCTTCTTGGCTTCTTTCTGCACTTGCTCCCATTCTTTTAGCATGCTGTGGTCAGGAAATGAGATCCCATAGATTCTTTGCAATGTCTTCACGTCAGACTTGCCCTCCCAAGAAGCTGAACAGCTCTTTGAATTTGCATATAAACAAAAACACATTAATTTTAACAACAGTATCCTTCTCTTTAGATGGAGTTATTAAGCACTCTACCTGGTCAGAGATTGGAGAGCACTCCCTCACCTTATAAACTCTGAAAGCTTTAATTTTGCCTGTGTGTCTGACATGGGGTCCCTTGCACAGATCAACCAATGGGCCACACCTGCAGAAGAGAGTCAAAATCAGCAAGGATGAAGACCAGATCTGGTGTCAGCACTTATAGCTCCAGGATCCTGCCCATCATGAACACAAGAAATTCTGTAGATGCTGAAAATCCAGAGAAACACACACAAAATTCTGGTATCAGCACTTATGGAGGGGCATAAATAGTTGACGTTTCAGGCCAAGTCCATTCATCAGGACTGGAAAGGAATCAGAAACTTCAGGGTTTTGTCTTTTCCAGTCTTGATGATAGTTATTAATTAATCTGCTAAGTTCCTCCAGCATTTTGTGTGTTACGCAGGTTCTGCCTGCAGGTGAGGGAACATAGCAGTGCCAGACCAATGCTCTCAGTGATTCCTACAGTGCCTGCCTGGATCAGCCACGGTCAATTTACCGAGCCCAAACTGTGCTAATTGACATCAGGACAGAGTAACAGAACCTCACCTTCAGCATAGCCATGCTACATGACACGAGTCGGTCTTTCACCCATTTACCAGAAACAGCAGTACTTTTAATTCCATATCTGTACTTTAACCTCTAAATGTATTTAATTTTTTATTCTCTATAATTGTTGAATGCTTTTTTTTGTTTCATGTCACACCCTGAGCAACACACCACAGCAAATTCCGAACACATGTAACTGAATATGTCAGTTGATCTTTGAGTAATGACTCAGTGCCGCCACCCAGTGCCCATAGTTAGTTATAACAGGCTCAATGGAGGTAGAGATTACAAAGAGAGCAGATGAATAACTGGGCACTTGTTCCCCCACCACTACGACATGATTATGAGTAAAAGGAACATGTAAATCATAGGTCTTCCTGACCTGCAGACTGTGGTAGTCAGTGTGTCAATCTTCTCCTTTAATATCTGCACCTTAGATTTATTGTACTGCAAGAGAACAGAAAGTTTCATTGGCAACTCAAACAGCTTTTACAACAGTCACAATGAAGCACAAGGCACCAGCTTACAGAGTTCAACATGATAAAAGGGGCTGAGAGCTCATTAACTAAGAATGGCTAGAACCTGGGTCTGGGGAAGTCGAAGGCCCAAAGTTTGCTGGAGGCCAAAGCTGGTCTGTCCTGGGGTTAGAGGACTGTGTGCATGTGTGTGGGTTGGGAGGCTTGTTTTGCAGATGTTGCTTTGTCACTTGGTATGTTCTGATTTGTTGTGTCCTGTGTTGTTCATTGGGGAACATGCTGTGTTGGCGCTAGAATGTGTGGTAGTAACACCCTTGGGTCAGTTGTTCACACAAATGATGCATTTCACTGTGTGTTTCACATACATGTGTTAACCAAATGAACCTGAACCTGAAATCCACTGCTGCACACAGTCACCACTGGCCATACTAACCCACTGGTCAGTGAGCACTTACAGCCTAAAGTTCAACAGAGAAATGAAACTCTGAAACAATATACCACCACTCCAAACAAAGCCACCTCCCCCAGGAATGAGAACAGTGAGAGAGCACAGTTCAGTCACGTGGGTGGAGCAGTGAACACAGCAGGTGGGATAGAGACCAGATCACACAGTTAAAGTGCAGGGCATCAGAGACCAGTCAGTCCAGCCAACCAATCGCTCATCTCCCCAGAGAGCATTCAGACGACACTCAAGCGCTGGAAACAAATCATGGTTATTACCTTAAACATCTCAAGCAAGTTCTCCTTGCTCACTTCCAGCCTCTCAAATGACTGACAATCCATCATGATTGATTTACAGATATTCTCCAAGTGGGGAAAGTCACTGGCAGACACGCCTCTAAGAAAGGAAAAGAGCAGGTGAGGCAGTGGAACTATGACCTATTGGACTATGAATGACATCAGAAAGAGGGGAGTTGGAGAGAGAATGTGAAGCAAAATAGCAATCAAAAGCCTTTTCAGACAAGACCTAGAGGTCAGGAGCTAAGGGTGAAAGGTACAAGTGGAACAAGAGGGAACACTTCTTCACTCAAGAGGGTAGAACAAGCTGCCAGCTCAAGTGGTGTATGTGGATTTGACTTCAATGTTTAAGAGAAATTTGTATAGATAAATATAGATGGGAGGGGTATAGAAAGTTGCAGATTGATGAGACCAGGCAGATTAATAGTTTGGTATGGACTAAATGGGCTGAAGGGTCTGTTTCTATGTGCAGTGTTCTTATATGCAATGTGTAGAGCGATAAACATGGAATTAATTTCCTTTCACTGATGAGAGCACTGATACTGGAGCAGAGGGACAATGGAAATGTGTGATAATTTTGCTCAGTAGGAGATATCAGCAACTTTATTCAACCTGTGCAAGCAAAGGTTCAGTAAAATAACAGAGACCAAAAAGATACTGCACACCACAAGACTGACAGGTAACACCGTCCCCTTCAAATGTAAGGGGTGAGCAGCATACGCAAAATGCTGGAGGAACTCAGCAGGTCAGCCAGCATCTATGGAAATAAATAAACAGTCCATGTTTCAGGCAGAAACCCTTCATGACTGGAAAGGAAGGGGGAAGATACCAGAATGAAAAGGTGATAGGTGAAGCCAGGTGGGTGCGAAAGGTAAAGGGCTGAAGGAAAAGGAAACTAATAGGGAAGGAGAGTGGATCATGGAAGAAAGGGAAGAAGGAAGAGCACCAGGGGGAGATGAGAGGCAGGTGAGAAAAGAGGTAAAAAGCCAGTGTGGAGAATAGAAGAGGAGGGAAGGAGGAGGGAAATTAATAAAATTACCAGACAGAGAAATTGATGTTCATGCCATCAGGTTGTTAGCTACCTAGAGGGACTATGAAGTCCATCAGGTTGGAGGCTCCTTCCTGAGGGTGGCATCATCATGGCACAACATGTCAAAACGGGAATGGGAATTAAAATTAAAACACAAAAATACAACTGCAGATGCTGTGGATCAAAGAATACGTACACAACACTGGAAGAACTCAGCAGGTCAGGCAGCATCTGTGAGAAAAGAGTAGCCAAAGTTTTGGGCCGAGACCCTTCATCAGGAATGGGGGGGAAGAGAGGGCTGAAGCCCAGTAATAGAGGTAGGGGAGGGGGTAGGGCCTAGAGGAGCCAGGTGGAAAACCAATCAGAGGAAAGAGAAAGGAGGGAGGGGGAGGGTATAAGCATGAAAGAACTGTAGAGATAAAGAAGCAGAAAGTTAAAAGGGGAGAGGCAGAGAGGGACCTGGGATAGGGGAAGGGGGAGGGGGAGAGAATTACCGGAAATTGGAGAATTCAATGTTCATACCACCAGGCTACCCAGACGGTAGATGGGGTGTTGCTCCTGCAACCTGGGTTTGGCCTCATCATGGCAGCAGAGGAGGCCATGTATGGACATATCTAGATGGGAGTGATAGGCAGAGTTGAAGTGGGTGGCAACCGGGAGGTCCTGTCTATTGTGACGGACGAAGCGCAGGTGCTCGACAAAGCGGTCCCCCAATCTGCGTCGGATCTCACCGGTGTAGAGGAGGCCGCATCGGGAGCACCGGATGCAATAGATGACTCTAGCAGACTCACAGGTGAAGTATTGCCTCATCTGGAAGGACTGTCTGGGGCCCGGAATGGTGGTAAGGGGGGAGTTTAATTTTAATTAAAATTAAAGTGGTCGGCCACTGGGAGGTTCTGCTTTCAGCAGATAAAGTGGAGGCACTTAACAAAGCGGTCTCTCAATTTATGATAGATCTCGCCAATGTAGAGGCCACCACATTGGGAGCACTGGACATTACAGACAAAGACAGCAGATTTGCAGTGTTGCCACACCAGAGGGATTGTTTGAGGCCCTGAATGGAGGTAAAGGAGGAAATGAAAGGACATTTCTGCCACGTGCAGATAAGTGCCAGGAAGGATATTAGTGGAGGGATGTATGGACAAGGGAATCACATAAGTAGCAGTTCCTGAACCATAGCAGGGTGTCCAGGATGAGGAGGAGGGTTGGAAATGGGAGAAAAGGTATTAGTACGGGTGGGAATTTTTGCTAAAGTAGTGGACTCGGACACAGAGGCAACGGAAGAAAAGCTTGGCATTGTGGCGGGTGAGGAATTCAGAGAGGTGTGTGCAAAGGGGGACAAAGGTAAGGCCCTGGCTGAGGACAAACATTCTGCTTCAGAGAGGGGAAGGCCAAAAGGAATGGTGAAGACATGGAAGAAATTAGCTGGGCTCAGAAGGGGGAGGGTAGTTGATGGGGTCAGAGGAAAGGAGAGTGTCAAGGTGTTCAGGGAAGGTAAGGTGGGAGGAAGATGCTAGCTCTGAGGATCCAAGAGGTAACTGGGTGCCTGAGAGACCCAGGGTTGGAGAGTGATAGTGGGGCAAGGGGAACCCAGGATCCCAAAAACAGTAAGAAGGTCTTGGCTAAGGTCTCGGCTAGAGCTGCAGCAAGAGGCTGTGTAATTTGCGGTCTGAAGGCATCCAGGATCTTTGGAACCTGAGCTGGCGGCAGTGTGACTTGCAGTCTCCAGCCACCTAGGGTTGAAGACACCAATATCCGCAGTTTGAAAATGTCCAATTCAATAGTGGTTCAAGCAGGAGATGGCAGGCACTATGATCTGGAGGTGCCTGGGCTTGGAAATGCTGTCTGGTGATGTCCAATTGAATCGAGGTCTTTGTGGAAGACAACAGGGACTGCAGGGAGTGAACAAATGCAAGAAGATCAGGAATATTTGGGAGATTTGCAGTATGATGCAATTCAACACGGTGGGAAGGTGGTATGGGGAATGATAAAGTGGGCAACAGAGTGGAATCCCATGATTGCACAGAAAGATAGATTTTGTTTCAGATGGTCACGTACTGACCGAAATCCAATGCTGAATGGCAGCCTGTTGCTCAGAAAGAGCTTGTTTAACACAATACCTGTCTCCCAGGAACAAGTCACAACAGAACCCATTCTCTGCAGGTGGGTCAGTCCACAGGTAGCCTCCATAATATCGCTCCAAGGCTTCACCCAAGATGTGAGCACTAGAGTGCCAGTATACCTGTGTCAAAAAGAACAGTAGTCCATGTGAAATAGTTTCACATACACACACAACAGCTCGAACGACTTCAATGACATTAAACTATATGGTCAATGAGATGGAAACATGGAACAATGTTGATACTAATTCCTGTCAGTGTAGTTCCCAAATGACTTCACAATTAGTCTTTGTGGCCCTGAAGACTTAGAAGGCTGCAGTAAATATGTAACAAAATAAGAGTCAGGTTTTTAAAAGGTTACCTGGAGAAGGCAGGAAAATGGGGTCAAGAGGGAAAATAAATCAGCCATGTCTGAATGGCAGAGAAGATTCAATGACAAAAGTTCTAATTCTGCTCCATTGTCTAATACTGTAATACAAAGAATGATGCACCATGTCTTAAAGATCTCACTATCTCCAGAAACCAAAGCATGGGTTAAAGAACCCAAACATTACGTTACAATTGTTAAGTTTCAATGGTCCAGTCCTGCATTTAATTCAACTGAACAGACCTGCATTTATATCAACACTCAGCACTGTACTTACAATGTGTTTATACCAACAGTCAGCCCACTGTTTATATCAATAGACGGACATTCCATTCATATCAACAGCCCAGACCTGTTTACATTAACAGCCCAGCCCTGAGTTTATATGTTCAGAAAACCTCTGCTGTGTTTAGATCAAAAGCCGAGACCCGAGATTACAGTTGACACTGCTTATCCACAGGGGATTGGTTCCAGGACCTCCCTGCGGATACCAAAAAACACAGATGCTCAAGTCCCCTATTTAACCTGTCTCACAGCAGTGGACTTTAGGACCTGGCGGTGCTCGGGAATCGCTGTCCGCAGTGTTTCTGTTCCGTTGACTGAAAACAATCACGATTGAAAATAAAGTGGACATTATAAAGCGATCAGAAAGAGGTGAAACAACATCAATTATTGGAAAAACGTTAGGCTACAGTCGGTCAACAATCAGAACAATTTTAAAGGATAAAGTGAGAATTATGGAGCACGTGAAAGGCCCTGCCTCGATGAAAGCTACAGTTATTACTAAGCAACGCAGTGGTTAAATTATTGAAATACATATGTTTCTTAAGTGTTTTATATGCGTAGAAAGGTAAAATATGTACTATATACTAAGAAAAATGTTTGACTAACTGACGCTAAATAATACCGGATGTACCTGTTCCGACTTAAAGATGAACTCAGGAATGGAACTCATTCATAACCTGGGGACTGCCTGTACTTTTAAGTCATTTCTAGATTACTTATAATACCTAATACAATGTAAATGCTATGTAAATAGTTGTTATACTGTATTGTTTAGGGAATAATGACAAGAAAAAATAGTCTGTATATGCTGAAGCAACGAGTGCTGGAGAGAGAACTTCCGGGTTTTCCCAATCCGCGGTTGGTTGAACCCACGCATGCAGAACCCGCGGATAAGGAGGGCTGATTATATATCAATACCTCTGCCGTGTTTACATCAACAGCCCAGCCCTGAGCTTATATCAACAATACAGGCCTGAGTTTAGATCAACAATCCAGCCTTGACTTTATTCTAAAAGACCAGATATGAGTATATATTCAGAACCCAGCCCTGAGTTTATATCAATAGTGCAGTCTTGTGTTTATGTCAGCAGCCAAGCTCTGAGTTTACATCAGCAGACCAGCCCTGAGTTTATATCAACAGCTCGTCCCTGAGTTCACATCAACAGTCAAGTTTATATCCAGACCCCAGTCCTCAGTTTATATCAACATCCCACCCTGAGTTCATATTAACAGCCCAGGCCTGATTTTATATCAACAGCTCAACACTGAGTTTCTATCAACAGTATACCTCTGCCGTGTTTATATCAAAAGCCCAACCCTGAGTTTATATCAACAGCACAGCCCTTAGAGTATAACAGAAAACCTCTGCCATGTTTATATCAATACATCTGCCATACTTTTAATAACACAGCCCTGAGTTGATATCAACAGTCCAGCCTTGACTTTAGATCAAAAGACCAGATATGAGTTGATATTCTCAAGTCAGCACTGCATTTATATCAACAGCCCAGCCCTGAGATTATATCAACAACACAGCCCTGAGTTTATACCAACAGCCCAGCCCCCAGTTTACATCAACTGCCAGGCCCTGAGTTTATATCAATAGTCCAGTCCTGAGTTTGTAACAAAAGCTTATTAACAGCCCTGCCCTGAGTTTATATCAACAGCCCAGCATATATTAAAAGCCCAGCCCTGAGATTAGGGAACAGCCCATCCATGAATATATATCAGCAGCCCAGCCAAGTTTATATCAACAGCTCTGCCCTGAGTTGAAATCAGCAGGACTTCCGGTAAGATGGCGATTGCTTAGCTGTTCCGAACTTTTGTTCCGTTACTGTCGCTATCTTTGCACTAAATGTCTCCATTTTTTAAACCTTAGTCGAGAACTTTTTCGGTACCTCTTACTTGCCTGTGAACACATCTAACTTACAATGTCTAGCAAGAGCTCTAAATCCGGGAGAAAGGAAGCTACGGCTCTCTCAGACGAGACCCTGGCTGCGCTCGGTCAGCTCCGAGACGAAATTTTAAAGGAATTTAAAACCGCTTTCAAACACTTGGAGGACAAACTTGATCAGATCAACGACAAGGTGGGCAAACATGCCCAACACTTATCTCGCATCGATGAGACTTCTGAAGATTTAGAAAGTCGTGTTCGATACTTGGAGACTCTCTGTTCCAGCTTGGAGGAAAAGTGTAACAAACTCCTTTTCAAAACGGTGGATCTCGAAAATCGCAGCAGACGCCGCAATCTTAGAATTCTTGGATTGCCAGAGGCCACCGAACAGGGATCAACAGTGAAGTTTTTCGCCGAGTTTCTCTGTGAGATATTCCGGAAAGACTTGCTTCCGAACCCTCCTGAGCTCCAACGGGCACACTGGGTCTATGTTCCTGCCGGAATTCTGGGCAACCGCCCGCAACCAGTAATCTTGTGCTTCCATCAATACCAGGTAAAACACTGTCTGATCGTAGAGTCACGTCGCAGATGTTCTTTTATTTTCCAGGATACAACCATTCGCTTTGTGGAAGATTTTGCTCCCTAGACCTTAAAGATGCGCGCTGAGTTTAAAGGTGCAATGAAAGTGCTTTTTGATCGTGGTTTTAAACCTTCTCTTCGTTCCCCTGCTGATCTACGAATCAAGCTTAACACTGAGAAATACAAATGGTTTAAGTCAGCCAAGGAAGCTGAAGCATTTGTAGCAAGTCTTCCGGCTATCCAGCCATCTTCGGAACCCGATCAGACCTCCTAAAATGGTGGATAAGTACTTCTCGTAGTAAAATTACTTTTTCTGGACTCAGACTTTACTTGAATCATTCAGACATTATTCATCGAAACTCTAAGGGCTGTTGACAATCTCTCCCTGGATTTGGTGTGTGTGTAATCTATTTTTTATTGTTGTACAACTTTATCTACAGAGTTCTACAACTGACTTTAACTTGTTTTGGAGGATTGAAGTCTTCAGTGAAGGCCTTCCTGTTTGTTGGTTCACAGTTTAATTGCCGATCTATTTTTCCTTCTTTTTATATTTATTTATTTTATTATACTTTTTTTCTTTTCTTCACCCCCTTTTTTCTAATTTCTGAATTTTTTTCTCTCTTCTCTGTAAATGGTTGATAAATACTCGTCTTGAATTTATAATTTTCCCCTTCCTCTCCTTTTTTTTATCCTTTTTTTCCCTTTCTCTTACTTTATTCTTCTATAATTTTTCCGCTGGCAGGTTAGTTTTGGTCCTTTTCCGATTTTCTCTGTATTAAGTTTTAGATTCCTGCAGAAGGTGTTCCAATCTGTAGTTATGTTTTATAGTGCATAAACTAGTTACTATTTGTTATAGTATTTACACGGTACTGCTGTTAATGACATAGATCTGGAAGTTGTATTTGGGTTAATTTTTTTGGTAGAGCTAGCTACTTGTTTTGGTAGCCGTCTAGTTTTGGGTTGTGTGGGTGGGGTGGGTTTTCTAGTTCCAACATCACTCCCTGTATATATTATATCTCTTTATTGCTCAGGACATGTATATGTTTTGATTTTACGAATCTATGTTTACATCCCTGCTCCCAGACTGCTATTATACTGCTTGACTTTTTACATGCCTTCTGCCTTTTATGCATCAGTAATCGATAATGGTGAGTGCACTTAAATTCGTGAGCTGGAATGTAAAGGGATTGAATCACCCTGTTAAAAGGAGGAAGGTATTCTCACATATCAAACAACTCAAAGCTGACATTGCTTTCCTTCAAGAAACTCATATTCGTTGTTCTGATAACTCCCGGCTTTTGTCAAAGTGGGCGGGTCAGCATTTTCATTCATCCTTTACCGCTAAAGCTAGGGGAGTCTCCATTCTTATTAACTCAAATATTCCTTTTGAACTCCATAATAAAATATCTGATATAAATGGCCGTTTTATTATTGTTTCTGGCAAATTATATAACACTAAAGTTGTACTAGCAAACCTGTATGCCCCCAATTTTGATGATGTTAATTTTTTTGAACGGTTTTTTTCCTCACTACCAGACTTAAATTCATACTCTCTTATACTGGGCAGTGACTTTAATTGTTGGTTAGATCCTAATTTGGATCGATCATCCTCTGTTACTAGACCACCTACTAAATCTGCCTTAGCTATCCAATCGTTTCTCTCTAATTATGGTATCTCCGATATATGGCGTTTCCTCCATCCTACGGAGAGAGATTATTCTTTTTTCTCACATGTTCACCATACCTTCACTAGAATTGATTATTTCTTACTCGATAACCAACTTATTCCATTTGCCCACTCTTGTGACTATCAGAGTATACTGATCTCTCACCATGCCCCAATTACTCTCTCTCTGAATTTGCCTGGTCTCCCTCAGAGGAATAAACACTGGTGGTTTGATTCAACTTTACTATCGGATGATGATTTTTAAAAATTTATTAAGGATCAGATAACCTTTTATTTTAACACTAATACATCACCTGAAGTGCCATCCCAGATTGTCTGGGATGCCATGAAAGCATATCTGAGGGGGCAAATAATCTCTTACACAGCAAATCTCAACAGAAGATCCCGTGCAGATCGTTTAGACCTCATTAACCAGATTAAAGAATTGGATCAAATATATGCCCAAACTAAGAACCCTGAATTATACAAGAAGCGTGTTGAACTCCAAACTAAATTTAACCTTTGTCCACTCAACCTGTCAAACGCCAACTTCTCGAAAGCAAGAGTCGCTTTTACATTCATGGGGATAAGTCTGGTAAATTCCTAGCCAATCAGCTGAGGCGTTCCAAAGCCAAACAACAAAGATCAAAGATCCAGAAGGAGAACGGAGACTTTACATTGGATCATTTAGAAATTAATGACGCATTTAAAAATTTTTATTCTCGGCTTTATTCCTCTGAATCTCTGAATGACAATATCTCTGTTGATCAATTTTTACAGAATCTGAATATCCCCTCACTTTCATCTGATTTCAAAGCCAAACTCAATGCGCCTATGTCATTAGAAGAAATATCTACTGCAATTTCTGCACTGTCCTCAGGGAAATCTCCTGGACCTGATGGGTTCCCTGTAGAATTTTATAAATCATTCTCTTCTCTTCTTTCTCCTCAGTTACTTTCAGTATTATCTGACTCGTTTAATTACGGCAAATTGCCACCCTCTTTCAGTGAGGCATCTATTATTCTTCTTTTAAAAAAGGGCAAAGACCCAACAGAGTGTTCCTCGTATAAGCCGATCTCTCTGCTCAATGTTGATGTAAAGATCTTAGCTAAAGTTTTGGCTCATAGATTAGAAACCATCATTCCCTCCATTATCTCTGATGACCAAACAGGCTTTATTAAAAACAGTCTCCCTTTTTTTTAACATTCGGCGCTTATTTAATATCTTATACTCACCTCCAACTGGGATTCCTGAATGTGTTATTTCCCTCGATGTGGAGAAAGCATTTGATCATATAGAGTGGAACTACCTTTTTGCAGTTTTAGAAAAATTTGATCTTGGCCAAAGTTTCATCTCTTGGATTCAATTGCTGTACCTGTGTTCTACTGCCTCTGTTTTAACTAATTTTCAGAAATCCCAAGTATTTAATCTCAAACGTGGCACCCGCCAGGGATGCCCCTTAAGTCCCTTTCTCTTTGATTTGGCTACGGAACCTCTGGCGATAGCATTTCGAAACTGCCCTGAATTGACTGGGATTTGGAGAGGGGGTGTTGAGCATAAAGTTTCTCTCTATGCTGATGACATATTACTCTTTCTCTCAAATCCGTCTACATCCTTACCTCTAATGTTTTCACTTCTTGACCAGTTTAGCCAGATCTCTGGCTATAAACTTAATTTACATAAGAGTGAACTTCTCCCAATTAATAAAGAAGCACAAGAACTAACATTTCGTGATCTCCCTTTTAAAGTAGTCCATAATCAATTTACTTATCTTGGAATTACAGTCACAAGGAAGTTTAAAGATCTCTTTCGTGAAAACTTTGCCAATCTTTCATATGCTATAAAACACAGACTGGTACAATGGTCACCTCTATCTATGTCTTTGGTAGGTCGTATTAATGTTGTTAAAATGTATGTCCTCCCCAAATTTTTATACCTATTTCAATTTATCCCAATTTTTATTCCTAAATCTTTTTTTGATTCCTTAGACTCTATTATTCTGTCATATCTGTGGCAGAATAAGCGCTCTAGAATTAATAAAATCCATCTCCAAAAATCTAAAAAAAGAGGCTGGCATGGCTTTACCTAACTTTCGTTTATATTATTGGGCAGCTAATATACGTTGTGCTACCTTCTGGTCTTTCTTCCATGGCCAACCCGAGTGCCCTAACTGGGTGGCGATGGAGCTGAGCTCCACTAAAGAATTATCTATCTCTGCACTTCTTGGCTCTGCACTCCCTAGTAGTCTGCCCAGATCAATAGCTAATCCTCTTGTTAGATACACTTTGCGTATATGGGCTCAGATCAGGAAATGCTATGGTTTCCAGGGGTTTTCCGTTTCCAGCCCTGTTGCTCATAATCACCTTTTTTTACCTACTACATACGATTCAGCATTCCAGGTTTGGTATAGGAAGGGCATTAGACATTTTGAAGATCTTTTCATTGATAATCGCTTCACTTCTTTTCAGCAGCTCTCTGTTAAGTTCAATCTGCCCAATGCTCATTTTTTCAGATATCTCCAAATCCGACACTTTATTGCTCCTTTAATTCCTAACTTTCCTGAAATGCCTGCGAAAAATGCTATGGACCTATTTCTTTCCATGAATCCACTAGGTAAAGGCTTAATATCAATCATCCAAGATAAACTAGCCCCCATGGACAAAATCAAAATGGCCTGGGAGCAGGATTTAAATATCTCCTTATCTGAGGAGAGCTGGGATTCAGTTCTCAAATCGGTTAACTCAACCTCTCTTTGTGCTCACCACTGCCTTTTACAGTTTAAGATTGTTCATAGAGCCCATATGTCTAAATCTAAACTATCTCGATTCTACCCTAGCGTTAGTCCGCTCTGTGATAAATGCAAGAGGGGCGTGGCCTCTCTCATCCATATGTACTGGTTCTGTCCTAGCTTGGAGAAATTCTGGAAAGATGCCTTCACTACGTTATCGTGTATTCTGAATCAGCACCTAGAACCAAACCCCTTAATTGCTCTGTTCGGTTTTTGGGGCAGACTTATGTCTGGGTCCGACCAAATGCCGAATATTATCCTTTGCCTCTCTCCTGGCTAGACGCTTGATCCTCCTCAGATGGAGAGATGTTGCCCCACCCACTCATGCTCAATGGCTTAATGACATCATGGCCTGTTTGGACCTCGAAAAAATTCATTATTCAGTTCTCAATTCGGATCTAAAGTTCCATAAGGTCTGGGGACCTTTTATCGAGTACTTTCATAACCTTCCTCTTGACTATGGTTTTTTTTCTTTTCGGTTCCTTGCTTTCAGCTCCTTTTTTTTTCTGGTAGAAGGCATTATTATCCTTTGTTGCTGAGTGTATTCACAGTCTGGGAGTTTGGCTGTCCTGACTTATACTCTCTATATTGTGTTGTGGTTGGTCTGGAGTTGCTGTTGTTTTTTCTTGTGTTGTGGGGCTTGGGGAGGACACTAAGTTTACTTGTCTTTAATTTAGGTGCTTTTTTTTGTTAAATTCTCTTCCTTTGTAGCATATTGTTATTGTATGCTTAATTTTGCACGGGTTTAATGTTCCTCATTGGGATTTGGGGTTTTTAATTTGTAAAATGTTTTGAAAAACTAATAAAAAAAATAAAAAAAAAGAAATCAGCAGACCAGCCCAGAGTTTATATCTACAGAACAGCCCTGATTTCATATCAACAGCCTGGCAATAAGTATATATCAACAGCCTAGCCATAAGTATACATCAACTGCAGCCCTCAGTTTATATCAACATTCGACCCGAGTTTATATCAACATCCAGTCTTGTGTTTATATCAAATGCCGAGCCCTGAGTTTATACCAATACCTCTGCTATGTTTATATCAAAAGACCTGTTCTGAGTTGATATTAACAGTCCAGCCATGAGTACAGGCAGTCCTCGAGTTACGAACATCCAACTTACGGACAACTTGTACTTACGAACCGAGGAAGGAGAACACTGTCCACTATTTTAAATCGAATCGCGACACCGACCGCCATTTTAAGTCGTTGCTGTTGACACTGTGTCGAGTGTTTAACTTTGTATTTGGCTTAAATTTTTCTTAGTAAGAGTCACCCTGACCCCACCCCCTGCCCACCCCCACCAGTTCTGGTCGGCTGGTGGCGCAGTGAGATCAGCGTTGGGCTCAAGTTCGATCCAGTGACAAACCGCTCCCGTGCCGGGTTGATGTCGATCCAGTGACTCCCGTACAATCCATGCCAGGTTGATGTTGAGCTCACACCTCGACCTCGTTAATAAAAAACACTGCTACCTCCAGTTTAAATTCCCACACAGAATATTGTGGAGGATCAAATACCCAAACCCAGCACAACCCCCACTTGTCCCATTTAGGTGGTCCTTAGGACCCAGAGGACCTCGAGAGCTGGCAGAGCTGGGGACCCGCCGCCCGCAGTGTTTCTGTTCCATTGACGGGAAGCGATCACGATTGAAAATAAAGTGGAAATAATAAAGCGTTTGGAAAGAGGTGAAATGCCATCAGTCATTGGAAAAGTGTTAGGCTACAGTCGGGCAACGATCGGAACAATTCTAAAGGATAAAGTGAGAATAATGGAGCATGTGAAAGCCCCTGTCTCGATGAAAGCTACAATTATTACTAAGCAAAGCAGTGGTTTAATTATTGGAATACACATGTTTCTTAAGTGTTTTATATGCAATGAAAAGTAAAATATATATTATGTACTAAGACAAACGTTTGACTAACTGACGCTAAATAATATCGGATGTACTTGTTCCGACTTACGTACAAATCCGACAAAGACGGACTCAGGAATGGAACTCATACGTAACCTGGGGATTGCCTGTATATATATCAACAGCCTGGCCCCGAGTTTATATCCAGTCCAGGCCCGAATTTGTGTGAAGAACTTTGCGGTGCTTATAACAACAGCCCAGCCCTTAGTTTATACTCACAGCCCAGTCCCGAGATAATATCAATAGACCAGCCCGAGATTATATCAACAGACCAGCCCTGAGTTTATATCTACAGAGCAGCACTATTTAAATCAACAGCCCAGCCCTGAGTTTATATCAAACGCCGAGCCATTAGTTTATACAAATAACTCTGCCGTTTATATCAAAAGACCTGATCTGAGTTGATATTAACAGTCCAGCCGTGAGTATATATATCAACAGCCCGGCCTCGAGTTTACATCAACAGGCCAGCCCTGAGTTTATTTCAATACCTCTGTCGCTTTTTAACAAGAACCCAACCCTGAGTTTATATCAACTGTCCAACTCTGAGTTTATATTAACAGTCCAGCCCTGTGTTTATCTGAACAGCCCAGCCCTGAGTTTATTTCAGTACCTCTGCCGTTTTTTAACAACAGCCCAGTCCTGAGTTTATCAAAAGCCCTGCCCTGAGTTTATATCAACAGAAAACCTCTGCTGTGTTTATATCTACAGCACATACGCTACTTTATGTCAATATATCTGCTGTGCTTATAACAACAACCCAGCCCTGAGTTGATATCAACAGCCCAGCACTGAGTTCAACAGCCCAGACCTAAGTTTCTATCAACAGCTTAGCCTTGAGTTTCTATCAACAGAATACCTCTGCTGTGTTTATATCAACAGCCCAGCACTGTGGTTATATCAAGAGACCAGCTGTAAATTTATATAAAGCGACCAGCCCTGAGTTTATAAAAACAAATCAGCCCTAAGTTTATATCAACAGTCCAGCCCTGTGTTTATCAGAACAACCCAGCCCTGAGTTTATATCAACAGCCCAGCCCTGAGATATATTAATACCTTCGCGTGTTTATAATAAAAACCCAAACCTCAGTATATATCAACATTCCAGTCTTAACTTTATATCAAAAGATTAGACATGAGTATATATTCACATCACAGCACTGAGTTTATATTAACAACCCAGCCCTGAGTTTAAATCAACAGCCCAGCACTCAATTTATATCAACAGCCCAGCACTGAATCTATATCAACAGCCCAGCCTTGAGTTTATACCAACAGCCCAATCCTGAGTTTATATCAACAGAATACCTCTAACGCGTTTATATCAAAAGCACATCCCTGAGTTTATGTCAACAGCCCATATCTAAGTTTACATCAACAACCCAGTCTTGAGTTTAAATCAAGAGCCAACCCAGAGTTGAAATCAGCAGACCAGCCCTGAGTTTGTATCAACATCCCACCCCTGAATTTGTATCAAAAGCCCAGCCATGAGTTTAGATCACAGCCAGGCCAAGTTCCATTGCAACCTGCAATGCTTATATCAACATCAGCTCTGAGTTTATATCAACAGCCAGGCCAGAGTTTATATCAACATCCCAGCCCTGATTTAATATCAAAAGTCCAGCAGTAAGTTTATATCAACACCACAACCCTGAGTTTGTATCAACATCCCACCCGTGATCTTATATCAAAAGCCCATTTCCGAGTTTATATCAACAGTCCAGCCCTCAGTTTATATCAACATCACACCCAAGTACTTATCAACAGCCCAGGCCAGATTTTATATCAATAGCTCTGCCCTGAGTTTCTATCAACAGAATACCACAGCCGTGTTTATATCAACAGAAACTGTCTGCCATGTTTATATCAACAGCCCTGCCCTGAGTTTATATCAACAGCCCAGTCCTGAGTTGAAGTCAGCAGTCCAGCCTGAGCCCTGAGTTTACCTCAATGCCTCTACTTTATTTGTATCAACAGCTAAGCCCCAGCATTATATCAAATGCCCAGCCCTCAGTTTTATCAACAGCCCTGCCTTGAGGTTATCTCAACCACCCAGTCAATCCTGTTTTTATACCAACTGCTCAGCCCTGAGTTTCTATCAACAGAATACCTCTGCCGTGTTTATCTCAACAGCCGAGGCCTGAGTTTATAACCAACAGCCCAGCCCTGAGTTTATATCAACAGAATACCTCAGCTGTGTTTATACAGGTTTCCCCCGCTATTCGAAAGTAGAGCACTCATATGAAACGGTTCATAAGCCGGGATGTCATAAAATGAAGAAGCATTTACCATTTATTTATATGGGAAAAATTTGTAAGCATTCGCAGACCCAAAAAATAACCTACCAAATCATGCCAAATAACACACAAAACCTAAAATAACAATAACATATAGTAAAAGCAGGAATAATTTGATAAATACACAGTTGATATAATGTAGGAATACTTTTCTACAATTATTGCAGCACTGTCCATCGCAGCCAAAATTTCACGCAAGCACTCTCAGCAGCACTCGCAGCAAAAACACACAGCGCAAGTGCTCCTGGCGGAAGCACTTTTTCCAGTAACCTTTAAGCTATGAAGCTATCGAATAACACATAAAAATACACAGCTTATATAAAGTAGAAATAATGTACGCCCAGTGTAATTTCACTTACCGGAATCGGGAAGACAGTGAGGACACATGATGGTGTGTTAGGCTGAATCGTCGGAGGTTGGGGTGGTGGGACACTGGGGTATCATCTCATCGTCGTCAGTTTCCATCAGGGCAGGAAGGTCACCACCTTCTATGTCTGCCTGCCTCGATGTCAAAGGTCGAGTTTCATCGTCTGCTGTGGCTGATGTGGAAGGCTTGAAAAACGACAGTATGCTTGACTGCTTAGCCTCGTGCATTTTTCTATCATAGTTCTTTGTAAGCACTCAAACCATCCTGCAAACTTGCCCTAAACCTACGTACCCTTTCAAGATTAAAGTCATACTTTTCTGCAATCATTGCAGCGTTGTCAATCGCAGCAAAAATCTCATGCAATTGCTTCACGTTCAGTTCCTGGACGTCTTCACTTTTGGGCCGTTCACTACTGCGTTCGGCTTCAATTGTTATCCTTTCCTCTTCAGCTCTTCATCTGTTGGTTCTTGGTCATGGGATGCCAAAACCTCTTCAACATCATCTTCGTCAACTTCCACAGACCCTTTGCCAAATTCGTTATGTCCTTACTTCGTTTACCACGATCGAAACACTTTATTATGTCTAGTTTTACACTGTGTAATACCTTTATTACTCTTACTCTTTATTACTCTTTTAGGCTTTTCTGATACTGTACCTTAGAACTCATCTTGCTAACGGATACACAAAATAAATCTACATAAAGCACAGATGCTCACAGACACATGTTTAAGCAATGCTGGCTAGAATGCAGTTCCGGGGAAGCAGCAAGTCTGCTCGGCTCATGCTGCCTTTTCTTGTAACAGTGAAAACACTTTCTGTTAGCGGAAACAGGTAACTAAATGTAGGTCTTTCATAACAGCGAGTTGACGCAAATCGAACGTTCGAAAAACGGGGGACATCTGTGTCAATAGGCCAGCCCTGAGATATACCAATACCTCTGCCATGTTTATAACAAAAACCTAGCCCTCAGTATATATCAACATTCCAGTCTTAACTTTATATCAAAAGACCAGACGTCAGTATATATTCACATCACAGCACTGTGATTATATTAACAACCCAGCCTCGAGTTTATATCAACAGCCCAGCCCTGACTTTACATCAAAAGCCAGCTGAGTTGAAATGAACAGACCAGCCCTGAGTATATATCTACAGCCCAGCTCTGATTTAATATCAACAGCCCAGCTGTAAGTTTATATCAACACAGCAACCCTGAGTTGAGATGTAAATCTCACCAGTGAGTGTATATCAACATCCCACCAGTAATCTTATATCAACACCCCATCCCTGAGTGTATATCAACATCCCACCAGTAATCTTATATCAAAAGCCCATCCCTGAGTTTATATCAACATCCCACCAGTGATCTTATATCAAAAGCCCATCCCTGAGTTTATATCAACAGTCGAGCCTCAAGTGTGTATCAACAGTCCAGCCCTGTTTATATCAAATGCCTAGTCCTGAGTTTATATCAACAGAATATCTCTAACGTGTTTATATCAACAGCACAGCCCTGAGCTAAAATCAGACCAGCCTGAGCCCCGAGTTTACCTCAATGCCTCTACCATGTTTATATCACCAGCCCAGCCCTGGCATTATATCAAATGCCCAGCCCTCAGTTTACATCAACAGCCAAGCCTTGAGTTTTATCAACAGCCCAGCCCTGAGTTGATATCAAAAGCCCAGTGCTGAGTTTATATAAAATGCCCAGCGCTGAGTTTATATAAAATGCCCAGTGCTGAGTTTATATAAAATGCTCAGTGTTGAGTTTATATAAAATGCCCAGCCCTGAGTTTATATCAAATGCCCAGCACTGAGCTGAAATCAGCAGACCAGCCTGAGCTTATATCTGCAGTACAGCCCTGATTTTATATCAACAACACAGCCCTGAGTTTGTATTAACATCCCGCCCCTGAGTTTATAACAACAACCAGGCCTGTGTTTCTGTCAAAACCACTGCTGTGCTTATATCAACATTAGCCCTGATTTTGTATCAATAGCCCAGCTCCAAGTTCATATCAACAACCCAGCCCTGAGTTGAAATCAACAGACTCGCCATAAGTTTATGTCAACAGAATACCACAGCCGTGTTTATATCAACAGCCTAGCCCTGGGTTTATTTCAATACCTCTGCTGTTTTTGAACAACAACCCAGCCCTTAGTTGAAATCAACAGCGCAGCCCTGAATTTATATCAAAAGCCCAGCCCTGAATTGTTATCAACAGCTCAGCCCTGAATTTATATCAAAAGCCCAGCCTTGAATTGTTATCAACAGCCAGGCCTGAGTTTCTATCAAAACCTCTGCCATGTTTATATCAACATCAGCTCTGACTTTGAATCAACAGTCGAGCCCCGAGTTCATATCAACAGCCTAGCCCTGATTTTATATCAAAAGCTCAAACCTGAGTTCTATCAACGGAATACCCCTGCCGGGTTTATATGAAGAGCTCAGTTTATATTAATACCTCACCGTTTAACAAGCCAGCCCTGAGTTTATATTAACAGCACAGTAGTGAATTTACATCAACAGCCCAGCCCCGAGTTTACATCAATACCTCTGCCCTGTTTATAACAACAGTCCAGCCATGAGTTTATATCAGCAGTCCAACCATGAGTTACATCAACAGCTCTGCTGTGTTCATATCAACAGCAAAGCCTTGAGTTTACATCAACCACCCAGTCCTGACATTGTATCAATGGCACAGCCCTGTTTATATCAACATCCCAGCCCTGAGTTCATATCTACAGCCCATCCCTGAGTTCATATCTACAGCCCATCCCTGAATTTATATCAACAGCCCATCCCTGAGTTCATATCAACATCCCAGCCCTGAGTTCATATCTACAGCCCATCCCTGAGTTCATATCTACAGCCCATCCCTGAATTTATATCAACAGCCCAGCCCTGAGTTTATATCAACAGTCAGGTCCTGACTTTATATCAAAAGACCAGTAATGAGTTGATATTCACAACCCAGCACTGAGTTTATATTAACAGCACAGCCCTGAGTTTATATGAATATCCCACCCCTGAGTTATATCAACAGCCAGGCCTGAGTTTCTATCAAAACCTCTGCTGTGTTGATATCAACATCAGCCTTGAGTTTATATGAACAGAAAACCTCTGCCATGTTTATATCAACAGCACAGCCCTTAGCTTGTATCAATACTTCTCCGTATTTATAACAGCAACCCGTATTTATAACCCTGTTGTTATATCAACAGGCAGGCCCTGACTTAATCAACCACTGACTTTATATCAACAGCCCAGTCCTGGGTTTAGATCTATAGCCATGCCGCGTTTATAACAACAGTCCAGCCATGAGTTTGTATGAACAGTCCCCGAGTTTAGATCAACAGCCCAACTCTGAGTTTATATCAACTTCCCAGCCTGAAGTTAATATCAACAGCCCAGTCCTAAGTTTATATCAACAGCCAGCACTGTTGAAAACAACAGACCAGCCCTGTTTATATCTACAGCCCATCCCTGATTTTATATCAACAGCCCAGCCATAAGTTTATATCAACAGCACAGCCCTGAGTTGATATCAACATCCAACTCCTGAGTTTGTATCAAAAGCCCAGCCATGAGTTCAGATCAACAGCCAGACCCAAATTTCCATTAAAACCTCTGCAGTATTTATATCAAGATCAGCCCTGAGTTTATATCAATACCTCTGCTGTGTTTATAGCTGCAGCACAGCCCTGAGTTTACATCAACACCCAGCCCAGAGTTTTTATCAAGACCTCAGCCGTGTTTATATTAACATCAGCCCTGAGTTTACATCAACACCCAGCCCAGAGTTTTTATCAAGACCTCAGCCGTGTTTATATTAACATCAGCCCAAGAGTTTATATCAACAACCCATCCCAAGTTTATATCAATACCTCTGCCCTGTTTATATCAACGGTCCAGCCCTGAGTTTTTATCAACAGCTCAGCCCTGAGTTGATATTTAACAGCACAGTACTGAGCTGATATCAACAGCCCAGCCCAGTTTCTATCAAAACCTCAGCCATATTTATATTAACATCACCCGAGTTTATATCAACAACCTAGCCCCAAGTTTATATCAATAACTCTGCCATGTTTATATCAACAGCCCAGCCCTGAGTTTATATCAAAAGAACAGCCCTGAGCTTATATCAACAGCTCAGCCCTGATATATATCGATACCCCTGCCGTGTTTACAACAATAACCCAGCCCTGAGTTTGTATCAACAGCGTAAACACAGGGAAATCCGCAGATGCTGGAAACTCAATCAACACACACAAAATGCTGGTGGAACGCGACAGGCCAGGCAGCATCTATAGGAAGAAGTACAGTCGATGTTTCAGGCCGAGACACTTCGTCAGGACTGACAGAGGCTCTTTCAGTTAGTTTGCTGATGATGCAAAGGTTGGGGTTGTTGTGGATAGTGTGGAGGGCTGTCAGAGGTTACAGCGGCACATTGATAGGATGTAAAACTGCGCTGAGAAGTGGCATATGGAGTTCAACCCAGATAAGTGTGAGATGGTTCATTTTGGTAGGTTAAATATGATAGCAGAATATAGTATTAATGGCAAGACTCTTGGCAGTGTGGAGGATCAGGGGGATCTTGGGGTCTGAGTCCACAGGACACCTCAAGGCAGCTGCGCAGGTTGACTCTGTGTGTTGGTCTTTCATCAATTGTGGGATTGAATTTCGGAGAGTAGAGGTAATGTTGCAGCTACATAGGACCCTGGACAGACTCCACTTGGAGTACTATGCTCAGTTCTGGTTGCCTCACTACAGGAAGGATGTGGAAACCATAGAAAGGGTGCAGAGATTTACAAGGATGTTGCCCTGATTGGGGAGCATGCCTTATGAAAACAGGTTGAGTGAACTTGGCCTTTTCTTGTTGGAGTGATAGAGGATGAGAGATGACCTAATAGAGGTATATAAGATGATGAGAGGCATTGATCGTGTGGATAGTCAGAGGTTTTTTCCCCAGGGCTGAAATGGCTGCCACAAGAGGGCATAGGATTAAGGTGCTTGGGAGTAGGTACAGAGGAGATGGCAGGGATAAGTTTTTTTATGCAGAGTGGTGAGTACATGGCATGGGCTGCCGGCAACGGCAGTGGAGGCAGATACAATAGGGTTTTTTAAGAGACTTTTGGATAGATACACGGAGCTTAGAAAAATAGAGGGCTATGAATAACGCTAGTAATTTCTAAGGTAGGGACATGTTCAGCACAACTTTGTGGGCCGAAGGGCCTGTACTGTGCAGTAGGTTTTCTATGTTTCTATATCAACAGTCCAGCCTTGACTTTATATCAAAAGACCAGACAAGAGTATATACTCACAACCCAGCCCTGAGTTTATATCAACAGTCCAGCCCTGAGTTTATATCAGTTGCCCAGCCCTGAGTTGATATCAACTGCCCTGCGCTTATATCACGATGAAGTGAGCAGTCTGCACTAACTTTGATGGGTAACTTACAGCTCGTGCCTCAGGATCTTCAAACGTCAACAGCTGAACACTGGTGTCTCCTTCAAGGGGCCGATCCATGTCCCAGAGCTCACCACTGACCTTGGCTACAAGCGAATTCTCTGCTAATTCCCAGCTGCAACCAGAGAGAGTTAATTAACAGAACAAGTGCACAGGTTTTTTCTGATCCTCAATATAAAATCAAAAATCTGACCAACATACAGATACAGAGTCACTTTCTGCTCACAACAACTAAATGGACTGTGCAGTGCAAAGGGAACAATGAAAATAGAGTGGACAATCCAAGAGTGAGGAGTGATATTGGGTTAAAAGAGATGTTCTCAGGGAAATGTACGGAAGAAATGTGGCAAATATTCAGGTAGGTTGCCTATGCAGAAGACAGACAGGAATACTGTATGTGAGGCTGGTGTTCTGTGCTCGGTGTCAGATATGGGAAGTCCAGGAGACTCCCAGCCTCTTGGACAGCCACATCTGCGCCAGGTGTGTCGAGCTGTAGCTCCTTAGTGACCGTGTTAAGGATCTGGAGATGCAACTCAATGACCTTCGGCTGGTCAGGAAAAGTGAGGAGGTGATAGACAGCAGCTATAGGCAGGTAGTCACACCGGGGCTTTGTGAGACAGATAAGTGGGTAACAGTCAGAAGAGGGAAGGGCAGGAGTCAGATGCTAGAGAGCACCCCTATGGTGTACCCCTTGACAATAAGTACTCCTGCTTGAGTAATGTTGATGGGGATGGCCTACCTGGGGTAAGCAACAGTGGCTGCGCCTCTGGCACAGAGTCTGGCCCTGTGGCTCAGATGGGTAGGGAAAGGAATAGGAAGGCAGCAGCGATAGGGAATCAGTGGGTAAGGGGATCAGACAGGCGATTCTGTGGACATAGAAAAGAAGCACGGATGGTCATTTGCCTTTCAGGTGCCAGGGTCCAGGATGTTCCTGATCGTGTCCACAATATCCTGAAGTGGGAAGGAGAATAGCCAGAGGGTGTGGTACATATTGGTACCAATGACTTAGGCAGGAAAAGGGAGGAGGTCCTGAAAACAGACTACGATAAGTTGGGAAGGAAGTTGAGAAGCAAGACCACAAAGGTAGTAATCTCGGGATTACTGCCTGGGTCACGTGACAATGAGCATAGGAAGAAAGTGAGGTAGAGGATAAATATGTGGCTGAGGGATTGAAGCAGAGGGAAGGGATTCAGATTTCTGGATCATTGGAACCTCTTTTGGGGCAGGAGTGGCTAATACAAAAAGGGTGGGTTGCAGATGAATCCCAAGGGGACCAATATCCTGGCAGGGAGGTTTACTAATGCTATTGGGGAGAGTTTAAACTAAGATTGATGGGGGGGTGGGTGGTGGGAACCAAACTGAAGAGACAGAGGAAGGGGCGGTTGGCTCACAAATAGACAAAGCTCGGAGACTTTGTAAAAGTCTCCCTTTGCAAAAGGGAGGGCCCGCATTAGGGTGATAGAGAAGGGACGCGCTCAGACCGATGGTTAGAGATGTTGTAGCGGTGTGCTACAAACAGCGCTAAAATTACGACACGGAGTCGGTAACTGCAGTCGAAGGAAAAACTTTATTCGAAAACTTCAGCCTCACTTTTAAGCCTCTGTCAACCGGCCCCCCATGGCGAAGAGGCTCCAAAGCTCTGTGCTCGCAAACCCCCGTAGGCTATCTAATTGTGAGTCGGTTCGCATACGCTAGGAAATGAGCCGCCACATAACCCCCCCCCAGAACCGGCGATACACCCCCCAATGTCCACAGCCTGGGCCAGAACCTGCTTGGGAGGTCGGCCTCTGCGCCGAGGCGCCGGAAACTCGGCCGGTTGCGCCAGGTCCACATGGGCCGGCTTGAGGCGGTCCACCGTGAAAACCTCCTCCTTCCCCCCAACGTCCAGCACGAACGTGGACCCGTTGTTCCGGAGCACCGTAAACGGCCCCTCGTATGGCCGCTGCAGCGGTGGCCGATGCCCGCCCCTTCGTACAAACACAAACTTACAGTTCCGTAGGTCTTTGGGTACGCAGGTCGGGTGCCGCCCATGCTGTGAAGTGGGTATGGGGGCCAGGTTACCGAGCTTCCCGCGAAGTCTGCCCAGGACTGCAGCGGGTTCTTCCTCTTGCCCCCTCGGGGCTGGTAGGAACTCCCCGGGGACGGCCAGGGGCGCGCCGTATACCAACTCGGCCGACGAGGCGTGCAGGTCGTCCTTGGGCGCTGTGCGGATGCCGAGAAGGACCCAGGGAAGCTCGTCCGCCCAGTTGGCTCCTCGCAGGCGGGCCATGAGGGCCGACTTCAGGTGACGGTGGAAACGCTCCACTAGCCCGTTCGACTGTGGGTGGTAGGCAGTGGTGTGGTGCAGCTGAGTCCCCAAAAGGCTGGCCATAGCTGACCACAGGCTGGAGGTGAACTGGGCGCCTCTGTCGGAGGTAATGTGGGCTGGTACACCAAAGCGGGATATCCAGGTGGCGATCAGGGCTCGGGCGCAAGATTCGGAGGTGGTGTCGGTGAGCGGGACCGCCTCTGGCCATCTTGTGAACCGGTCCACGATAGTCAGGAGGTAACGCGCTCCGCGCGACACTGGCAGGGGGCCCACGATATCCACATGAATGTGGTCGAAACGCCGGTGGGCGGGATGGAACTGCTGCGGTGGGGCTTTGGTGTGCCGCTGCACCTTGGCCGTCTGGCAGTGCATGCACGTCCTGGCCCATTCACTGACCTGTTTGCGGAGTCCGTGCCAAACGAACCTGCTGGAAACCATCCGGACAGTTGTCCGGATGGAGGGATGCGCCAAGTTATGAATGGAGTCGAAAACCCGTCGCCGCCAGGCTGCGGGGACGACCGGACGGGGCTGGTTGGTGGCGACGTCACAGAGTAGGGTCCTCTCACCTGGGCCCACGGGGAAGTCCTGGAGCTGCAAACCAGAGACTGCAGTCCTGTAACTCGGAATCTCCTCATCTACCTGCTGTGCCTCTGCCAGTGCCTCAAAGTCTACCCCTTGGGAAAGGGCATGAACGGTAGGGCGAGAGAGCGCATCCGCCACGACATTGTCCTTACCCGAGACGTGCCGGACATCCGTTGTGTATTCAGAGATGTAGGACAGGTGGCGTTGCTGGCGGGATGACCAGGGGTCGGATGCTTTCGTAAACGCAAAGGTAAGCGGTTTGTGGTCCGTGAACGCGGTGAAGGGCCGACCTTCTAGGAAGTACCTGAAATGCCGGATTGCCAGGTAGAGCGCCAACAGTTCCCGGTCAAAAGCACTGTACTTGAGCTCGGGTGGCCGCAGGTGTTTGCTGAAAAACGCCAGGGGTTGCCAGCGACCTGCGATGAGCTGCTCCAGCACCCCACCGACTGCCGTGTTTGATGCGTCCACTGTGAGGGCGGTAGGGGTGTCCATTCTGGGATGTACTAGCATTGCGGCGTCAGCCAAAGCTTCCTTCGTTTGAACGAAAGCGGCGGCGGACTCCTCGTCCCAGGTAATGTCCTTGCTCGGACCCGACATCAGGGCGAACAGGGGGCGCATGATCCGGGCAGCTGAAGGGAGGAAGCGGCGGTAGAAATTGACCATACCTACGAATTCCTGAAGGCCTTTGATCGTGGTGGGTCGGGGGAAGTGGCGGACCGCATCTACCTTAGCGGGCAGAGGGGTTGCCCCGTCTTTAGTAATCCTGTGGCCCAGGAAGTCAATGGTATCAAGTCCGAACTGGCATTTGGCAGGGTTGATTGTAAGACCGTACTCACTCAGTCGGGCGCAGAGTTGACGGAGGTGGGACAGATGCTCCTGACGACTGCCGCTGGCTATGAGGATGTCATCCAAATAGATGAACGCGAAGTCCAGGTCCCGTCCCACCGCGTCCATTAACCGCTGGAACGTCTGTGCGGCATTCTTCAGGCCGAACGGCATGCGGAGGAACTCGAAGAGGCCAAACGGGGTGATGAGAGCCGTCTTGGGGACGTCGTCAGGATGCATCGGGATTTGATGGTACCCTCGGACAAGGTCGACCTTGGAGAAGATCCGGGCGCCGTGCAGGTTTGCCGCAAAGTCCTGAATGTGCGGCACAGGGTAGCGGTCCGGTGTGGTAGCCTCGTTCAGCCTGCGGTAGTCGCCGCACGGTCTCCAGCCCCCCGTCGCTTTGGGCACCATGTGCAGGGGGGAAGCCCAGGGGCTGTCGGACCGCCGGATGATCCCCAATTCCTCCATTCTCTGGAACTCCTCCTTCGCCAGTCGGAGCTTGTCCGGGGGAAGCCGCCGAGCACGGGCATGGAGGGGTGGTCCCTGTGTCGGGATGTGGTGCTGTACGCCGTGCCTGGGCATGGCTGCTGTGAACTGCGGTGCCAGAACCGATGGGAACTCCGCCAGGACCCTGGTGAAGTCGTTGTCGGACAGCGTGATGGAGCCGAGGTGAGGGGCTGGCAACTGGGCCGCGCCCAGGGAGAACGTCTGAAAGGTCTCGGCGTGTACCAGTCTCTTCCTGGGCAGGTCAACCAGCAGGCTGTGAGCTCGCAAAAAATCCGCACCCAGAAGCGGTTGGGCTACGGCGGCCAGTGTGAAGTCCCACGTGAACTGGCTGGGGCCGAACTGTAGCTGCACCTGACGGGTGCCATAGGTCCTTACTGTGCTGCCATTCACGGCCCTCAGGGGGGGACCCGGTGCCCTGCTGCGAGTGTCGTAACTTGTCGGAGGTAAAACGCTGACCTCAGCCCCAGTATCGACTAAAAAGCGGCGTCCCGACCTGCTATCCCACACATACAGGAGGCTATCTCGATGGCCAGCCGCCGTAGCCATCAGCGGCGGCTGGCCCTGGCGTTTCCCGGGAACTTGCAGGGCGGGCGGCAACGGCGGGCTTCTGCGCCCCACCGCTGGTGGTAGAAGCACCAGTGGTCATTGGGCCGGGGGTTAGTGGGCTCTGCGGCCGGGCCTGGACTGGTTTGCTGCCGGGAGCGTGGCTGGGAGATCTGTGCGATGGACACCCCACTCACCTTTTTGGCGTTCCACAGCAAGTCCGCCCGGGCTGCCACCTTCCGGGGGTCACTGAAATCCGCGTCGGACAGCAGCAGGCGTATGTCCTCGGGCAGCTGCTCCAGGAATGCCTGCTCAAACATGAGGCCTGTGTGTCCCTCGGCCAGAGACAACATCTCGTTCATTAAAGCCGATGGAGGTCTGTCGCCCAAGCCATCCAGGTGCAGTAAACGGGCAGCCCGCTCGCGCCGTGAGAGTCCGAAAGTCCTGAGGAGCAGGGCTTTGAATTCCGTGTACTTGCCGTCTGCCGGGGGCGACTGTACGAACTCCGCGACCTGGGCAGCTGTGTCCTGGTCGAGGGAGCCCACCACGTAGTAGTAGCGGGTGTCTTCTGAGGTGATCCGGCGAACGTGGAATTGGGCTTCGGCTTGCTGGAACCATAGGTCCGGGCGCTGTGTCCAGAAACCCGGCAGTTTCAACGAAACCGCATGAACAGAGGCGGCGTCGGTCATTTCTGGTCCAAAAATCGTTTGGACCGTCGGGGTCACCAATTGTAGCGGTGTGCTACAAACAGTGCTAAAATTACGACACGGAGTCGGTAACTGCAGTCGAAGGAAAAACTTTATTCGAAAACTTCAGCCTCACTTTTAAGCCTCTGTCAACCGGCCCCCCATGGCGAAGAGGCTCCAAAGCTCTGTGCTCGCAAACCCCCGTAGGCTATCTAATTGTGAGTCGGTTCGCATACGCTAGGAAATGAGCCGCCACAATGTGTCTATTTTAATGCAAGGAGTATTATGAACAAAGTGGATGAGCTTTGAGCGTGGATCAGTACTCGGAGCTACGATTTTGTGGCCATTACAGAGACTTAGATGGCTCAGGGGCAGGAATGGATATTTCAAGTGCCAGGCTTTAGATGTTTCAGAAAGGATAGGGAGGGAGACAAAAGAGGTGGGGGCATGGCACTGTTGATCAGAGAGAGTGTCATGGCTGTAGAAAAGGAGGAAGACATGGAGTGATTGTCTATGGAGTCTCTGTGGGTAGAAGTTTGGAACAGGAAGGGGCCAATAACTCTACTGGGTGTTTTTTGTATTTTTATTTACAGACCACCCAATAGTAACAGGGACATTGAAGAGCAGATAGGGAGACAGATTCTGGAAAGATGTAATATTAACAGGGTTGTCGTGGTGGGAGATTTTAATTTCCCAAATATTGATTGGCACGTCCTTCAGATGGGGTGGAGTTTGTTAGGTATGTGCAGGAAGGATTCCTGACACAATATGTGGACAAACCTACAAGAGGAGAGGCTGTACTTGATCTGGTATTGGGAAATGAACCTAGTCAGGTATCAGATCTTTCAGTGGGAGAACATTTTGGAGATACTGATCACAATTCTATCTCCTTCACCACGGCATCAAAGAGGGACAGGAACAGACAAGTTAGGAAACGGTTTACACCTGAACTGGAGCGGTACTAACATTCTTGCAGGAAAGTTTGCTAGTGCTTCTCGGGGGGGGGGGGAGTTTAAACTAAATTTGCAGGGGGCAGGGATCCAGAATGCGAGGGAGGATAGCGAGATGAAGAATAAAGGACAGGTGGGGACTACACGGTTCCGGAATATTAAGTGTGTAGTAGAGAAAGGTGAGGCGGAACAAGTGATAAGGAGGACATATGTACAGAGGGATGGTCTGACGGAACATGGAGTTAAATGTGCTGAAAGAATAAGTAAATTTAGAAAGGACAACAAAATTCAAGGGGCGTATAGCCTGAAGGGAGTTTGGGGTGCTGGGTTAAGCACAATAGGCAGCGATTTAAACAGAAAGAGGAGAAATGGGCTAAAAATTCTATATCTGAATGCATGAAGTGTCAGAAATAAGGCGGATGAGCTTGAAGCTCAGGTGCGAATGGGTAACTATGATGTTGTTGGGATAACGGTGACATGGCTGCAGGGAGATCAGACCTGGGAAATGAATGTACAAGGGTATACATGCTATCGTAGGGACAGAAATGTGGGCAGAGGGGGTGGGGTGACCCTGTTGGTGAGGAATGAGATTCAGTCCTTTGCAAGGGGGGACATAGGATCAGGAGAAGTAGAGTCTGTGTGGATAGAACTGAGGAACAGTAAGGGCAAAAAGACCCTAATGGGTGTTGTTTACAGGCCACCAGACAACAGCATGGATATTGGGTGCAAGTTGAATAGGGAGTTAACACTGGCATGTGGCAAAGGTAATGTCGCAGTAGTTATGGGGGATTTCAACATGCAGGTGAACTGGGAGAATCAGGTTGGTGCTGGACCCCAGGATAGGGAGTTTGTAGAGTGCCTACGGGTTGCATTCTTGGAACAGTTTGTACGAGAGCTGACCAGGGACAAGGCTATTCTGGATTTAGTCTTGTGTAATGAACAGGATTTGATAAGCGATCTTGAAGTAAAGGAGCCATTAGGAGGTAGTGACCATAATATGATAAGTTTTTATCTGCAATTTGAGAAAGATAAAGGCAGATCGGAGGTATCAGTGTTGCAGTTGAACAGGGGAAACTACGGAGCCATGAGGGAGGAGCTGGCCAAAGTTAACTGGACGGATATCCTAGCAGAAAAGACAATGGAACAGCAATGGCAGGTATTCTTGGGAATAATGCACAAGGTGCAAAATCAGTTCATCCCCCGGAGAAGGAAGGATTCAAAGGGGGGAAAGGGGCCACAGTGGTTGACAAAGGAAGTCAGAGATTGCATAGCATTATAAAAAAGGAAATATGACAGAGCTAAGGTGAGTGGGAGGACAGATGATTGGGAAATTTTTAAGGAACAACAGAACTTAACTAAAAAGGCAATACAGGGAGAAAAAATGAGGTACGAAGGCAAGCTAGCCAGGAATATAAAGGAGGATAGCAAAAGCTTTTTTTAGGTATGTGAAGAGAAAGAACAATGTTGGGCCCTTGAAGAATGAATTGGGTGAAATTGTTATGGGAAGCAGAGAAATGGCAGAAGAATTTAATAAGTACTTTAGATCTGTCTTCACTAGGGAAGACACAAGCAATCTCCCAGATGTACGGATGGGCCAAGGACATAGGGTAACAGAGGAAATGAAACAGATTGACATTAGGAAGGAAACGGTGATGAGTAGACGGATGGGACTGAAGGCTGACAAATCCCCAGGTCCAGATGGTCTGCATCCTAGGGTACTAAAGGAAGTGACCCTGAAAATTGCAGATGCATTGGTAATCATTTTGCAATGTTCCTTAGGTTCAGGATCAGTTCCTGAGGATTGGAGAATGGCTAATGATAACCCACTTTTTAAGAAAGGAGGGAGGGAGAAGACAGAACTATCATCCTGTCAGCCTAACATCAGTAGTGGGGAAGATGCTAGAGTCCATTATTAAAGATGAAATAGTGGCATATCTAGATAGCAGTGTTAGGATTGGGCTGAGCCAGCATGGATTTACCAAGGGCAAATCATGCTTGACTAATCTATTGGAGTTTTTCGAGGATGTAACCAGGAAGTTAGACAAGGGAGATCCAGTGGATGTAGTGCACCTCGATTTTCAGAAGGCATTTGATAAGGTCCCACTTAGGAGATTGGTGGGTAAAATCACAGCTCATGGTATTGGGGGGAAGATATTGACATGGATAGAAAACTGGTTGGCAGATAGAAAGCAAAGGGTAATGGTGAATGGGTGTTTCTCGGAATGGCAGGTGGTGACTAGTGGGATGCCGCAGGGCTCGATATTGGGAACACAGCTGTTTATGAATTACATCAATGATTTAGGTGAAGGCATTGAGAATAACATCAGCAAGTTTGCTGATGATACTAAGCTGGGTGGCAGTGTGACATGTGATGAGGATGTTAGGAGAATTCAGGGTAACTTGGATAGGCTGGGTGAGTGGGCAGATACTTGGCAGATGATGTTTAATGTGAATAAGTGTGAGGTTATCCACTTTGGGAGTAAGAACAGGAATGCAGATTATTATCTGAATGGTGTAGAGTTAGGTAAGGGAGAAATACAAAGAGATCTAGGAGTCCTTGTTCATCAGTCACTAAAGGAGAATGAGCAAGTGCAGCAGGCAGTGAAGAAGGCTAATGGAATGTTGGCCTTTATTACAAAGGGAATTGAGTACAAGAGCAAGGAAATCCTTTTGCATTTGTACAGGGCCCTGGTGAGACCATACCTGGAGTATTGTGTACAGTTTTGGTCTCCAGGGTTAAGGAAGGACATCCTGGCTATAGAGGAAGTGCAGCGTAGATTCACGAGGTTAATTCCTGGGATGTCTGGACTGTCCTACTCAGAAAGGTTAGAGAGACTGGGCTTGTACACGCTGGAATTAAGGAGATTGAGAGGGGATCTGATTGCAACATAAGATTATTAAGGGATTGGACAAGATAGAGGCAGGAAATATGTTCCAGATGCTGGGAGAGTCCAGTACCAGAGGGCATGGTTGGAGAATAAGGGGTAGGTCATTTAGGACAGAGTTAAGGAAAAACTTCTTCTCCCAGAGAGTTGTGGGGGTCTGGAATGCACTGCCTCGGAAGGCAGTGGAGGCCAAATTCACTGGATGCTTTAAGAAGGAGCTAGATAGGTATCTTATGGATAGGGGAATCAAGGGATATGGGGATAAGGCAGGAACCGGGTATTGATAGTAGATGATCAGCCATGATCTCAGAATGGTGGTGCAGGCTCGAAGGGCCAAATGGTCAACTTCTGCACCTATTGTCTATTGAAAGCCTTTAATTGGAGTAAGGGGAAATATGAAGCTATCAGGCAGGAAACTAGAAGCATAAATTGGGAACAGATGTTCGCAGGGAAATGTACGGAAGAAATGTGCCAAATGTTCAGGGGATATTTGCATGGAGTTCTGCATAGGTACATTCCAATGAGACAGGGAAAAGATTGTAGGGTACAGAACAGTGGTATACAAAGGCTGTTGTAAATCTAGTCAAGAAGCAAAGATGAAAGATTCAGAACACTAGGTAATGATAGAGGTCTAGAAGATTATAAGGCTAGCAGGACAGAGCTTAAGAAAGATATTAGGAGAACCAGAAGGGGCTATGAGAAGGCCTTGGCAGACAGGATGAAGTATGTGAACAGCAAGAGGAAAAGGATCTTGGCAATTGTAGGGATGACTCACAGCAGATTGAAAATCTTGAGCATGTAGGTATTAAGAAAGAGGATGCTTAAGGAAAGCTTCAAGTTAGATAAGTCACCAGGACCGGACAAGATGTACCCCAGGCTACTGTGGGAGGTGAGGGAGGAGATTCTGAGCCTCTGGCATCATCAGTGGGGATGGGAGAGGTTCCGGAGGATTGGAGGGTTGCGGATGTTGTTCCATTATTCAAGAAAGGGAGTAGAGATAGCCCAGGAAATTGAAGACCAGTGAGTCTTTCTTCAGTGGTTGGTAAGTTGATGGAGAAGATCCTGAGAGGCAGGATTTATGAGCACTTCGAGAGGCATAATATGATTAGGAATAGTTAGCATGGCTTTGTCAAAGGCAGGTTGTGCATTACAAAGCTGACTGAATTTTTTGAGGACATGACTAAACACATTGATGAAGGTAGATCAGTTGATGTAGTGTATATGGATTTCAGCAAGGCACTTGACAAGGTACCCTACGCAAGGCTTATTGAGAAAGTAAGAAGGCATGGGGTCCAAGGGAACATTGCTTTGTGGATCCATAACTTTGTGCCCACGGAAAGCAAAGAGTGTTTGTAGACGGGTCATATTCTACTTGGAGGTCGGTGACTAGTGGTGTACCTTAGGGATCTGTTCTCGGACCCCTATTCTTCATGATTTTTATAAATGATCTGGATGAGAAAGTAGAGGGATGGGTTGGTAAATTTGATGACATAAAGGTTGCGGGTGTTGTGGATAGTGTGGAGGCTTGACAGTTAACAGTGGGGCATTGATAGGATGCAAAACTGGGCTGACAAGTGGCAGATGGTGTTCAACTCAGATAAGTGCGAGGTGGTTCATTTTGGTAGGTCAAATATGATGGCAGTATATAGTATTAATGGTAAGACTTTTGGCAGTGTGGAGGATCAGAGGGAACTTGGGGTCTGAGTCCATAGGACGCTCAAAGCTGCTGTGCAGGTTGACTCTGTGGTTAAGAAAGCATACAGTGCTTTGGCCTCTATCAATCGTGGGATTGAGTTTAGGAGCCGAGAGGCAATGTTACAGCTACGTAGGACCCTGGACAGACTCCACTTGGAGTACAGTACTCAGTTCTGGTCACCTCACTGCAGGAAGGACATGTAAACCATAGAAAGGGTGCAGAGGAGACTTACAAGGATGTTGCCTGGATTGGGGAACATGACTTATGAGAATAGTTTGAGTGAACCCAGCCTTTTCTTGTTGGAGCAATGGAAGATGAGAGGTGACCTGATAGAGGTGTATAAGATGACGAGAGGCATTGATCATGTGGATAGTCAGGAGCTTTTTCCCAGGTCTGAAATGGCTAGCATGAGAGGGCACAGTTTTAAGGTGCTTGGAAGTAGGTACAGAGGAGATGGCAGGGGTAAGTTTATTTTACGCAGAGTGGTGAGTGCATGGAATGGGCTGCTGGCGACGGTGGTCTTTTAAGAGACTCCTGGACAGGTAAATGGAGCTCAGAAAAATGGAGGGCTATGGGTAACCCTAGGTAATTTCTCAGGTAAGGACATGTTCAGTACAGCTTTGTGGGCTGAGGGCCTGTATTGCGCTGTAGGTTTTCTATGTTTCTATGCTGTAAGCTTTGATAGATAATACAACACAGGGTAAATCATTACTCGCAAGCTTCTCACTTGCTGCTCACTCTCCATTAACAAGGTAGCATGGCAGATAGCACCACACTATTACACCTTGCTGCGTTGGATTTTTTCGTTCAAATCTAATGTCATCTGTAAAGAGTCTGTTCATCCTCCCCTTGGAATGCATAGGTTTCCTCCCGCAGTCGAAAGATGTCCCAGTTAGTAGGTTAATTGGTCACTGCAAATTTCTCCTTGATTTGTGTGGCCCTCCGAGGTCGACCATGGATGTTGCTTCCTAACTATGTTTTTGGTGCAGTGCCGTATGTGACTGTCGAGACTAATGCAAGAATGGCAGTCTCTGTTGCAAAGGTCACATCTATATTTGGTTCGAACTCTGCTGAAGGTGCTGTGATTTTCTCTATCGGCCCATTTGTCTTATGCTGCTTTCAGGAATTTTTCCTCACTTGACTAATGGTGTTGTTTCAGGGTTCTTCGCCATCTGCTGCAGTTCCTCCCAGGACTCAATGTTGATGTCCAGCACCTTCATGTCCTGCTTGCTGTCATCCTTGTAGCAGAGTTGCAGACGGCCAGCAGTCCTTTTGCCTGAAGCCAGCTCACCGTAGATTATGTCTTTTGGGATTCAGCCATCCTGCATGCGGGAAATGTGGCCTAGCCTACGCAGCCTGAGCAGGGAATACTCACCAGGGAGGCTAGTATGAGAGAAAACCTCAGTACTAAGTTCTCTATTCCTCCAGCAGATGTCCAAGATGTGACAAAGGCACTTTAAATGAAAGATGTTGAGCCTTCTCTCCTGGTCTTGCTGCTGTACAGCAGTGTGCTGGTGAAACAAGTAGTGTACTCTGCATTTTTGTTTTGATTGAGAGTTTGGAGTTCTCCCAGACTTGTGTGGTGAAGCAGGCAAGAGTTGTTGCAGCCTTTCTGATGCACTTGTAATTTCTGCATCCAAGCAGAGGTTGTCACTGATTAAGGACCGCAGGTACAGTATGTGAACTGATGAACAACTAGTTATCAATGATCCACAAACCTGCCTGTCCAGATAAACCCTGCTTGTTCAGCTTGTTCCTGCTCCAATGAACTCATATTTGCATACCTTCACTTAGTTTTATCCCCCTGGTTCAGTCCCTTCCTAACCGTGACACCACATGCCCTGGATCCTTTCATTCCCTGGCCTCAAGCATCTTATTTTTACTATGGGTGTCCAGTGTCTATACACCTCCATCCCCCACCAGGAATGCCTCAAAGCTCTCTGTTTCTTTCTGGATACCAGACCCAACCAGTTCCCCTTTACCACCACTCTCCTCCATCTGGTGGAAATCTTAATAATTTCTCCTTTGGCTCCTCCCACTTTCTTCAAACAAAAGGTGTAGCCATGGGCAGTCACATTGGTCCCAGTTATGACTGCCTTTTTGTTGGCTACATAGAATAGTCTATGTTCCAAGCTGGTGTTCACCACCCACTTTTCCTAAACTATATCAATGACTGCATTGATGCTGCTTCCTATACCCATGCTGAACTTGTCAACTTCATCAACTTCACCTCCAACTTCCACCCTGCCCTCAAATTCACTTGGTCCATTTCCGACACCTCCTGTCCTTTTCTCGATCTCTCTGTCTCTATCTCTGGGGACAGCTTATCAACTGATGTCTATTATAAACCAATGGACTCAGAGCAACTGAACTATATCTCTTCCTTCCCTGTTACTTGTAAAAATGCCATCACCTTCTCTCAATTCTCAAGCACTCAGGATGAGGCTTTTCATTCCAGAACAATTTTCTCCTTCAAAGAAAGAACATTCCCTTCCCTTCCTCCACCATCACCGCAGCCCTCAACCACATTTCTTCCATTTCATGCTTGTCTGCTCTCACCGCATCCTCTTGCCACCCCACCAAGAATAGGGTTCTTCTTGTCCTCACCTACCACCCTACCAGCCTCCATGTCCAGCACATAATTCTCTGTAATTTTCACCATGTCAAATGGGATCCCGCCACCGAGCACATCTTACCCTCTCCCCTCCCCACCACCACATGCCCTATGCAACTGCCTTGTCCATTTGTCTCTCCCCACTGATTTCCCTCTTGGCACTTATCCTTGCAAACAGAACAAGTGTTACACCTGCCCCTACACCTCCTCCCTCACTACCATTCAGGGCCCCAAACAGTCCTTCCAGGTGAGGCAACACTTCAGCTGTGGGGGTCATCTGCTATACCCGGTGCTCCCGGTGTGGCCTGTTCTTTATTGGTGAGACCTGGTGTAGATTGGGAGACCTCTTTGACAAGCACCTATATTCCATTCAACAGAAAAGGCAGGATCTCCCAGTGGCCACCCATTTTGGTACCATTTCCCATTCTGACATGTCAATTCATGGCCTCCTCCATTGTTGCGATGAGGTCACAGTCAGGTTGGAAGAGCAACACCTTATGTTCTTTTTGGGTAGCCTCCAACCTGATGGCATAAACATAGGTTTCTCGAACTTCCAATAATAGCCACCCTCCACTATTCCCCATACCCTTTTCCCCTTTCACTTTATCTCCTTGCCTGCCCATGCCCATCACCTCTCTCTGGTGCTCCGCCTTCTTTTCTTTCTTCCACGGCCTTCTGTGCCCTCTTATTCGACTCCCCATTCTCTAGCCCTGTATCTCTTTCAGCAACTTCCCACCTCTTTATTTCACCCCCCAGCTTTCACCCATCACCTTGTGTTTCCCGCTCTGCAGCCCCCACCTTCTAATTCTGACTCATCTTGTTTTTCACCTGATGAAGAGTCTTGGCCCGAAACATCGAATGTATTCTTTCCATAGATGCAGCCTTTTTTCTCCAGCATTTTGTGTGTGTTACTTGGATTTCCTGCATCTGCAGATTTTCTCTTGTTTGTACTTATCAATGACAATGACTGGTGGTGCCTCCACATCTTGTCCCAAAACATTTGTTTTTTTCAGGCTAATAGATCAGAATCTTTGCAGGCCTGGGAAAAGCGACACATCAAGCTCTGGAGCTGCTGTGGAGTGTGGTTTGTGGCTGCTGGATCATCAGCAAACAGCATGTCTCTGATTATGGACTCGTGCATTAAAGCTTTGGCTCTTAGGCAGGCAAGGTTAAAAAGCCTACCACCTCATCTAGTGTGGAGGCAGATCTTCTCTGTTGCAGTGCCAAATGCTTGCCTCAGGAGAAAGGCAAAGAAGATTCTGAAGAGCATGGGGGTGAGAGCACCACTGCTGCCGTTGCACTGTACAGTACCCTTCATGTTTTTGTGGAAGGATCTGATCATACTCTGTAGTGTTGGCAGGTAGCCTATCTTACAAAGTCACATGCCTTGGTGGGATCAATAAATGCAACATAGAGGGGATTCTTTTGTTCTCTGCACTTCTGGAGGTGGCAGAAAATCTTGTTCACAGTTGACCTTCCAGTGTGTGTGACATGTTCAGCTAACCTCTCAAGGCAGACCAAGAAGACTCAAGCAAAAACTTTGTCAACAACATGTCCCTGTAGTTGAGGGTAATTGTCTTGGCATCCCTCACATCCTGTGCTACAGCTTCTTTCTGTCAGCACTTCATGCAGTAGGTGCAGTAGGGTGGTCATGCAGTGCTTGATTAGGTCTGGGGAAATACCATCATTCTCTCGTGCCTTCCCTGAGGCCAAGCTGCCGATGGCCTTGCTGAGCACCTCTCAGGTTGGCTTTGTATCCAGTTCTTCCATTGTCAGCAGGCACACAATGGCATTCAGGGCTGATGTAGTGACAGTGTTCCCTCTGTAAGTCAGGTTAGAGTAATGTTCCATCCATCATTCCATGTTTGCCCATCTGTGATTCCATCCCTATTGATAGATTTAAGCGAAGCCATCTTGCTCTGAGAGGGGCTCTGAGTGCTTTCTTGATGCTATCATACATACCCTTTGTGCTGCGGTCTGTACGCCTTCATCGTGCTGCATCCAGTATTCGCTGGTGCAGCGCCTGACAGTCTGCTGATCTAGCAGCCATGAGGACCAAATGCTTGCCACAGGAGAAAGGCAAAGAAGATTCTGAAGATTCCTCTCAGTAGGTGAACTCTTATACTTGGATAGCGCAGGACCTTTGGTTTCAATAATGGGTCATCTCATTGGATTTGGCTTCCAACTAGTCATTTGTTTTCATGGTCTTCTTCCCAAAAGTAGCTCAGGCTGTGCCATAGGTGGCATTCCACATAAATCCCCATTTCTCTGTGACAGTTTCCAGGCTGCTGGGAGCTCAGTTCTTTCTCAAAGGACTTATCAAGCTGCTCCAGCAGGTCCGGATGAGACCTCTTGTTTATGTCACTGCAAGAGCTCTCTTCTTGTTTCGTGCCATGGAATTTTTTTGTCTGCAGTCTGATCACGCAAGTGGTCTGTGTTGCCATCTACACCATGATAAGAAATTGTGAAAAGCATGCTTTGGAGGTAGGAACGTCTGACTAGCATCAAGTCCAGCTGGTTTCTTAAGGTTGTCAGAACCAGGTGGGGATAAATTCCCAATGGTGTACATCTCAAGTAGCCTCTGGCAACCAAGTCCAGCTCCTGACCTTCACACGTGGCTTAGCTACTCAGTCTGGAGGAACTGTTTCTTCTGACAGGAGAAGGGTCAACAGTGGGTTACTGGCACTAAAACCAGTTGCTTTGAGAAGATGGGGCTCATCAGCTATGGCTGGCAGCTCATCTAGGAGAAGGAAAATTCTGATCTCAAACCTCTGCTGCCTTGCAGCTATATCCACAAAATCCTGTGATTTGGCTAGGGTTAAATTGAGGGTTGCTGATGGTGTGGCTCAAAGGGTGGGAAGGGCCTATTCTGTGCTGTATCTCTAAATAAATTTTATAAAGGTGATGACACTGTGACAAAAAGAACAGTGTTGTGAGTAGACATGATACTTAAATGCAGTGACCATAGGAGTTTGAACATACTGATAGTTCTTCTTACAACACAGATCTTGATAGAAGAGAAAGAGTGCACTATGAAACAGAGGAAGCAAAAATGTGACAGTGACAGGAGGTAGTCAGTAGGTGAATTGTACATGCAGGCATCAGGCAGGTTACAATTATTACCTGGGTCTTAGCTGCAATATGTGGGACACAGTGTGCATGCAGTGCTGAATAAGCAGGAGCTGGACAACCAGCAGGAACACAGTTGCAGTTACCTGATTTGACAAGCAATTTGATATGGCGTTGTCCTCCAGGATTCCCCAGTGATCTCAGTCCCATCTTGAAGGGTGACAGTGATGACTCTGCTGTGCTGTGCTGCCCTTTCTCTCAGTATAGAGTCGTGATCCTGTTTGAGATTCTCATACAGGCGTATTCGCTCCTCAATATAAGATGGCCACTCTTTGCACTGAAAGCACAATCAGAACAGTGTCAGCCATCTATCTGCCTCCCACCCCTAGAAACACCTGGTTTCCTTGGCTGCATAAGTCTTGGGAAGACAGTCTTCGGCCCCACCAAACATGTGAGATTGAGGCACGAGCCCACCCAAACTCCCTGTTTATGTGGATGCTGTGTAATTCGTTACCTTGTTACAAATCAGTGCCATGAAATAACAGACTGTACACAGCATAGGATTAAAAGATTTATCTTTATAATTCTTAATTTGACCAAAGGGTTAGTAAAGAAAAGAACAAAAAGGAAAAGTGCCTATTTTAATGAAACAGTCGTATGTGCACAAGTTGGAGCTCACAGTTTCCCCAAGTCACCACTCCTCAATCGATCTCACCCAGGGCTTTGTTGAATCACGGTTCCATTCCAAGTTGAATCCTATGACTTCTTCTCTCCAGCGTCTCCATTTTTCATCTCCTCTCGAACAAAAACCCCAAGCCCAACCTTTGTGTCCCTCACCAGGGAAACCTCCCGTTCAATTTGACCATCCTAATGTGATGGCACACATTTTTCCTTATCTCTTATTTTCAACAATAACCCAACCCTAAGCTGAAAACAAGCAGCTCTTACAGAACAGCACAAAGTGAAACACATAGAGTGTAACAGTAAAAATATGAACCAGGGCATTACATACACAACACACTTCCACCCTCTCCTCACTGTCCTTGTCTGCTTCAGTGCATCACACCCTTTTTCTCTGTTATCAACCTGCAAGCTCTCAAAAGGCTTCACTTGCTTCAACTAATTCATCTAAGTAGTTAAGCCCACCTACTCAGTCAATCAATATATTTTCTATTTCCTTGATCTAGTATTTAACTAATTTCACTGAATTTAACAGTGCATTCTACTTGACTATATCACAAGAGCAAATGCTTCTCCCAAAGACCAAGCAAACTTTGCCTGAACTCATTTTTAGTTTATGAGCTCTTAACTCATACCGAAGGGACAATTCAAAACATCGCCTTCTACAATTCACTCCAAACATGATTATCCAAGATTTCCAAGAAATTTCAAAGAATTTCCAAGAAATCCAAGATTGATTTCCAAGATGGCGGCGCGACGCAGCTTGCAGCGGCCACTCCGGAGCTGATTATCTGTTATTTATGAAGTAGGGTGCCGTGCGCAATCATAATCGATTGAAAACGGACGTAGGAGCACAGAGGAACATCGGGAAATCTCCAGGAAGACCTTCTTCATTGCTGCTGCTGCTGTGAGGTCCGGGACTCTACTGGGAAGAACAGGCCCCCAGTCCTCAGGGTCGTGTTGCCGATGGCCGTTGGCAGGGCCGTCTTAATACGCTCGGCAGAGGATGGTGCTTGGAGAAGCTGTGCCGGAGGGGGTGGTCGTTGGCTTGGAGGTTCAACGGACTCGGAGCCCGTTGCGGTCAGGTCGCTTTCATTGTGTGCTGCGTCTGTGAGGCTGAGTCGGATGGTGCCATGGAAGTCCATAGCGGGGGTATTCCCTTCTGCCGCCGGCATGGGATGGTGAATCTGTCGGGACCCTGGGGACTTGTAGAAACTGTGTGGTGATTTCTTTTGAACTTATAGTCCTTAAACATCTTTGGACTATTTTTACTGTGCCCATGATCTGTTTTTTTTAATCAATTATGCTATTGTTTGCACTGTTGTAACTATGTGGTTTTGTGCAGGTCTTGTAGCTTTAGTTTTTGGTCTTGTTTTGTCTGGTGGTTTTGGAGCTCCTTTCCGGGGAATGCGCTAAGACAGTAACGCGATATTAATACGCAGCAGCCTCTCTGGACTCTGGATTGGGGATTGCCAAACGTTATGTGGATTTTCTGGTGTAGTCTGTTTTGTCATATGCTTTTGTGATATCATTCTGGAGGAACGTTGTCTCATTTTTTAACTGCATTGCATTTGTGATTTCTAAATGACAATAAACTGAAATGAATCATGACTACCCCTTCAATTCTTCTGTTCCAAAAGGTATTCTCAGACTGCTTAACCTTCCCTGTTGAACACAATTACAATTCTGATATCTAAAAACAAACTTATCAACAAGGTTAGAATACAGTGCTTCATTTGGGTCTGGCATAACCTACCTCTATAGCGAAGATACAAGTTGTGTGGTTGGGATTTCTGGTTTAAATAATGTGGTGCGCAACTCCTCCATGGACACTTCCAGTGAACTGCAGTTGGCAGCCTATGCCCCAGTGGGGTTAATGGTTTTAAGAAGAAGAAACTGGTGCACAGCTTATTTTTTAATGGTGTCTGCTGCTGTACCTCCAAACCTTTGTGGTCACTAATCTCACTTTGAAGCTTTTTCCAAGGAGCACATGGCCTCTGGATAGCATATTTCCGAGGCAAGAAGCAGAGCAGGACATTGAGTATACAAAATGGGGCATAGATAAGAAACATTTCCCGTTAGAAAAGGCGCCTAAAACTAGAGATCATAGGTTTAGAATTATAAGTTTAGAAAGGATCCAAGAAGATTGCTGAGCCTCTGGCAATGACCTTTGCACATCAATGGGAGAGGTTCCGGAGGATTGGAGGGTTGTGGATGTTGTTCCTTTATTCAAGATAGGGAGTAGAGATAGCCCAGGAAATTATAGACCAGTGAGTCTTACTTAAGTGGTTGGTAAGTTGATGGAACAGATCCTGAGAGGCAGGATTTATGAACATTTGGACAGGCATAATATGATTAGGAGTACCGTATATTCCAGAGTATAAGTTGACCCGAAGTAAAAACTGAACCCTCATTTTCAAGGTTAAAAAAGTGATTTTTTCATGTTATCTTTGTATAAGATGTCCCTTTTGTGGAGGTTTTTGATTAAACCAGAAAAGATCACAAGATCTCATATGCCGGTACTCAGCTTTGCCGGATCCAGAACCTGGAAATTTTGTGAACCAGTACCCATTAAGAAAGCAAGGCCTACACATTGTAGAGCGTTATAAGCAAATATTTAATAAATAAATCAGGGAGGGAAATTTTGGATTAGGTTTCCAATGGAAAAGAAACCTCTGAAATGTAACCCCTGTGAAATCATTTAGCGCCCATCATAATCTCGTTAAAACATAACACGGGGTGGCGGGATCAGTACGTGTACTCAGTATTGAGTTTGCAACCACCATGTATAAAAGAATAAAACGAATGCGATATGATGCTAGCTTCAAGCTGAAGGTTGTTGATTTTGCTAAAGGAATGAATAATCCTACAGCTGCTAAAAAGTTTAGTGCAAACAAGATACAAGTGAGAGAGTGGAGAAAGGCAGAGGGAAATGCCAAAGACAAAATGTGCAAACTGCGGGAAAACATGCCAGTGGCCAGAACTGAAAGAAAAAGTGAATCACCAGCGATCGTATGGATACATTGTTACCAGAGAAATGATTCCAGTTAAAGCGTTGAAATGGGCCAAAAAACACCATGAGATCAGTGAAAATTTCAAAGCTACTCAAAGTTGGTGCACCGATTTATGAATAGATGTGATCTTGTATTAGGCAAAAAACAAAGATTGCTCAGAAAATTCCCAGGGTGTTGTTATTTCAAGAACGCTGCTGGATGGACGAAGTGGGTTGCTTGAAGCAGGTTAAAGTGGTGAGATGTCGACAACCCGAAGGTTTTGGAAAGGAAAAGTTGCGACTTGTCTGGGACGTGTTCAAAGCGCACTTGGCAGGCGAGACAAAAGCAGCATTGAAAGCTGAAAATACAGACATTGCAGTCATCCCCAGTGGTTTGATGTCTGTGCTTCAGCCACTAGATGTGAGTTTAAACAAACCATTCAAAGAATTCATGCGTTGACAGTGGAACAAATTTGACTCAAAAACAGACAATAAATATGACCTATCTTCCGTGTATTCCTTTTTCCAAAGTTGGCACCCTCTGTATAAGCCAACCCTCTAATTTTAGGACCAAAATTTAGGGCCAAATTCTTGGCTTAAACACCGGAATTTACAGTAGTCAGCATGGCTTTGTAAAGGGCAGGTCATGCCTTATGAGCCAGAGTGATTTTCTTTTTAAGACATTCAAAGCAGCTACGCAGGTTGACAATGTGGTTAAGAAGGCACATGGTGTATTGGCCTTCATCAATCGTGGAAATGAATTTAGGAGCTGAGAGGTAATGTTGCAGCTATATAGGACCCTGGACAGACTGCACTTGGAGTACTGTGCTCAGTTCTGGTCGCCTCACTACAGGAAGGATGTGGAAGCCATAGAAAGGGTGCAGAGGAGATTTATAAGGATGTTGCCTGGACTGGGGAGCATGTCTTATGAGAATAGGTTGAGTGAACACTGCTTTTTCTCCTTGGAGCGAAGGTGGATGAGAGATGTACAAGATGATGGGAGGCATTGATTGTGTGGATAGTCAGAGACTTTTTCCCAGGGTTGAATTGGTCACCACAAGAGGACACAGGTTTAAGGTGCTGGGGAGTAGGTACAGGGGAGATGTTAGGGTTAAGTTTCTTACTCAGAGTGGTGTTTGTGTGTGTGTGTGTGTGTGTGTGTGTGTGTGTGTGTGTGTGTGGGGAATGGGCTGCTGACAACGGTGGTGGAAGCGGATGTGATAGGGTCTTTTAAGAGGCCTTTAGATAGGTACATGGAGCTTAGTAAAATAGAGGGCTATAGGTAAGCCTAGTAATTTCTAAGGCAGGGACATGTTCGGCACAACTTTGAGGGCCGAAGGGCATGTACTGTGCTGTAGGTTTTCCATGTTTTCATTCATATGTTAAGTGGAACCTGGGTGACAGACTAAGCCATGCAAATCTACAGACCTAATGCTCATAAATAGGATTAGAACAGATAAGAGATTGATGGTGAGCATTGGGATAGTGGCTGAAAGGTATTTCTGTGCTGGATGAATCAATGACCACTCATAGTAGAGTCGGAGAATTTGGTCTGGTATCAAAAACCAGGGAAATGGAGGACCCAAGTATGCAGCAGCAGCAACAGGCCACCTCAAATTACCCACGACCTACCCCATCTGTATTAAGAGCCTCAAGCTCCCACATTGTCCTTCAGTTACCTGAGAACCCAGAAAGCCAGAGTGGAAGCAAGGCACACTCAATCCCAAACAACTCCAATACAATCCTGTTCTGATCTTCAGTGCCTTTTTAATCACCTGTACCAGGATCTGTGGACATACTTTCTGATATCCTTGTTCCTTCACATGGCTTGCTATTCACATACGCAGCTACTGTGCATCCTACAACCAGGCTGTTCAGAGGTTGTGTCACTAAATTTAGATAATCCCATACCTTGCAGCCTGCAGCAGTTCCTTACACCAGCCTCAATCTACCTAATCTACATCAATTTCAAAGGCGATCTTCGTTTCCTGCTTCTAACTCAAACTTTCTCACTCATCACTCTTCAGAACAGCACCAATGAAAAGTGGCTTTCAGCCTGCAATACTAACATTTACCCTCTATTCCTCGGGATGCTCGAAGGATTGGGGGGGCAGGGGTGGGAACAGAGCCGCATTACCGTCAAAAACTCCTGTATTGACTCATTTGAAAAGCAGACTGACTGGTATCAACTCAGAGATGGAATGTTTGTTAATGATTTTGTGAGCCCCCAAGCCAGTCCAAAGGTTAAACTGGAATAAAACCACAAACAATTATCACAATTACCTGCCGTGGTGGCAACCTGGATGTTATGGATGGGAATCATCAAGGATTTTTATTGATGTTCAGCATAAGATTTATTCGTTCATAGATTGTGGGTGCCCCTGACAAGGACATTTACTGCTCAATTACAATCGCCCTTCCACTCAGTGGGAGGTTCATTGGGTCAGTTCGGGGGATACTCGTGGGGGTTTGGGGTCAGAGCAGAATGCCATAAGAAAACAGATTTATCTTTTAGAATCAGCAGTTTCATAATCACCATTATGCAAACTATAATGCAGAAAAAATTGCCAAGAACAATCATGGTCATGGAAAGACCATGATCGCTCATGTCATACGACATGGCACTTAACGAATGAGTACAGAATTATGAAGGAATCGATACAGTAAATGCATGCAGGTGTTTTCCACTAGGGTTGGGTGAGATAAGAACTAGAGGTGATGGGTTAAGGGTGAAAAATGAAACATTTAAGTGGAACATGAGGAGGAACTTGTACACCCAGAGGATGGAGTGAGTGTGGAACAAGTTGCCAGCAGAAGTGGTGGATGCAGGTTCAATTGCAACATTTAAGAGAAATCTGATTATGTACATGGATGGATGAGAGGGGTATGGAGGGCTACAGACAAGGTGCAGATCAATTGGAGTGGGCAGAATAGTAGTTTGGCATGGACGAGATGGGCCAAAGTGCCTGTGTCTGTGTTGTGATGCTCTATCACTCTAATCACTTGTTTATGTAGTTTTTTTCCAGTTGGGAAGCATCACCGTTAAGGCCAGCATATACTGTGAAGCTCGTCCTTGGACAGTCCCAAGCATGGTTGCGAAAGGAGGAAATCTGGGCATAGGGTGAGCAACCCCATCCCATAAAAACCCAGAAGTTCCAAAAATCTCCTTTAGGGAAGAACAGCTACACCAAGAAGATGGGCTATATCTAGAGACAACATGAAAGACTGGCCCAGGACAGAGGACTCTGGCGAGCTATGCCCCCGAGTGGCCTATGGCCCAGAAGAAGTGATGGGGCTGAAGCTTAAGCTTAATTAGTATCAAGAAAGTGGCAGAATATCGACCTGAACAGCACAGTGCCAATTGATGAGGATTTAGACCCCATGACCATAGAGAAATGGTAATATGTTTGCAGGTCAGGATGGTGAACGCCTTGGAGAACCTGAAGGTAGTGTTGTTCATCTGCACATTTCTCCCCTTCAATTTATGTTCTCCGTATTTACTGTTTATTTATTATTTCTTTTTTGTATTTTTAGTTTGTTGTCTTTTGCACACTATCCATATCGTTAGTTGCATTCTTCCATTGATCCTATTATAGTTCTTGGATTTACTGTGAATGCCCACAAGAACTCAGAGGCACATGTACTTTGATAATAAATTTACTGTGAACTTTGCATATTTGTCTTTCTCAGGCCACAGAGTTGTAAAGTGCTGTTCGAATAGGCTTTGGGATTGCATCCATTTTGTAAATGACACTACAGTAATAGTACATCTATGTGGAGTGACTATGTTTAAACAAAGCAGGCTGCTATATCTGGATAGTGCTGAGCTTTGAAGAGCTGTAGCATCTGTACTAGTCACGTACACTGTATTACACCATACTCCTGACCCTTGCCATTTAAGTGTCAGGATAAGCCGCTCGCAAGAGGATACCCAGCCACTGATCTATTCCTGAAGCAATAGTATTTATGTGTTATGTATTTATTTCTTTAGCAGAAGAGGGTGGCTAAAGTCAATGCAGGTCCCTTGGAAGATGAGAAGGGGAAATTGATATTGGGTGATAAGGAAATGGCTGAGGCATTGAATAACATGTCTAATATGCCAAAGAATGATGTCATGCACGAAATGGGAGGTGAGGACCTCAATAAAATCACAGTCACTAAAGAGACAGTGATGAGCAAACTAGAGGGCCTTAAAGTAGATAAGCCCCTGGTCCTGATGGATCCCAGGGTGCTGAGGGAACTGGCGGAGGTTATAGTTGGTAATCATTTACCAAAACTCTCTCGACTCTGGGCAGGTCCCGGCAGAACAGAAGACAGCAAATGTCACGCCACTTTTTTAAAAAAGATGTAAGCAAAAGACGGACAACTATAGGCCAGTTAGCTTAACATCTGTAGTTGGGAAAATGCTTGAAGCTGTCATTAAGGAAGAAATAGTGAAACATTTAGAAAGGAGTGGTTCCATTAGACAGATGCAGCATGGATACAGAAAGGGCAGGTCCTTATTTGACAAACTTACCGGAGTTCTTTGAGGACATGATGAGTGCAGTGGATAGAGGGGAACATACTTGGATTTACAGAAGGCATTCGATAATGCGCCACACAAGAGACTTATAAATAAGATATAGATGCATGGAGTCGGAGGAAGTGTATTGGTTAACCAATAGAAGGCAGAGAGTTGGTATAAATGGGTGTTTCTCCGGTTGGCAGTCAGTGGAGAGTGGGGTGCCACAGGGGTTGGTGCTGGTCCCGCAGTTGTTTACCCTTTACATTGATGATTTGGAAGAGGGGACTAAGTGTAGCGTAGCAAAATTTGCTGATGACACTAAATTCAGTGGAAAAGTAAATTGAACAGAGGATGTGGAGAGTCTGCAGAGGGATATAGATAGGTTAAGTGAGTGGGCCAAGGTCTGGCAGATGGAATACAACGTTGGTAAATGCGAGATCATCCACTTTGGGAGGAATAATAGAAGAGCAGATTATTATTTAAATAGTGAAAAATTGCAGCATGCTGTTGTGCAGAGGGACGGGAGTGCTTGTGCATGAATTGCAAAAGGTTGTCTTGCAGGTGCAACAGGCAACGGAATGTTGGCCTTCATTGCAACAGGGATTGAATTCAAGAGCAGGGAGGTCATGCTGCAACTATACAGGGTACTGATGCGACCACACCTGGAGTACTGTGTGCATTTCTGGTCTCCATACTTGAGCTAGGATATACTGGTTTTGGAGGTAGTGCAGAGGAGGTTCACCAGGTTGATTCCAGAGAAGAAGGGGTTAATTTATGAAGACAGATTGAGTCAACTGGGACTGTACTCTCTGGAATTCAGAAGAATGAGAGGGGATCTTATAGAAACACACAAAATTTTGAAAGGGATTGATAAGATAGAAATAGGAAAGTTGTTTCCATTGGTAGGTAAGACTAGAACTAGAGGACATTATCTCAAGATTCAGTGGAGGAGATTTAGAACGGAGATGAGGAGAAACTGTTTTTCCCAGAGTGGTGAAACTGTGGAATTCTCTGCCCAGGGAAGCAGTTGAGGCTTCTTCACTAAATATATTTAAGATACAGTTAGATAGATTTTTACATAGTAGGGGAATTAAGGGTTGTGGGTTGTGGCAGGTAGATGGAGCTGAGTTTATGGACAGATCAGCCATGATCTGGACAGGCTTGATGGGCCGGATGGCCTACTCCTGATCCTATTTCTTTTGGTCTTATCCAGTTCAATGGTGACTCACAGCTCACTGACTGATGCAAGGGTACAGATATCTATATAAGGTGCTGATAAGACCGTCTTTAATATTGTGTATAAGTCTAGTCTTCCCTACCCAAGGAATAATATACCTGTGATTGAGGGAGTGCAGCCAAGGGTCAGCGGGGTGGTTTGAGAGATTTAGCAATGTCAAATGTACCAATTGTTCAGAACACTGACTCACACTTCAGATTTCTTGGAGTTTCAAAGAAATCTCAAGTGCCATGACAAGCTGAAGGTTGAAAAATATTTAACTCAGGGTCTCAAAATAAGGGGCAACCACTCAGAACAAAATAAGAAGTTTCTTGACCCAGAAATTGGTGAATCTTTGGAGTCCTCTATCCAAAAGGGCTGTGAAAGTTTAGTCATGGAGTAAATGAAGAAAAAAAATTGAGAGATTTTTGATTATTAAGGTAATGCAGAAGCCTGGGATTCATGAAACAAAATGGCACAAAGGTGGAAAATCTGCTGTGTACTTATTGAATAGTAAACTAGACCAATGTTAAGTTATTGCTTCTACCCCTATGATTTATGCAAGAAGCAGTTATGAAGGAGATGACTGTTGAACCATGGTTAATATGGCTTTCGGTGTTGAGGGAAACTCAGGAGGAAGTCAAGTCTTAGCTCTTCTATCTGAACGTGGGTGTAACTGCTTCAGCCTTTACATGCTAAACCTGGTCAGAGTTGAGGACAGAAAATCATGACCACTTAACTCCCACAGTCCACTCAGTTTTCCAACACAGCTGCAAACTACCAACACAGGATTGCAGAGTTTCAATCTGATCTTTTGGTTGTGTAATTGTATAGCTCTCTTAACTATACTCCATTCCTTCACTTTGTGATAATGCGGCAGTTTTGACAGGTCAGAACTTCATTTCTAAGCATGCATGGTGCAACTTTCAGTTTGCCTGTCTGCTTTCCTCTTTGAGCCAGAATTGATAGCTACAGATACATAATGATTTGGCTAGTACAGACACATGTATATTGTTGTTGGATACTTTTTGGATGTTGCTGATGGTCCAGTATCTCATGCACGTCCAGCTTTGGACTGCCAGATCTGATTCCCTTTCAGCACAATGTTGTGTCCTTCATGTGAAAGCAGAACTGTACAAGCATGTTAGAAAGAGATAGATTGACAAAGGTTTATCACTGATATTGATTCACTCTCTGCCACTGAGCAAGACTGGCTATTGTGTAGACCAGGCATGGGCAAACTACAGCCCGGGGGCCTACACCTCAGATCCATCCTGAGAATCGCCACAACAAAACTAAATCCAGACTTTGATGCGCTGGCTGAAAAGGGAGACCACAACACTGTTCCCACTGAAATTAAAAATAAGTTTCTTCGTTGTGTTATGTAAAAAATGCATTTGAAAATATTTTTTTCAATAAGCCTTTCATGTTACATGTCATTTCTGTTAAGTGATGGACATGAGTAGTGCGCAGGTGCACGTACATTTTCAAAATAAAAAATGCGCTCCAGATCAAATAACGCGCTCTGCATTCTGGCGCGCTGTCACTGTTCTGTCCTTGTGCTGGTCGTTGTTGAGCTTTGGCACAGGGGACAATTGAATAAGAAGGAGCAGGACAAGTAGACCTGCATCTCCTACCGTTTTTGAAATAAAGACAGTCAGGAGGAGAGTGATGATGATAATATCTTGAAGAATAACAGAATTTTCAGTGCTTTAAAATAATAACTTACTATTAAAAAAAGCTGTATTTTATTCATTTAATTTTTAGTGTTTTAAAAGTCATTTCAATAAATAGCTAAATACCATGGGACTTTTACCAGATATTATATATACCAGATATAAGACAGATATTTTGTTGTAATGCATTTGTTCATTTTCAATTGAAATTAAAGCACATGTTTTCTACATATCCCATGATATTTTATTTTCTCTTATGAGGTGTAGTACCAAAACACTCCGTCCATCTGCTCCTGGTCCGGCCCCCCTGTCAAATTTTAGAACCCTTTGTGGCCCACAAGTCAAAAAGTTTGCCCACCCCTGGTGTAAACTATAGGTCTTCTTACTTACAGAGTGACGTAAATGTGCCAAAAACAGATGTTTAGAGAATGTTTACCATATGAATATGTAATACTCCGGTTGTTTTACATATTCATACGTTGGAGAGACTGGTGAGTTCAAGAGTATTGCGCAGGTATAGGGCCGGGAAAAAATGCCCAGTAGACCAGGGGCTCTTTGGGAATGCCAGTCCCGTCTCACGGATGCAGCCCGGCCGTCCTACCTGGGGCCCACGCCCGGTGCTGAGTGGGACCTGGCATCTCGCCAGCTCCGTCCGCAGGCTCCGTTGCAGGTGCAGTCGCCGGTACTTCAGCCTCTCGTTCTCCTCTCTGAGGCTCCGCAAGTCCGGGCTGACCACCACTTCCTCACCTCCATTTCGGAACCACTCCATCACCTGGCTAAGCCGGCGAACCTCAGCTTCCTGCCTAGTCAACAACTGCTCTATCTCCGCAGCCGCCATCCCACCCACCCCCGTGTCTCTGTAGTAAGGGACTGCTTGTTCTGCGCAACAACAGCCGGCGCATGCTCAGGAGTACTGAGCAATGCCGGCCCCGGCCCCGGCCCCGGCCCCCGTTTCCCCAGGTAACGGGAAAGCCATAAACCTTCTCAGGAGGCTCAGACAGACAGGCAGACATACTTTATTGATCCCGAGGGAAATTGGGTTTAATTACAGTCGCACCAAGAATAGTGAAGAAATATAGCAATATAAAACCATAAATAATTAAATAACAATAAATTAAATGCCGAGTGGAAATAAGAGGAGGACCAGCCCATTGGCCCAGGGTGTCTGACAGTCCGAGGAAGGAGTTGTAAAGCCTGATGGCTACAGGTAGGAATGAATTCCCATGCCGCCCAGTGTTACATCTCGGTGGAACGAGTCTCTGGCTGAATGTACTCCTGTGCCTAACCAGTACACCATGGGCTCAAGTGCGTTTTAAAAAAATGGTGGTTTTGACTCCCAATACCGACTAAATTGCCGGCGAAAGTAAACAAAATTGACCATCTCAGAGCTTAGGTGCTGTATCAGTGATGCACTATCAATTATTCCAAAAGACTGAAAGTATAGTAAATACTGAAAGGCTTTTATTAACAGTAAAAATGGATCCACATCCAAATCTGTATGTCTCTCCTGGACAGTGGGAGGAGCAATGCACCATCGCCTTTATTCAGGGGTCTGTGGGAGGAGCCACAGGAGAAGTCAGCAGAGGGGCGTGTCCAGACAGATAACCCAGTTACAACTTATATACATGGTTTACCACATTCACCCATCCTTTTTTTAAAAAGAGAGTCCCACAGGGTGAAGTGACTGACAATATTTAAAACAAGTATATTTACAGGCTAAGTCTATCAGGCGGTCGAGTCCGTCACTGCAGTCTGTGTAGGACTGGTGGTGATTGCACCGGCGACAGTGGTTGTGCTGGCTCCAGCCTGACACGAGGTGCCAGCACGTTAAGCGTTGGTAATCCCTCGTGCGTGTGCATCACGCCCGTTATGGGAGTGTCGTGTGGTGTCTGTGTAGGAGTTGGAGTGCACGGTGTCTCGTGGGTATATATATCAGTGGGTATGGGGTTCATAGTCACCATGGAGTGTTCAGGTTAGGGGTGCTCCTGCGGGTGCCAGGTCGTGGATGGAGACCATCTCCTCCCGCCGATCAGGTAAGACCACGTAGGCATACTGGGGGTTCGCATGAAGTCTTGACCCTTGGGGAGTATTTATTGCTCCTCGCATGTTTCCGGAGTAGTACTGGCTCCGGGGATGTCAGCCAAGCCGGTAGGGTGGTCCTGGTGGTCGACTTCCTGGGAAAAGAAAAGAGTTGCTCATGAGGGGTGGCATTGGTGGATGTGCATAACAGGGAGTGGGTGGAGTGGAGTGCCTCGGGAAGGACCTCCTGCCAGCGAGAGACCAGCAGTCCCTTTGACCTAAGGGCTAAGAGTGTGGCCTTCTCCTACTCCACCTGTCCATTCCCCCAGGGATTATAGCTTGTGGTCCTACTAGTTGCAATACCCCTAGCCAGCAGGTACTGGCACAGCTCATCACTCATAAACGAGGACCCTCTGTCACTGTGGATATAGCATGGGTATCCGAACAGAGTGAAGAGCTTGCTCAGGGCTTATATGATTGACATGGTAGTGCTATTGGGGCAGGGGATGGCGAAGGGGAACCACGAGTACTCGTCAATTACGTTAAGAAAGTACACATTGCAGTTGGTGGAGGGAAGGGGGCCCTTAAAGTCGACACTCATTCGCTCAAAGGGGCGGGTGGCCTTGATTAGTTGTGCCTTTTCGGGTCGGTAGAAGTGCGGTTTGCACTCTGTGCAGACATTGCAGTCCCTGGTCATCATCCTGATCTCCTCAAGGGAGTAAGGCAGGTTCCGGGCTTTCACAAAGTGGAAAAGATCTGCATATAGGGTGTATAGCTGGTCGATCTGCGCACTGGCACAAGTTCCCTGGGATAGGGCATTGGAGGGCTCATTGAGCTTCCCAAGCCTGTACATGACGTCATAGTTGTAGGTGGAAAGTTCGATTCTCTACCTCAAAATGTTATCATTTTTGATTTTGCCCTGCTGTTGATTGCTAAACATGAATGAGACTGAGCACTGGTTATTCAGCAGGGTGAACTTTTTGCCGGTAAGATAGTGCCTCCAGTGCCTAAAAGCTTCCACTATGGCCTGGGCTTCTTTCCGTGGAGTGCAGAATTTCAGGGCCTTGAAAGGTACAGGAGAAGAACACCACCGGTCTTCCCGCCTGGTTGAGGGTAGCAGCCAGCGTGAAGTCGGAGGCGTCACTCTCTACTTGGAAGGGAATGGTCTTGTCCACTGCACTGAACAACGTTCCTTCTTTCATTCTGTTGCAAAGAACTGTTATTCCTTTAGATGTCCAATCCTTAAATCTAGCATCCATTTTATTTGGTGTAAAATCCAAGTCATATACACACCATTTAAGAACTGCAATAATTATATCTGCGGAAGAATGGACAACAATATGGAGGTATCAATGGAAATGTACCAGTTCGCAGAAATGGAGGGAGTTTGGATGGAAAAACTTGATAAGATATTTTATTACACCCTCTCAGAAATCCCATTATGACAATAACCTCCCTGTTTGCTGGAGAAATTGTGGAAATCAAAATGCAAGTCATTATCATATTTTTTGGGACTGCCCTGTTATCAAAGACTATTGGAGGACAATGCCCTACAAGACATCTTTAAATGTGAAATACCCTTGGAGAGTAAGACCATATATTTTGGATATATACCTCAAAAATGGTTGAAAAGAGATAAATATTTATTGAATATACTCTTGGTGGCTGGTAAAAATACTCTTACTAGGAAATGGTTATCACAGGAGAGCCCAACTTTAAATACATGGATGGAAATTACAATGGACAGTTACAAAATGGGGAAGATAACAGCATCTGTTAATCATAACAGATTAATCATATCTGTTAATCATAACAGATCTGTTAATCTGTTAATCATAACAGATTAACAGATTAGCTCAGAGAATTCGACCGTGTAGGTAGGATTTAAGCCTACCTGGTCAATACGTGCGGAGGAGGGGGAACTGCGCAGGCGCGACTGACGTCAGCGTCGAGCGCGCACTTTAAAAGGCAGGACTTCTTTTCAGAGCGGGCAGCGGAGTCCGTGGAAGCAGAGTCCTGGGCTTTGGCTAAGTGGGCTTCGCCGTAAGGGGACTTCGGTAAGCTTGTGTGATTGCTCGCTGAGGGGAAGAAGGTAAGGTCGCTAGGTGCTTTTTAGACTTATTCTATTAATCCAGTTCAGGTATGGGGGAGACAGTCAGAGCAGTGGTGTGCTCCGTATGCAGTATGTGGGAGGTCAGGGTCAACACAGTTGTCCCTGATGACCACACCTGCAAAAGGTGCGTCCAGCTGCAGCTCCTATCAGACCGAGTTAGGGAATTGGAGCAGGAGCTGGATGAACTACGGATCATTCGGGAGGTGGAGGCAGGGATAGATAGGAGTTATCAGGAGGTAGTCACACCAAAAAACCAAGAAGTAGGCAGATGGGTGACGGTCCAGAGAGGCAGGGGGAGCAGGCAGAGAGAGCAGAGCACCCCTGTGGCCATTCCCATTAACAATAAGTATACCGTACTGGATACTGTTGATGGGGATGACCTACCAGGAATGAGTTGTAGTGGTCCTGCCTCTGGCACAGAGGTTGAACCCTCAACTAGAAAGGGGAGGAGGGAAGAGAAGAGAGCGATAGTTTTAGGGGACTCTATAGTTAGGGGGGCAGATAGGAGATTTTGTGGGGCAGATCGGGAGACTCGGATGGTATGTTACCTCCCTGGTGCCAGGGTCCGGGACATCTCAGATCGGGTGCAGGCTATTCTTGAACCCAGATGTAGTGGTCCATGTAGGGACCAACGATGTAGGTAAGGTGAGTGAGGGGGTCCTGCTTAGAGAGTTCGGGGAGTTAGGAGTGAAGCTGAAAGGCAGGACCTCCAGGGTGACAATCTCGGGATTGCTACCTGTGCCACGTGCGAGTGAGGCGAAGAATAGAATGATTATGCACATTAATACGAGGCTGAGAGCATGGTGCAGGAAGGAAGGGTTCAGGTTTTTGGATAATTGGTCTTTGTTCCAGGGACATTGGGATCTGTTTCGAAGGGATGGTCTACATCTGAACCGGAGGGGTACTAACATTCTTGCAGGAGTATTTGCCAGTGCTGCTCGGGGGGGTTTAAACTAGATGTGCAGGGGGCAGGGATGCAGATCCAGAGGGTTGGTCAGAAGGTGCATGGGGTTAAATGTGTACAAGGTTTGGGTGATCTTGAGAAGGTTATCAAAATTCAGGGTGCAATTTGCCCGATGGAAGTTCAAGGAGCTGGGTTAGGTACAGTAGACAGTGTTTTAAGCAAAGAGAGGAGGAATGGGCTAAGAATTCTATACTTGAATGCGCTTAGTGTCAGAAATAAGACAGATGAGCTTGAAGCTCAGATGAAAATGGGGAACTACGATATTGTTGGGATAACGGAGACATGGCTGCAAGGGGATCAGGCCTGGGAATTGAGTGTACCAGGGTATACGTGCTATCGTAGAGACAGAAATATGGGAAGAGGGGGTGGGGTGGCCCTGTTGGTGAGGAATGAGATTCAGTCCTTAGCAAGAGGTGACTTGGGAACAGGGGAAGTAGAGTCTGTGTGGATTGAGCTGAGGAACAGTAAGGGTAAAAAGACCCTAATGGGTGTTGTGTACAGGCCCCCAAACAGTAGCGTGGATATTGGGTACAAGTTGATTAGGGAGTTAACATTGGCATGTGCTAAAGGTAATGCAGTCGTTATGGGAGATTTCAACATGCAGGTGGACTGGGAGAATCGGGTAGTGCTGGACCCCAGGATAGGGAGTTTGTGGAGTGTCTAAGGGATGTATTTTTGGAACAGCTTGTGCTTGAGCCAACCAGGAACGAGGCTATTTTGGACTTGGTGATGTGTAATGAACAGGAATTGATAAGTGATCTTGAAGTAAAGGAGCCATTAGGAAGTAGTGATCATAACATGATAAGTTTTTATCTACAATTTGAGAGGGATAGGGGCAGATCAGAGGTGTCAGTGTTGCAATTAAATAAAGGAGACTACAGAGCCATGAGGGAAGAGCTGGCCAAAGTTAAATGGGCGGATGCCCTGGCAGGAAAGACAGTGGATCAGCAGTGGCAGATATTCTTGGGCATAATACAAAAGATGCAAATGCAGTTCATTCCAATGAGAAGGAAGGATTCAAAGAGGGGGAAGGGGCCACAGTGGTTGACAAAGGAAGTCAGAGATTGTATAGCATTAAAGAAAAAGAAGTATGACAGGGCTAAGATGAGTGGGAATACAGATGATTGGGAAAGTTTTAAGGAACAGCAGATCTTAACTAAAAAAGCAATACGGAGAGAAAAAATCAGGTATGAGCTCAGTCTAGCCAGGAATATAAAAGGGGATAGCAAAAGCTTTTTTAGCTATGTGAAGAGAAAGAAGATAGTTAAGAACAATGTTGGCCCCTTGAAGAATGAATTGGGAGAAATTGTTATGGGAAACAGGGAAATGGCAACAGAATTTAATGCATATTTTAGATCTGTCTTCACCAGGGAGGACACAAGCAATCTCCCAGATGTATGGATGGGCCAGGGTCATAAGATATCAGAGGAATTGAGACAGATTGACATTAGGAAAGAAACTGTGATGAGTAGACTGGTAGGACTGAAGGCTAATAAATCCCCGGGTCCAGATGGTCTGCATCCGAGGGTTCTAAAAGAGGTGGCTCAGGAAATTGCGGATGCATTGGTAATCATTTTCCAATGTTCCTTAGATTCAGGATCAGTTCCTGAAGATTGGAGAGTGGCTAATGTTGTCCCACTTTTCAAGAAGGGAGGGAAGGAGAAAACGGAGAACTATCGCCCTGTTAGCTTGAGTCCATTATTAAGGACGAAATAGTGGCACATCTTGATGGCAGAAATAGGATTAGGCCGAGCCAGCATGGATTTACCAAGGGCAAATCATGCTTGACTAATCTGTTGGAGTTTTTTGAGGGTGTAACAAGGATGTTAGACGAGGGTAAGCCAGTGGATGTTGTGTACCTAGATTTTCAGAAGGCATTCGATAAGGTGCCACATAGGAGATTGGTGAGTAAAATCAGAGCTCATGGCATTGGGGGCAGGGTTTCAACATGGATAGAAAACTGGTTGGCAGATAGAAAGCAAAGGGTAGCAGTGAATGGGTGTTTCTCAGACTGGCTGGAGGTGACTAGTGGGGTACCACAGGGCTCTGTATTGGGACCACAGCTCTTTACGATTTATGTCAATGATTTAGATGAGGGCATTGAAAACTATATCAGCAAGTTTGCTGACGATACTAAACTGGGTGGCAGTGTGACATGCGAAGAGGACGTTAGGAGAATACAGGGAGACTTGGATAGGCTGAGTGAGTGGGCAGATACTTGGCAGATGTCATTCAATGTGAATAAATGTGAAGTTATCCACTTTGGAAGCTGGAACATGAGGGCAGAGTATTGTCTGAACGGTGTCGAGTTAGGTAAGGGAGAAATGCAAAGAGACCTAGGAGTCCTAGTTCACCAGTCAATGAAGGTGAATGAGCAAGTGCAACAGGCAGTGAAGAGGGCAAATGGAATGTTGGCCTTTGTTACAAGGGGAATTGAATACAAGAGCAAGGATGTTCTTTTGCATTTGTACAGGGCCCTGGTGAGACCACACCTGGAATATTGTGTACAGTTTTGGTCTTCAGGTTTAAGGAAGGACATTCTGGCAATTGAGGAAGTGCAGCGTAGATTCACTAGGTTGATTCCTGGGATGGCAGGGCTGTCTTACGCAGAGAGATTGGAGAGATTGGGCTTGTACATGCTGGAATTGAGGAGATTGAGAGGGGATCTGATTGAAACGTTTAAGATAATTAAAGGATTTGATAGGATTGAGGCAGGTAATATGTTCCAGATGTTGGGAGAGTCCAGTACCAGAGGGCATGGATTGAGAATAAGAGGTCAGTTATTTAAAACAGAGTTGAAGAAGAGCTTCTTCTCCCAGAGAGTTGTGGAGGTGTGGAATGCACTGCCTCAGAAGACGGTGGAGGCCAATTCTCTGGATGCTTTCAAGAAGGAGCTGGATAGATATCTGATGGATAGGGGAATCAAGGGATATGGGGACAAGGCAAGGGACTGGGTATTGATAGTGAATGATCAGCCATGATCTCAGAATGGCGGTGCAGACTCGAGGGGCCGAATGGTCTACTTCTGCACCTATTGTCTATAAGCTGGAACAATTTGATTCATACTGGGAAAAATGGTTTAACTACATAATGCCTCATAGGCCTGATTTTATTCTCACAAATCAATGAATATGTTGTAAATAAAAAAGATTACTCCCTACTTGTACATAGTTCTTTCCTTTTGCTTGTTTTCTTTCCACTCTTTTCTATGTATACCTCAGATAAATACTTCATGGAGATTTGTGATATATATAATTATATGATATATATGTACAATGTCTGAAATACATCTTATGGAAATGTTTGTTTGATGAACTTCAATAAAAAAAATTACAAAGAAAAGACAGCAATTCAACTCTGGCCTCCGTGACCCTCAACCAAAGCACCCCCCATCAGCTTGCAAGGTCAATGATGGACATCCTGGTGGAGGGGTGCAGGACAAGCTGCCTGTTTGACACGGGCAGCAAAGAGTTTTATCCACCCGGACATAGTGCAGCATTGCGGACTCGTGACACGGCCAGTAAGCCAGAGGGTCGCCATGGCTTCTGGGTTGCATATAACAGACATCCGGGGGTGGGGGGTGGTTGTGTAGTGATACTAGTGGTGCAGGGCAGAGAACATTGAGACTTTACATTACTGATCATGCCTCAACTGTGTGCCCCTCTGTTATTGGGGCTTCAGAGCCACCTGAGAAGTGTGACAATGGAGTATGACCCACCAATCACTGTCAGAAATCCTAGGTTCTGTAGGAATATGTCACATACCCCGCTACTGACCACCCCCACACACCGACCCGCACATCCCACCCAACACCATGCCAACAGCTGCACTATGGACACCACTTGTGGCCTTCCACCCTCAAGATCCCTCCCCTACCGCTGTTCGCCAACCTGACCCCCAACTGTAAATCTGTGGCAACCGAAATCAGGAGGTTCAGCGCAGTTGACAGGGCCTTCATTAAGTTGGAGGTGCAGCGGCTGCTCAGGGAAGGGATCAATGAGGCAAGCACAAGTCCTTGGAGGGCCTAGGTGGCTGTTGTTTGGAACGGGGAGGAAAATAGGATGGTCATGGACTATAGCCAGACCATCAATAGGTTCACACAGCTTGACGTGTACCCTCTACCCCGCATCAGGGATATGGTCAATCAGATAGCTCAGTACAAGGTGTCCTAAAGTCCATTTACCATCAGCTCCCCATCCGCCCAGAGGACCGCCCTTACACTGCCTTTGAGGCGGACGGCAGGCTTTATCACTTCCTGCGTGTCCCCTTCGGTGTCACGAATGGTGTATCTGTCTTCCAGAGAGAAATAGACTGGATAGTGTATCAGTGCCAACTGAAGGCCACGTTCCCATATCTGGATAACATCACCATCTGTGGTCACGACCGGCAGGATCACGACAACAACCTGCGTAAATTTTTCCAAGCAGCCAAAGCTTTCAATCTTACCTATAACAAGGACAAGTGTGTGTTCTCCCTCTGGATTATATTCTTTTATAGTAGTTTTCCATATTTTAAGAGTCAATTTCACCAACAGGTTATCAATAGTATTTATGTACTTTTGCAGGTTGTTATCAGCCAAAATTGTTTGTATGGGGATGGGAAGTACCCGCTCCACAATGTTTTTCCATTGAGCGTCATATGATGGGTTGCACCAACATGTCACAGCTCTCAACTGTGCTGCAAAATAATAATCTCTAAGAGAAGGTAGGCCCTATCCCCCCTTTTCCTTTGCTAATTGCAAAGTTTTGAGACGAACTCTAGGCCTTTTACCCTGCCAAATATACCTTGATAACATCTTGTTCCATTTGTTGAATTGATTTTGATTCATCTCTATTGGTAGGGTCTGAAAGAGATATAACAGTCTGGGCAGTATATTCATTTTAATAGACTCAATCCTTGAACTGAGACTGAAAAAAGGGATCAGGCTCCATCTTGCCACATCTTCCTTAATTTTTTTATATAAAGGCAGATAATTACATTCTGATAATTAAGCCAAATCTTTTGGCATAATGATGCCCAAACATTTGAAAGACTCTGTGTGCCATGCCCAGGGATATCTACTTTCAATTTCTCATGGTGGGCTATAGTAATATGAAAGTAACTGGGTTTTATCTATGTTGATCTTGTATCCTGATAACTGACCATATTGTTCAAAGGATTGCATCAATTTAGGTAAAGAGTATGTTGGTTGCCCTAGATAGATCAAAATGTCATCCGCATAACAAGCCAATTTATGCTCTGTCCCTTTAATGGTAATTCCCCTGATATCTTCATTTTGTCTGATGTATTGAGCTAATGGTTCCAGATATAACCCGAAGAGTAGTGGTGACCATGCACAACCCTGTCTCATGCCCCTTTCTAGGGTAAGACTATTTGATAAATAGCCATTGATTTTAATCCTAGCAGTACGGTTGTCATATAGTGTCTGTATAGTTTTAATAATTGTGTCTTGGAAACCAAATCTATGTAAAACTCTGTAAAGAAAATTCCAATTAACTGAATCAAATGCTTTTTCAGCATCCACGCTTATCACTATTGCTTCGATTTTATTTTTTTGTATATGATCCATAATGTGAAGTGTCCTTTGTATATTGTCTTGTGTCTGGCGTTGTCGTATAAAACCTGTCTGATCGTTACTTATCAGTATGGGTAGAAACTCCTCTAATCATTTGGCCATGATGAGGTAAATAATCTATAATCTACATTAAGAACGGATATTGGTCTGAATGACCCGCATTCCATTTTATCCTTGCCTTCTTTCGGTATAGTTGAGATTATCGCTTCCTTCCAACTGGGTGGCATTTGTGACTTTTTTAGAGCCCAGTTCAGTGTGGGGAGTAAAACAGGAATTTACTCATTTTTAAATTCTTTGTACCACTCTGCTGTATACCCATCTGATCCTGGTGACTTGCTTAATTTAAGCCTACTATTTGCAGCTTTTAATTCAACTTCAGTTATGTCAGCAGTCATCCTTCTATTCTGTTCCGCTTAAAGTGGGTAACTCTAGAGAATTCAAGAAGGTGTCAATTTGGGTTATGCTTCCCCCTGGAACTTTGGAATATAGAGTTTTGTAAAACACTTCAAAAGCTTCTTGTATTTCACTTAGCTTATTTTTTATCATTTTCGTTCTTGGGTCCCTAATTCTATGGATTGTATTTTCTGCTATCTTTTCTTTCAATTTCCACGCCAGTATTTTCATAGATTTCGATCCACTTTCATAATGTCTCTGTTTCAGAAACATTAAGTTTTTCCTGATTTCTTGCGTAGCCAAATTATTTATTTAATTCCTAATTCTTTTAATTTCCCCTAATGTATCCTGTGCCAAATTCAATTTGTGATTTTTCTCTAGTTCCTTCAGCCTATTTTGTAATTCCTCTAATGTTTTATTCCTTATTTTTTTCTTATATGAAGATATCGCTATAATTTTCCCTCTTAAGACCGCCTTCAGAGTATCCCATAAAATGGGAGGTGAAACTCTCCATTATCATTAAATTCTAAGTAGAGACCAATTTCTTTTTTAGTTTGTTCTTTGAAGTACGGATCATTGAGTAGACTTAAATTTAGTTTCCAAATAGTATTCTTTGGTTGTAGGTCAAAATCAACAGATAGATATATAGGTGCATGGTCACTTACATCTATTGTCCCAATTCCACAGGTGTTTATTTTGTCTTTGTCTTTTCCAAATGTTATGAAATAGTCTATTCTTGTATATACAGAATGGGGAACAGAATAATGAGTGTAATCCCTTCTGTCAGTGAAAAGGTCCCTCCATATATCAATTAAACCAACATCCTCAAAAAGTGTATTAACTTTCTTATGTAAAGATTTTGTTTCATTGATTTTTCTATTGGAAGAGTCTAAGGTTGGTTGTAATTGTAATTCAGAAGTCTCCCCCACATATCAGGAGACCTTCTGTTTCTGTTACCATAATATCAGTAATTTTCTGAAAGAAACCAATATCACTTCCCGGGGGGTGCGTATATATTCAATAGAGTAACTGAATTGCCATCTATATTCCCCCTTACCAGAATATATCTGCCCTCTTTATCTTCCATTTCGAATACTTTTTCAAAATTTAGCTTACTTGAGATAAGAATAGCAACTCCTCTCCTATGTCCTGATTTATATGAGGAGAAAATCAGATTAGTGAAGCCCATTCTCTTTATTTTTTTATACTCTATCACTTAAATGAGTTTCCTGTAAATATACTACATGGGCTTGTTCTTTTCTCATTTTGGATAAAATTCTCTTACGTTTGATTGGATTTAATAGCCCATTGACATGAAAAGAAATGAATTTTACCTTGTCCTTAGCCATCGATATTTATCTGTCAATGTATCATTGAAATTAGAATAAAACTTAATCAATCTACTCCCTAAACAAATAAGAACCAAGAAACACAAATAATAACAAAAATAGCAATGAATGCGTGATTCCAAGGCTGAGGTCTCTCATAAATGACTCTTCGTTGAGCTAGAGGAAATGCTATTGTGGGGGGATAACCCCTCCTACTTGTGAGTTGAGGGCCCCCATCGCAGTATTCATAAAAGTCAGTGAACAAATCCATTACACAGAAAAGATTTCCCTGTGTACTCCTCCTATATGTGTATATATATATATATGCATCCATATATGCACGCACATACACACACACACACACACATATATATATATACACACACATACATACGCATACATACACACACACACACACATATATATATACACACACACACACACACACACACACACACACACACACACACACACATATATATATATATATACACACACACACGTTACACACATACACATATATGCACACATATACATATATATATTTTCATTTTGGTGGGGAAAAAGGAGTAAGTGAGCAAATAAAGAATAACAACTAAGTAATATAAAATCCACATTATAATAAGTATTTCTCAAGATAGGTATATCACCGTGTACTTTTGCTTCTGTTTAGCTTCTCAACATTTTTAAAGTTAGGCAAACCTTATGGCTCTTCTGAAGGGGGTGAGGACTGTCTTTGGGAAACTCCAGCTCTCTTCCTGATATGTTTCTCTCGGCTTCCTCCCGTCTCCTGCCTTCTCATTTCTCACACTATTTCCCAAGCCGAGTGGGACAATTCCTCAGCCAGGGTTTCTTTCGTTTTGGTCATGCTGACAGGCAACCCTCTGGCCTTCACGTCTGTAGTCGCCTCTTCCACTGTCTGGTACAACTGCGTCCCGTTGTTGTAAAACACTCGAAGTTTAGCAGGGTACGGAGTTTGAAATCTAATCTTATTTTGCTTTAATACTCGCTTTACTTCAGAGTATTCTTTACGTTTCTGGAGGACTGCGGGGGGGGGGGGTAATCTTGGTCGAAATATATTAATTTATCCGCTAAAAACACTCTCTTCTTACCCCAGGCCCTTAGTAGAATCTCCGCCTTGGTGCTGTACCGAAGGAATTTAATTATAATTGAGTGTGGCTTTCTATCCTGGGTAGGTTTTGGGACTAATGCGCGGTGCGCTCTTTGGACTTCTAGCTCCATAGCCGGGGGGAGATCCAACGCGTCCCGCAGTAACTTTCCATCACAGACGGGCCCTTCGGGAACATTGTAGATTCTGATATTTTTCCGCCGTGATCTTTCCTCCAGATCAAGCAGTTTACCTTCTTGGTGATGTATGATTTTTATTGTCTTGCTCAGTATCCGTTCCATGTTTTGAATGTGTTCTTCCACCTTCTCAATGTGAGTCTCTCCCACCGCTATTTTTTGATTAACGCTGGCGAGCTCTGCCTTAATATCACGGAGCTGCTGCTTTATATCTTTCTAGACTTCCATTATTTCTTTCAGGATTTCGAAGACATTCGCCGCTTTGTCTGAGCGAGACCCAGCAGCCACCTCGCTAGCACGCGGTCGGGTAGGCGAGCCGCTCGCTGCACTTCTCTCGGGCGCAGGCTCCGCAGTGCTGCTTTTTTTAATTTCCATTTCTTCTCCCCATTCTTGCCCCTCTTTTCAGTTCAAATATTTTTCGAAAAATATTATGTTTGATGGGTTAATGAGGCTTAATACGCATTTTTCCGGAGGAGCTAGTGACTTAAGCTGCCATTCTCGACGATGACGTCACCGGAAAAACAGCATGGCTTTGGCAAAGGCAGGTCGTGCCTTACGAGCCTGATTGAATTTTTTGAGGATGTGACTAAACACAGTGATGAAGGTAGAGCCCTTCGGAAGGTAGATGTAGTGTATATGGATTTTAGCGGGGCATTTGATGAGGTGTCCCATGAAAGGCTTATTGAGAAAGTAAGGAAGCATGGGATCCAAGGGGACCTTGCTTTCTGGATCCAGAATTGGCTTGCTCACAAAAGGCAAAGAGTGGTTGTAGACAGGTTATATTCTGCATGGAGGTCAGTGACCAGTATTGTACCTCAGCGATCTGTCCTGGGACCCCATCTCTTCATGATTTTTATAAATGATCTAGATGCAGAAGTGGAGGGATGGGTTAGTAAATTT